>NC_041382.1:704620321-704729540 GCF_002162155.2 Triticum dicoccoides | reverse complement strand
AAAATTAAACTAATAAAAAATAGAGCCGGGCGGCGGCTCACAGCGCGGGGCCAGGCGAGGGCGCCGGCGCGCGGGGGCAGGGCGGCGACAGCGACGAGGAGCGGGCGGCGACGGCGACGGCGACGAGGCAGGGGCTCGGGGCGCCGGGGCGGCGCGCGCGAGCAGGGGAGCTCGAGGCGACGACGGGGGCGGCGAGGGCGCCGGCGCGCGGGGGCGGGACGGGGAAGGGGCAGGGCGACGACGACAAGGAGCGGGCAGCGACGGCGAGCACGGGGTAGGGGCGCAGGGCGACGGCAACGGCGAGCACACGGGCAGCCTGGCAGCGTCGAGGAGGTCGGCGTCGTCGGGGGCAACTGGCGAGGGAAATCTGGAAATTTCCCAAGTGTTGCTTATATAGCAAAGGCTTTGGTCCCGGTTCGTGGCACAAACCGGGACCAATGCCCCCCTTTAGTCCCGGTTGGTGGCACCAACCGGGACCAAAGGCATAGCATACTCGTGTGTTACAAAGTTGGCATAGCATACTCGTGTGTTACAAAGTTGGCATGGTATCATCATAATAGTTGTGGGAGAAAGTCTTCACTTTTTCTTCGCTTGTGTCTTTTGCTTATTGCGCCGTAACCATGGATAATCTTCATCGTTTATCAGGATGCTTGGGTCAGCCTTGACATTGAAGGGAGGAATTTCATGAAACTTTTCATAATCTTCAGACATGTTTGTCTTGCCCTCCACTCCCAGGATATCCCCTTTTTCCTGAAAGAACTATGTGGCGCTTTGGCTCATCGTATGATGTATTCGCTTCCTTATCTTTTCTTTTTGTCGGTCTGGTAGACATGTCCTTCACATAGATAACCTGTGCCACATCATTGGCTAGGACGAACGGTTCGTCAGTGTGCCCAAGATTTTTCAGATCCACTGTTGTCATTCTGTACTGTGGGTCTACCTGTACCCCGCCTCCTGACAGATTGACCCATTTGCACTTAAACAAAGGGGCCTTAAAATCATGTCCGTAGTCAAGTTCCCATATGTCCACTATGTAACCATAATATGTGCCCTTTCCGCTCTCGGTTGCTGCATCAAAGCGGACACCGCTGTTTTGGTTGGTGTTCTTTTGATCTTGGGCGATCGTATAAAATGTATTCCCATTTATCTCGTATTATTTGTAAGTCAATACAATCAAAGATGGTCCCCTGGACAACAAGTGCAGCTCATCACAAACAGTGTTGTCACCTCTGAGACGTGTTTCCAACCAACTGCTGAAAGTCCTGATGTGTTCACATGTAATCCAGTCGTCGCACTGCTCCGGGTGTTTGGAGCACCGACTGTTCTTGTGTTCATCGACATACAGGGTCACCAAGGTAGAGTTCTGTAGAACTGTGTAGTGTGCTTGAGATCAAGAATATCCGTCCCTGCATATTATTGTCACTTACAAAAGTGCCTTTTCCAGTTAGTCTCCCCTCATACCGCGATTTAGGGAGACCTATCTTCTTAAGGCCAGGAATGAAGTCAACACAAAACCCGATAACATCCTCTGTTTGATGGCCCATGGAGATGCTTCCTTCTGGCCTAGCGCGGTTACGGACATATTTGTTTAAGACTCCCATGAACCTCTCAAAGGGGAACATATTGTGTAGAAATACGGGCCCCAGGATGATAATCTCGTCGACTAGATGAACTAGGACGTGCGTCATGATATTGAAGAAGGATGGTGGGAACACCAGCTCGAAACTGACAAGACATTGCGCCACATCACTCCTTAGCCTTGGTACGATTTCTGGATCGATCACCTTCTGAGAGATTGCATTGAAGAATGCACATAGCTTCACAATGGCCAATCAGACGTTTTCCGGTAGAAGCCCCCTCAATGCAACCAGAAGCAGTTGCGTCATAATCACATGGCAGTCATGAGACTTTAGGTTCTGAAACTTTTTCTCTGGCATATTTATTATTCCCTTTATATTCGACGAGAAGCCAGTCGTGACCTTCATACTGAGCAGGCTTTCAAAGAAGATTTCTTTCTCTTCTTTCGTAAGAGCGTAGCTGGCAGGACCTTTATACTGCTTCAGAGGCATGCCGTCTTTTTCGTGCAAACGTTGCAGGTCCTCCCGTGCCTCAGGTGTATCTTTTGTCTTCCCATACACGCCCAAGAAGCCTAGCAGGTTCACGCAAAGGTTCTTCGTCACGTGCATCACGTCGATTGAAGAGCGGACCTCTAGGTCTTTCCAGTAGGGTAGGTCCCAAAATATAGATTTCTTCTTCCACATGGGTGCGTGTCCCTCAGTGTCATTCGGAACAGCTAGTCCGCCGGGACCCTTTCCAAAGATTACGTGTAAATCATTGACCATAGCAAGTACGTGATCACCGGTACGCATGGCGGGCTTCTTCCGGTGATCTGCCTCGCCTTTGAAATGCTTGCCTTTCTTTCGACATTGATGGTTGGTCGGAAGAAATCGACGATGGCCCAGGTACACATTCTTCCTGCATTTGTCCAGGTATATACTTTCAGTGTCATCTAAACAGTGCGTGCATGCATGCGTGGTGTCCTTTGTTTGTCTGTCCTGAAAGGTTACTGAGAGCGGGCCAATCGTTGATGGTCACGAACAGCAACGCCTTTAGGTTAAATTCCTCCTATCTGTGCTCATCCCACGTACATACACCGTTTACATTCCACAGTTGTAAAAGTTCTTCAACTAATGGCCTTAGGTACACATCAATGTCGTTGCCGGGTTGCTTAGGGCCTTGGATGAGAACTGGCATCATAATGAACTTCCGCTTCACGCATGTCGGGTGGTAGGTGCGACATATGCCAACGGGTGGCTTATCATTGTGGGAGCCAGTAAAACATCGCCGGTGCCTGGAAACGGGATGAGGCGAAGACATGCACGCCCGCGAATCTTACCTAGCTTCAGGGCTCTCCGTGGAGATAACACCCCTACTACTGCTCTGCAGGGTCTCCGCATGATCACTCGATGAACAAGTAGCTACACGGTGCTCCTTGAGCTGTTTGGCGAGAGGAGGAAGAAGGGCTCTGCTTGCTCTCTTCTCTCCCTACGTGGTGTCTAAAACTAGCAGGGATCAACCCTTTGCATGGGTGTCCCAGGGGGTTTATATAGGCCTACCCACCGGGGGTATAACGGTAATCTGGCTGGGCGCGGGGCCCAGCCGTGTGTGTCTACGCTCTCCGGCTTTTGCGCCGGCTGCTGGGGCCCGCCGGCTAGTGGGTCCCACCGGCTGCCGGCCCCTTGGTCGACAGGCAGGCCCCACTGTCCAGGGCCTTGTCGGTGGCTGGTTATTGTTGCTCAATCTTGGTGACGAGAGCTTCGCCGAGGTAAGCGTGGCTACAGTGCTGCCGTCCAGCGGGTGACCACTGTAGCCTCACCGCGTCTTGTCTCCTTAATGGGGCGTCTCCTTTGAGGGGGTGGCAAGCCGGCTGGAGAGAGCCGGCTCCGTCTTGGGCCGACTGGGGGAGGCCAGGCCGCCTTCGGGTGTCTCTCTGCCCGAAGGGGCCCACCGCCCATGGGCCATACTGGTAGCCCGTCGTGGATGACATCAGGGTCAACGTGGCAACAGTGCTGCGCCGGACGGGTCATGGCCACCCGTACGGCACACTGTGCCAGGCGCGCTCCGGGATTCGGGGGTGGCTTCACTGTAGCCACGCCCTGTCACATCGCCGTTAGGTGGATGCAGACTTCGAGGGTACGGTCTTGATCGCTTTATGGGAGCCGGCTCCTTGGAGTCGGCCTTCTCGCAGCCGGCTCTTAGGAGCCGGCCCTCCCGCGGCTTTCTTTATGAGGGCTGAAGTCGGGCCGCCTTCCAATAGCCGGCCTGGGAGATAGCCGGCCAGGGGAAGGCGGCCCCATGTCTTGGATCCTTGAGAGCCGGATCGGCTCGTAATTTTTTCAGAAAGGCCAGGGGGAGCCGGCTAGGCTATCCGTGGTCACTTACTCCAACAGTAGTCCCCGAAGCTGGGCGAGCTTCGAGGCTGATAAAGGGACGAGAAGCTTGGTCAGCTTCCTATCCTGAGGGGCCGGCTTTGCTTGTGCGCGTCGTCTTCGGAAAAGCTTCGTTTCTCGTAGGCGGGAATGCGGGCCACGTGGCGAGGAAATCCTACCAACGCACGCGCGCGACGGGACGCCGCCGCGGGCCCGAGCCCGCCACTCGCAGGCCTCGGTCCGAGCGCGGATCTTCCACGGCCCACATGGACCGCTCGCCTTCCCGCGGCGGTTTTATTCTGCCATCAAGGCACAACAATCGCGGGACGTGGGGGAGTGGGCGCAGTTGATCCCCACGTTCCCCCACGCCGCGCCTCCTTGGCTCCGCCGCGCGGTCTATAAGTAGGAGGAGGAGGGGGAGCGGCAGAGGCTCGCGCGCTCTCCCTCACTCCGCCCCTTCTCGCCTCCTTCTCCTTCTCTTCCCCGCAGCAGCTCTTTGCCGCGCCGTTCCGCCGTCGCTTCGTTTCGCCGCCGCATCATCTTGCTTCTCGCCGCGCTGCCCCATGGCGCTGTCAAGCTCGTGGGATGGCTCCAATGTCCATAAGGACCACGTCCCGTTCCTCCGCCAGACGCGACGCCTGCCCGGCGAGGAATTCGTTCGGGTTCGTCTAGCACCGGAGAAGGAGATTTCGCCGGCACCGGAGGAGGGCGAGCAGGTGATCTTCCACCCGCACTGCCTGCGCGGCTTCGGCCTTCCAGCGAGCGGGTTCCTCCGAGCCTTCCTCGAATTCTACAACCTCCAGCCGCATCACCTCACGCCCAACGCGGTGATGCTGCTGTCGGCCTTCATCATGCTGTGCGAAGGCTTCCTTGGGTTCCTCCCCATGCTCGAGCTCTGGGCTGAATTCTTCCAAAGCAAGCTCGGCACCGTCGTCGCGGGCGTGCCCGCCCCTTGCGGAGCCTTTATTGCCATGAGGCGGGTGAGCGAGAATAACCCGTTCCCGCCCATCCCGCTGATCCAGTCGGTGAAGCTCTGGCAGAAGTCATACTTTTATGTGAAGAATGTCGCGCAGCAAGGCGACTACATCAACCTGCCAGCTTATGAAGCCGGCCCGCCGGCTGGGAGGCGGCCTTCGTGGAGCTACCGGGTCAGGTCGTTGTCTCAGGCCGGGAACGGAGCCGTCTCCCGGCTTCGGGTGATGATCCAGTCGGAGGGCCTGACCGGAGCCGACTTGGTGGCCGCCTTCGTGGAGCGCCGGGTTCTTCCCCTCCAAGGCCAGCCTCACATGGTTTGTCAGATGAGCGGCCGCTTCAACCCAAGCCGGCTGAGCACCAGGGAGATGCCTCATGCGGAGGTCTCCTACATGGTGAACTATATCTTCAATTGCAAGCTCGCCGAGGATTGGCGATACGGCAAGGAGCCGTATTCCCGCGCCAACCCTCCGCCTGCCGTAAGTTCTTTCTTCTTTTCTTCCTTTGGTAGCCGGCCTCATGATAGCCAGCCTCTGATCAGTCGGTTTGCCCCTAGCAGAACCCTCTCCTTCCGCCGACGACCGGGGCCGTAGGGATAGAGCGCCAGCTCGTCCCTGACCGCATGGTGGACGACGCCGACGACCCGGACTTGGGAGCGGCCGCCATGGAAGACGCCATTGTGGGGGAAAGTGACGAGGTCGGAGGCACGGGGCTCATGGCCGGCTTCGAGGACTGGCCGGATGATGTCGAGGTCGAAGTCGCCCCGCGCCGCCAGCCGGCGCCTGATCATCAAGGCGCGAGCTCGTCCGCCGCGCCGGCTGCTGGCGGCGGCGCCCAGAAGCGCCGGGCCGTGTCAATCCTCTTCGGCAGCCGACTGAAGAAGTCCAAGGCTTCCGCAGTGGCGACCAATCAAGATGAGGCGGCCGCGAAGGCGGCCCGCTTCCGCAAGGCGGTGAAGCAGCCGCAGGCAATCTCAGCGTAAGTCGTCGAATGCTTGGCCACATATTTTTTGTTGTTCTTTTCGATTGAAAACTCTTCTAAACCTTTCTTTGCTCGCCGGACAGGGCGCCGCTTTCCCTTGAGCGGTGTCCGGGCGGCTCCATAGTCGGGCCGACTAGAGGGTTTTCGGGCTCCCGCCGCGTGGATCCCCGTGCCGACCTCAGGGAGGCCATGGAGCGGAATGCACGAGAGGTGCGGGAGGAGCGGGAGGCGGCGGAGCGAAGGGCCGCCCAGGCGACGAAGGAGCGGGCCGATGCAGCAGCCAAGGCCCGGGCAGAGGCGGCAGCTGCGAAGAAGGAGGTGGAGGCTTCGCACAACCAGCCTCCACTGCTAGCCATTCCCCTCCGCGCCGTGGCCCCCAACATTTCTGTGCCTCCACTGGAGGAGGTCGACCAAGAACCGCCGGTGATGGAGCAGAGGGAGGACTCCGTGATCTTCGAGGAGGGGGCGCCGCCGGCAGCGCCAACCGGAGCGGGCCAAGGCGGCCAGTCGACTGTGGCGCCAGAGCAGCTGGCCGGGGGTGAGCCGGAAGCAGGAGCCGGCCTCGAGGTGCATCCGGCAATGCGCCGGCGCGCAGGGGGAGGCACCGCTGCACCGAAGCCGCACCGAGCTACGGGTGCCAGCCAGATGGCGGAGGCCTTGGAGGCGGCCAGCACCGGCACGTCCGAGTGGACTCCCAGTGGCGGGACGGGCGAGCTGAATGTGGCGGCCCAAGAGGTTCAGAACCGGCTTCAGGCCCAAGCCGCCTCGCTGCAGCAATACACCCAGGAGTTCCTTGCGACACGGGCCGTCATCCGGGTGAGTCTTCTATCTTTGGTTGTTTTGTTCTCTTGATTTCTTCCGTGGGGGCATGTTAGCGCACCCACTGGGTGTAGTCCGTGAGATTCGGGCCGACTGCTGAGTAGTCGGGTCGGATCTTCCTTGACGACTACCTTATTCTTGCCTCCTGCCTAATCTTCCAGGAGTATCATAACCTCCGCGCTGCCGCCTTCAACTCCCAGGCTCAGGAGCTGGGTCGGAGAGCCAAAGACCTGATCAGCAGCCGGAGTACGTACTTGGTTTTGTTCATTTGTTGTGGGGGCGCGTCAGCGCACCCACTGGGTGTAGTCCCCGAGATTCGGGTCGACTGCTGAGCAGTCGGGTCGGATCTTTCCTGACGACTTCACCTTACTGGTTTTTCTTTTGTCTTTCGTGCTCGCAGAAGCCAATGCCGACCTAAGGGGGCAGCTCAGCGAGGCGCAGGCCGCCCTTCGCGCCAAGGAAACCGAGTACGACGCCTTGGTCCTGGAGCGTGACCGCCTGGCCAAGAAGCTGGCTGGCCAGGAGGAGAGCCACAAGGCGGCTCTGAAGAAGGCGCAGGATAACGAAGCCGCCCTGAAGGCCGAGTTCGAGACTGAAGCGGCGGGCTGGGCTGAGACCAGGCAAGCGCTGAATGAAGGCTTCGGCCGTATTGAGGATTTAATCGACGGTAAGCCGCCTTTCTCGCTCCTTGCCTACCCCTTGCCGCCTGACTTGTGTTCTAACTTGAGCTGCTTTTTATTCTCTGTGCAGACTACTTTCCTGGCTACTCCGTCTTTGCCGCCCAAACTATCGAGGCCCATCGCGAAGCGCGCCGGCAGGCGGGGGCTGAAGTCGCGCTGGACGCGAGTCGGTCGCTCGAAGAGCAACTCTTGGCGGTCCAAGCGCGGCTGCAGCCGGCTCATCATATGCTCCGCCGCCTCCGGCGCCGGAGCGCAGGTGTTTGCCGCCCTCTGGCCAAGCGAGACGATTCCCCGCACCCCGAGTCGGACTGCCGATTGGCTGGAGGTTGCGGTTGGCCTCTTCAAGGCCTGGAAGGCATCGGCGGCCCGGCTTGGAGCTGGGCGGGCGCTGTAGTTCATCCGAGCTTGGTATCCGGGGCTGAACCTTGACCAGCTGCGCACCTGGCGGCTAGAGGCCAACGAAGAGCTAGCGGAGGTGCGGCCGGCTATCGCCCAGCGCGCATCGACAATCGCCGAGTGTACTGACATCAGCGTCTTTGCTCCCGAGATTAATGATGACGGCGTTGCCCAGCCAGAGGAGTGGTTCGGGCTGGACCCGGCGGCGGGTGAAGACTCGGCAGAAGAAATCGCCTCCAGGGACGAAGGCGAAGACGACAAAGGAGAGGAAAGCGAATACGTCGAGCCGGCCGGTGGAACAGCCAGCCAGCCTTAGCCTGACCGTGCCTCCAGCAACGGGGCGCGCGCGAGCGCGCCCTCTGCGGGAGGCGGTGATCATGCCGAGGTTCGCCAGCCGGCCGCTCCTCCAGCCGGCACTGCCGTCTCCACCGACCTTCTCGGCTCGTCAGTCGCTCCGCCGGCTTAATCTGCCGTCCTTGTTTTTTCCTGCCTGTTGCCTTCTGAACAATTTTATTAAGCTTCTGCAGTTCCACCCACTGGGGGTGTATCCAAACTATGTTGAATGCTGGCCTTTTGAAGGTCTTTTATGTAAATATTAACTTGTGCATGTTTGGTTTCCATTCACGTATACTTTTTATCCTTAGGCTATTTCCTTTGCCGCCTTCCCCTTTTGGGGAGGCAAGTACTCGAGCTTTCTTGGATTGAGGTGAAGTGAATGGAAGCCAGCCGGCCGGTTCTCTGGTAGCTGGTCGACGGTGCGAGAAAAAACGGCTTTTGTTATATTAGTCCGTTAGTCCCTAGCCGTTTTTCGTGTGGGCACCCGTTCCTGTCCTTAACTCTTGTCAGCCGGACAGCCGGTTCTTCGAACTGCGACTTTTAGCAAGAGAAGGCTTGGGAGCCGGCACACTACTTGTCTGACTGCGGATAGGACTTCTAATATAACTCTAGGCGGCCAGTCCCCGGGCCGACTAGTCGAACCCGGTGCCGGACGGAAAAAAGTGAATGCAATGACAAGGCCATAAGCATGATACTTTTCATTTATAGACAAAAGATGGCAGTCCCCGAGCTCTCCTCAGGGGCCCTATTGTCTCGTACTTAGTACAAAAGTTAATGTGATACATACTGCATTTCAGCTGTAAAACCTTTGGAGGAGGTTGGCGTTCCATGGTCATTCCGACTCTTTGCCGGAGTCGTCTCTCTTTCGTGCCTTCGGCTTCTGCGCGTCGATCAGGTAGTAGGAGTCGTTGCCTAAGGCTCTGCTGATGACGAAGGGGCCCTCCCAAGGGGCCGAGAGCTTGTGCTGGCCGGCTGTTCGCTGGATCAGCCGGAGCACAAGATCGCCCTCTTGGAAGGATCTTGGCTTGACCTTCCGGCTGTGGTAGCGGCGCAGGCCTTGCTGATAGATAGCGGACCGGCTGAGGGCTAACAGCCGGCTTTCTTCCAGCAGGTCGACGCCGTCTTCTCGTGCTTCCTTGGCCTCCGCTTCCGTGTACATGGTTACTCGAGGAGAGTCGAACTCGATGTCAGTTGGGATGACCGCCTCGGCACCATACACGAGGAAGAAAGGGGTGAAGCCGGTTGACTTGTTTGGTGTAGTGCGCAGACTCCAGAGGACAGCCGACAGCTCATCGAGCCAACAGCCGGCTGAACGCTCCAGTGGTACAATCAGTCGGGGCTTGATGCCGGAAAGGATGAGGCCGTTGGCTCGCTCGACCTGGCCGTTTGACTGCGGGTGGGCGACGGATGCTAGATCCAACGGGATGCCTTGCGTCGCGCAGAAACGTGCCAAGGCTCCCTTGGCGAAATTTGTGCCATTGTCGGTGATGATGCTGTGTGGCACGCCGTACCGAGTTGTTATATCTGCGATAAATGTGACAGCAGTCGGCCCATTCAGCTTCTTGATCGGCTTTGCTTCAATCCATTTGGTGAATTTGTCCACGGCGACAAGCAGATGTGTCATGTCGCCGCGCGCCGTCTTGAATGGGCCCACCATGTCTAGTCCCCAAACGGTGAAGGGCCAAGTGAGGGGAATGGTCTTGAGTGCTGAAGCCGGCATGTGTTGCTTGGAGTTGAAGAGTTGGCACCCTTTGCAATGTTTGACTAACTCCTTGGCGTCATCCAAAGCAGTCGGCCAAAAGAAACCATGGCGGAAGGCTTTGGCGACGAGTGATCTTGAGGCCGCATGGTGGCCGCATTCTCCTTGGTGGATGTCTCTGAGGATTGCAATGCCCTTCTCTTGGTCGACGCATCGCTGGAGGACTCCAGTGACACTGCGCTTGACGAGCTCTCTGTTGACGATTGTGTATGCTCCGGTTCGGCGTTGGACTTGTCTTGCCTCTACTTTGTCAACCAGCAGATCTTGGTTTATTAGGAAGTTGAGGATGGATTGAGCCCATGACGGAGCTGCGACTTCTTCTATTGCCAAAACGGCTACTGCGACCAGGGCGGGCGGGCTGGGCGGTGAAATGCTGGAGTCGGCCGCCGCCTGTTGTGTTGGTGTAGTTTCCGGGCCGACTACTGCAATCCCCGAGCCGGGTGAGGTAGTCCCCGGGTCGGGCGTAACTACGGAAGTCCCCGAGCCACCTGCTGATACCCCCTGGCCGACTATCAAAGTCGCCGGGCCACCTGCTTGGCTCTTCGAGCCGGACCCGGCCGCATCGGGGTCAGGCAGCATGAAGATGGAATCGGACTCTGGAGACGGCTTGATAGACGGCTTGAGGAGGCGTTGTAGAGAGACGCCGGTTGGTATTGCTTGCCGGGTGGAGCCTATTCGAGCTAGAGCATCAGCTGGTTCATTGTCGGCTCGTGGTACGTGGAGGAACTCGCATCCTTCAAAATACCCATTGATCTGCTGAACGAGGAAGCGGTAGCTTGCCATATTTGCGTCCTTGGTGTCCCAGTCGCCGGATGATTGCTGGACCACCAAGTCCGAGTCGCCATAACATAGGATCCAGCGAATGCCGAGCTCTTTGGCAAGCCGGAGCCCGTGTATGAGCGCCTCGTACTCGGCTACATTGTTGGAGGCGGCAAAGTGGATTTGCAGCGTGTATCTGAGCTTGTCGCCTTTGGGAGAGGTGAGGACGATGCCGGCTCCCAAGCCGGTGCGCATCTTGGACCCATCAAAGTGCATGCGCCAATGAGTGGAGTCGGGAGCCGGCGGCAGGTACTGGGTCTCGGCCCAGTCGACGAGGAAGTCGGCCAATGCTTGGGATTTGATGGCGGTATGAGGCTGGTAGAAGATCGCGTAAGGGGCCAGCTTGATGGCCCATTTCGCCACCCGGTCGGATGCATCCCGGCTGCCTATGATCTCGGCCAGCGGGGTGGTGCATACAACTGTGATGGGATGTTCTTGGAAGTAGGGCTTCAGCTTCTTGGTGGCGAAGTGCACGCCGTAGCACATCTTCTGGTAGTGCGGGTAGTTCTGCTTCGAGGTAGACAACACCTCGCTCAAATAGTACACCGACCTCTGGACCGGCTGGGCTCGACCTTCTTCTGAGCGTTGGACTACGATGACGGTGCTGACCACCCGGCTGGTTGCGGCAATGTAGAGGAGCATGGACTCTTTCTCAGTCGGCGCCGCCAGGACAGGCGGCGTGTCCAGCATCTTCTTCGGCTCGTGAAAAGCTTGATCGGCTTGGTCATTCCACTCGAAGTGGTTGGTCTTCTTCATGAGGCGGTAGAGAGGAAGAGCTTTCTCTCCGAGCCGGCTGATGAAGCGGTCCAGGGAGGCCAAGCATTCGGTAAACTTCTGGACGTCTCGAAGTTTGGTGGGAATCGCCATTCTCTCAATGGCCATGATCTTTACTGGGTTGCATTCGATGCCGCGTTCGGAGACCAGGAAGCCTAGGAGCTGGCCGGCTGGCACTCCGAACACGCATTTCTCGGGGTTAAGCTTGATTTGGAACCGGCGTAGGTTCTCAAATGTTTCCTTAAGGTCTTCCAGCAAGGTGTCACGCTTCTCCGTCTTCACCACAATGTCGTCTATGTAGACGTGGGCATTTCTGCCGAGTTGCTTGAGGAGGCACTTCTGCATGCAACGCTGAAAAGTGGCACCGGCATTTCTCAAGCCGAATGTCATAGTCAGGTAGCAGAAGGCTCCGAATGGCGTGATGAAGGCGGTCTTCAGGCGGTCAGCTGGATCTAACTTTATCTGGTGATACCCTGAGTAAGCGTACAAGAAACTCAACAGCTCGCATCCGGCCGTGGAGTCTATCACTTGGTCAATCCTTAGCAGGGCAAAGGGATCTTTGGGACAGGCCTTGTTGAGGCTCGTGTAGTGTATACACATGCGCCACTTGTTGTTCTTCTTTAGCACGAGGACCGGGTTGGCGAGCCACTCTGGAAAGAAAACTTCCATAATGAAGTCGGCTGCCAGAAGCCGGGCTATCTCCTCTCCCACAATCCTGCGTTTCTCCTCCGACAGTCGGCGGAGGGGTTGTTTGACTGGTTTGGCGTCTTCTCGGACGTGTAATTTGTGCTCGGCGAATTCCTTCGGAACACCCGGCATGTCCTTGTGGGACCATGGAAATATGTCCCGATTCTCACGGAGGAAGTCGGCGAGCTCGCCTTCCTATTTGCTGTTTAGGTTTGACCCGATGACGGCAAACCTCTCTGGGTGCTCGGGGTCAAGAGGTATCTTCTTCGTCTCCTTGGCCGGCTGGAAAGATCCTTGGGCATCATGCTCCTTGGGATCGGGGGACAGGGCCGACTGCTTGCCGGCCATGGCCACAACCCGGTCCAACATCTTCTTCTCTTTGGCAATCACAAGGGACTCGGCCAGCCGGCTGCTGGCTGCTGCGCACTCGGAGGACTTCTTGTAATCGCCGGCTACGGTGATGACGCCTTTGGTGCTTGGTATCTTCATCTTGAGGTATGCATAGTGGGGAACTGCCATGAATTTGGCCAAGGCAGGTCGGCCAAGCAATGCATGGTAAGGGCTCTCCAGGTCCACCACTTCGAACCAGATCGCTTCCCGGCGGAAATGCTCCTTGTCCCCAAAAAGTACATCAATCTTGATCTTGCCAATGGGGGCGCAGGACAGGCCGGGTACGATGCCATGGAGCACTGTCCGAGTAGGTATGAGTTGCTTTGTATTGACGTTCAGCTTCTCCAGGGTGTTGCGGTACAAGATGTTGATGCTGCTCCCGCCGTCTATCAACACATGGGAGAAGCAAGTGGCGCGTCTATCCATTGCAAGGGTGGCATCCAGAACCAACGCATAAGAGCCGGGAGATGGCATCACCTCTGGGTGGTCGGCCCGGCTCCAGCTGATAGGTTTTTCTGACCAGTGCATGTGCTTGGTGGGGTTGGCAGCAACCATGCTGACTTCCTGGTTCTCTCGGCGTTTGCTGCGCCGGTCTTCGGGCTGGCTTGTAAAGACAATATAGGCGGCATGCTCGTCAGGGAACTCATCATGCACGGCTCCGACTGTGGGCCGAGCGGCCGGCGGCTGCGGAGCTGGAGGCGGCGGACCGGCAGGTGGAGGCGGCGCGAGCCCTTCGCCTTTGGAGATTCGGGTGAGCCAATGGCACTTCCGGGTTGTGTGGTTGGACGGCTTCGCGTCGCTGTGGAACTTGCACGGGGCGTCGAGAGTTTGCTCGTAGGAGAAGGCCGGCTGCCAAGCCGGCCTGCCGCCCTTGGGTTTCTTGGGCGCGGGCCGCTCTTCGGGCGGCACGTCTTCGACTATGGCCACCTGCCGACTGGCGGGAGGCGGCGCGGGGCCCTTGCGCTTGTGGTCGTTCGAGTGTGGGCGTCGGCCGGAATCCCCAGCCGGCGTCTTGGGTGTCGGGTTGAGTACTTTTCCGGACGCGTCTACCCGGAGCTCGGTCTTCATTGAGGAGTCGGCGGTAGCGCACTTGTCCGCTATGTCCAAAAGCTCGTCAAGGGTAGTCGGCTCGTCGTAGAGGAGCTTGTGCTTGAGGAGGGTGCCCTCTCGGCACCCGGCAGTGAAGTATTCTATGGCTTGCACCTCGTGCACCCCTTCGCAAGAGTTGCGGAGCTCGGCCCAACGCGTGAGGTAGTCGCGAGTTGACTGGCGGGGCCTTGTACACACAAGGAGAGCTGTCTGGGCTTGGGAGCCCGCTTGTAGGTGCTGGTGAAGTTGCGGACGAAAGCTTCTGTGAAATCTAGCCAGCTGTTGATGTTGTGTGGTTTGAGGCTGTTGAGCCAGGTCCGCGCCGTGCCTTGCAGCATGAGGGGCACGTACTTCACGGCAACGCGCTGGTTGCAGTTGGCTATGCTAACCGCCGTGGAGTAGTCGATCAACCAATCTTCCGGCTTCACGGAACCGTTATACTTGGGCGTGTCTCTTGGGAGCGAGAACCCTTTGGGGAAGGGCTCGTCGCGGATGCGGGGGCCGAAGCAAGGCGGACCGACATCGTCTTCGCCAGGCGGTCGATCCGATGGCGGGCATCATTCTCGTCGACTCCTTCGCGGCGACCTAGCCGGCCGCTAAGAGTCGGATGCGCAACAGGTGGCGGGGTGGGATATCTCTCTCCACGGGGCCGAGGCGGAGGCGGGTTGCCCCGCCACTCCACGATCCGAGGGTGGCCTTCTACGTCTCGCTCGATGGAGATCCGGGTTTGGCTTCGGCTGGCAGCCGGCTCTTTCTCGCGCCGCGTGCGGTCTCTACCCGCAGTCGGCGTCCGGGACGTCGCGCCATGATCTCGGCGCGGGGGAGGGCTTTTCACGCGGGCGTCGGCTTCGTGTCGTTGCGCGGCTGCATCGATCAGCTGCTGGATGCGTCGGGTCATGTGGGGGAGTTCTTCGGCCCCCAGTCCGTCTAGCTCGTCTACGTCCGCTTGGGCGGCGCGCAGGTTCTCGAGTGGAGTGGCGTAGACTGGGCGGTCGACCCCTAACGTGTCGGCAACGATAGCGCCACACTGTCTGACAACACCGGCCCGGCTAGGCCTGCCTAGGGGCGGCGTGCCAAAGGCGGCGCGGTCGGCCTCGCGTCGGTGGGCCTCAGCGAGGCGTCTCATGGAAACCAACTTCCGGCCCTCCACGAGGAGGGTGAGGCGGCGAGCCTCCAGTGCTTCAGCGTCGGCGTCGGCCGGGAGGAGGATGGACAAGTCGTGGACCGCCGCGTGCGGGGCGTCGTGGGCGCTCTCGTCGGCTGCGCCGTCGTGGCCGATGACCATCACCTCGGTGGTGACAGCGTCGCAGCCATCGGCTCGGGGAAGCGGGTCGTTGTAGATCGTGACATTGGTGGGGAAGGTGTCGAATGAGGCCGTGTCAGAGTCGACAGGCATCGGATCGGTGGAGCCAACCGACTCCAAGTCCGCAGCAGGCTCGCCGGAGACATGGAGCCGGCCGAGGAGGTTGACGAGGTGGTCGGTGCCCGCGTCGGAGGCGAGCTCGTCGGAGATGAGGGTCTTGTCGAGGAGATCGGCGAGGCTGCTCGCTGCGCAGGCATTGGTGACGCCTTGCAGCGGATCGTGGCAAGCGCCATCGGGCGTGCCGGGCTGGCTACGCTCGCGGGGGAGGAAGAAGGTTCCCGTCCAGAACAGGTCTCCGGACAACGGTGCACCTAGCCCCATGGTGGGCGCCAAATGTCGGGTGGTAGGTGTGACATATGCCAACGGGTGGCTTATCATTGTGGGAGCCAGTAAAACATCGCCGGTGCCTGGAAACGGGATGAGGCGAAGACATGCACGCTGGCGAATCTTACCCAGCTTTGGGGCTCTCCGTGGAGATAACACCCCTACTGATGCTCTGCAGGGTCTCCGCATGATCACTCGATGAACAAGTAGATACACGGTGCTCCTTGAGCTGTTTGGCGAGAGGAGGAAGAAGGGCTCTGCTTGCTCTCTTCTCCTCCCTACGTGGTGTCTAGAACTAGCAAGGATCAACCCTTTGCATGGGTGTCCCGGGGGGTTTATATAGGCCTACCCCCAGGGGTACAACAGTAATCCGGCTGGGCGCGGGGCCCAGCCGTCTGTGTCTACGCTCTCCGACTTTTGCGCCGGCTGCTGGGGCCCGTCGGCTAGTGGGTCCCACCGGCTGCCGGCCCCTTGGTCGACAGGCAAGCCCCACTGTCCAGGGCCTTGTCGGTGGCTAGTTACTGTTGCTCAATCTTGGTGACGAGAGCTTCGCCGAGGTAAGCATGGCTACAGTGCTGCCGTCCGGCGGGTGACCACTGTAGCCTCACCGCGTCTTGTCTCCTTAATGGTGCGTCTCCTTCGAGGGGGTGGCAAGCCGGCTGGAGAGAGCCGGCTCCGTCTTGGGCCGACTGGGGGAGGCCAGGCCGCCTTCGGGTGTCTCTCTGCCTGAAGGGGCCCACCGCCCATGGGCCGTACTGGTAGCCCGTCATGGATGACATCAGGGTCAACGTGGCAACAGTGCTGCGCCGGACGGGTCATGGCCACCCGTACGGCGCACTGTGCCAGGCGCGCTCCGGGATTCGGGGGTGGCAGGCTTCACTGTAGCCACGCCCCGTCACATCGCCGTTAGGTGGATGCAGACTTCGAGGGTATGGTCTTGATCGCTTTATGGGAGCCGGCTCCTTGGAGTCCGCCTTCTCGCAGCCGGCTCTTAGGAGACGGCCCTCCCGCGGCTTTCTTTATGAGGGCTGAAGTCGGGCCGCCTTCCAATAGCCGGCCTGGGAGATAGCCGGCCAGGGGAAGGCGGCCCCATGTCTTGGATCCTTGAGAGCCGGATCGGCTCGTAATTTTTTCAGAAAGGCCAGGGGGAGCCGGCTAGGTTACCCGTGGTCACTTACTCCGACAACGCACATCCAAGGAGGAAGGTTATACATACATAGAGTCACGGGCCAGGTGCTGTGATTGCTGCTCTGCTCCCCGAAAGGATTAATGCCATCCGCGCTTAAAGCAAACCATACATTCCTTGGGTCCTTTGCAAACTCATCCCAGTACTTTCTCTCGATTTTTCTCCACTGCGACCCGTCAGCGGGTGCTCTCAACTTCCCGTCTTTCTTCCGGTCCTCACTGTGCCATCGCATCAACTTGGCATGCTCTTCGTTTCTGAACAGACGTTTCAACCGTGGTATTATAGGAGCATACCACATCACCTTCGCAGGAACCCTCTTCCTGGGGGGCTCGCCGTCAACATCACCAGGGTCATCTCGTCTGATCTTATACCGCAATGCACTGCATACCGGGCATGCGTTCAGATCCTTGTATGCACCGCGGTAGAGGATGCAGTCATTAGGGCATGCATGTATCTTCTCCACCTCCAATCCTAGAGGGCATACGACCTTCTTTGCTGCGTATGTACTGTCGGGCAATCCGTTATTCTTTGGAAGCTTCTTCTTCAATATTTTCAGTAGCTTCTCAAATCCTTTGTCAGCCACAGCATTCTCTACCTTCCACTGCAACAATTCCAGTACGGTATCGAGCTTCGTGTTGCCATCTTCGCAATTGGGGTACAACCCGTTTTTGTGATCCTCTAACATGCGATTGAACTTTAGCTTCTCCTTTTGACTTTCGCATTGCGTCCTTGCATCGACAATGACCCAGCGGAGATCATCATCATCGGGCACATCGTCTGGTTCCTCTTGATCTTTAATAGCTTCACCCGTTGCAGCATCAATGGGCACATCGTCTGGTTCCTCTTGATCTTCACCAGCTCCCCCCGTTGCAGCATCACCGTATTCAGGGGGCACATAGTTGTCATCGTACTCTTCTTCTTCGATGTCTTCCATCATAACCCCTATTTCTCCGTCCCTCGTCCAAACATTATAGTGTGGCATGAAACCCTTGTAAAGCAGGTGGGAGTGAAGGATTTTCTGGTTAGAGTAAGACCTCGTATTCCCACATTCAGTGCATGGACAACACATAAAACCATTCTGCTTGTTTGCCTCAGCTGCATCGAGAAACCCATGCACGCCCTTAATGTACTCGGAGGTGTGTCTGTCACCGTACATCCATTGCCGGTTCATCTGCGTGCGTTATATATAATTAAGTGTCCAAATTAATAGAAGTTCATCATCACATTAAAACCAAGTGCATACATAGTTCTCATCTAACAACATATATCTCTCCAGAGCATCTAATTAATTAAATCATACATTGAAACTATGTAAAACATTTCAATGCGAAAATAAATGTGATCATAATCGCAACCAAGGTAACAATTGATCCAACGGCATAATGATACCAAGCCTCGGTATGAATGGCATATTTTCTAATCTTTCTAATCTTCAAGCGCATTGCATCCATCTTGATCTTGCGATCATCGACGACATCCGCAACATGCAACTCCAATATCATCTTCTCCTCCTCAATTTTTTTTATTTTTTCCTTCAACAAATTGTTTTCTTCTTCAACTAAATTTAACCTCTCGACAATAGGGTCGGTTGGAATTTCCGATTCACATACATCCTACATAAATAAAATCTATGTCACGTTGGTCGGCATAATTTTCATAAACAATAAATGAACCAATAGTTATAAAGATAATATATATACCACATCCGAATCATAGACAGGACGAGGGCTGACGGGGGCGGATACCAAAACCATCGCACTATATAAGATGCAATAATAAAAGTAAGAAAATAATACAAGTATCTATGTAAACATACAAGTAAGAATATTGTTTCCTTTCAAAAAGAAGATAAGAACAAGAGGCTCACCACGGTGGTGCCGGCGATGAACTCGGCGCGGGTGATCGACGGCGGTGAAGACGGGGATGGGGCGTGACGGACCGCTAAACCTAGACAAATATTGAGGAAAATGGAGCTTGAAGGTCGAGCTTGGAGAGGAGAAAGCTTAAGTAGTGTGGCTCGGGCATTCCATCGAACACCTTGTGTGCATAGGAGGTGAGCTAGAGCACCACCAAGCCCTCTCCCCCTCGGCCAGAAAAAAACAGAGCAGTGTGCTCTGCTCTTACGCGAGGGGGTATATATAGGCACCTCATTGGTCCCGGTTGGTGGCATGAATCGGGACTAAAGGGGAGCCTTTGGACCCGGTTCATGCCACCAACCGGGACCAATGGTGGTGGGCCAGGAGCGAGGCCATTGGTCCCGGTTCGTCCCACCAACCGGGACCAAAAGGTCCAGACGAATCGGGACCAATGGCCCACGTGGCCCGGCCGGCCCCCTGGGCTCACGAACCGGGTCCAATGCTCCCATGGGTCCCGGTTCTAGACTGAACCGGGACTAATGGGCTGACCCGGCCTGGACCGTTGCCCCCCTTTTCTACTAGTGAGGCAGTGTGTACTCCAGGCTGCCCTTGGCTGCTTAAGGCTAGCTATGACAATAGGACTGGAGGATTTGTCATAAAGTCTTACAATTCAGAGCATGTCTGCCAGAAGAAATGGAAACTAAAAGATTTGACAGCTAAATTCTTGTGCAACTTTTTCATAGATGAGTTCAGAGATGACCAGAAGATGTCACTTGGCACATTTTCAAGAAAATGCACTAGTGAGTTCAATTGTACCCCTAACATATGGAAGCTAGCAAGGGCTAGAAAGCAAGCACTTAATCAGATCCATGGTGATGAGGAGGAGCAGTTCAGCAGGTTAAGGGATTATGGGCATGAATTAAGGACCAAAAATCATGGGTCTACATTTCTGGTTACTACTGAACTTGTCAAGGATACCAAGTTTCCATTGGGCAGGAAGTGTTTGAAAACATTGTATTGGTCTTATGATGCATGCAAAAGAGGGTGGCTAAAGGGCTGCAGGCCAATTATATTCATTGATGGCTGTCATATGAAAACAAGGTTCAAAGGAGTGCTGCTTAGTGCTGCAGGTATTGATCCTAATGACTGCATATTCCCAATTGCAATGGGTTGGGTGGAGGTAGAATGCACTGGTTCATGGGAGTGGTTTCTGACCAGTTTAAAAGATGATCTAAACATCATGAACACTGCTCCCTACACAATTATGAGTGACAAGCAAAAGGGTTTAATAAATGTTGTGCATAAAGTTTGGCCTGATTCAGAACACAGATTTTGTGTGAGGCACATCTACCAGAACTTCAATGAGAAGCACAAAGGGGAGGTTCTGAAGCTAGACCTGTGGTCCATTGCAAGATCACCTAACAAAGTTAAGTGGAGAGAAAATTGTAAGAAGATGGACGATCACTGCCCAGCTGCATTTCATTGGACTAAAAGGCTGGAGCCAAAGACTTAGTGCAAAGCATTTTTCAGTGATTTTTCAAAATGTGATATTCTGCTCAACAATAACTCTGAAGTGTTTAACAGGTGAATTAGTTGTTAAATTTGGTTTTTAACTCTGTGCTTTGAACGTGTAAGTAGTACTGTTATGCACATCACACATAACTGAATTCTTCCACTCTTTGTGCAGCTACATCCTTGGTGGCAGAGAGATGCCAGTGCTTAGTATGCTTGAATACATTTTTTACAAGATCATGCACAGGCTAGTGAGTAAGCAGAGAGAAGCTATAGATAAGTGGACTCACCAGAGGATATGCCCTAAGATCAAGAAGAAATTGGACAAGAATATTGAGTTTGCTGCAAATTGCCATGTATCAGAAGCTGGCGAGCAGATCTTTAAAGTTCAGTCAGGTAATTCCAGCTACACGGTGAACCTGTGCTTGCACACTTGTGATTGCAGGAGATGGCAGTTAGGGGGAGTACCCTGTGGGCATGTTGTAGCTTGTTGCAGGGAGGAGAGAATTGATCCTGAGACAATGGTTCATGAATGCTATACTATTGAAACATATCTCAAGGCATATGGGTACACTCTAGTCCCTCTAGGAGACCCAAAGGAGTGGGAGAAATAGAATGGACATAAGATATTTCCACCTGTCTTCACTAAACAGTTGGGGAGGCCCAAGAAGAACATGAAGTAGAGACCAGAGGAGAAGATTAAGAATGGTGTCAGGGTTTTGAACAGAAAAGGTCTTACAATGCACTGCTCAATTTGTGGTAGAGCTGATCACAACAGAAAAGGTCACTATGTTGGGGAACGTAGCATAAATTCAAAATTTTCTACGCACCAAGATCAATCTATGGAGTAATCTAGCAACGAGGGGAAGGAGAGTGCATCTACATACCCTTGTAGATCGCTAAGCGGAAGCGTTCAAGTGAACGGGGTTGATGGAGTCGTACTCGCCGTGATCCAAATCACCGATGATCCTAGTGCCGAACGGACGGCACCTCCGCGTTCAACACACGTATAGCCCGATGACGTCTCCTACGCCTTGATCCAGCAAGGGGAGAAGGAGAGGTTGGGGAAGACTCCATCCAGCAGCAGCACGACGGCGTGGTGGTGGTGGAGGAGCGCGGAACTCCAGCAGGGCTTCGCCAAGCACTACGAGAGACGAGGAGGAAGAGAGGTAGGGCTGCGCCAAGAGGGAGAGGATCTCGTGTGTCTTGCAGCCTCCAATACCTCAAGTATATATAGGGGAAGGGGAGGGGCTGCGCCCCCACCTAGGGTTCCCTCCCTAGGGGTGGCGGCAGCCCCCAGATCCCATCTGGGTGGCGGCCACAAGGGGGAGAGGGGGAGGCGCACTTGGGGTGGGCCTTAGGGCCCATCTGCCCTAGGGTTTGCCCCCCTTCCCTCTTGGAGGCGCCTTGGGCCTTGGTGGGAGGCGCCCCAGCCCACCTAGGGGCTGGTCCCTTCCCACTATTGGCCCATGTAGGCCTCCGGGGCTGGTGGCCCCACCTGGTGGACCCCCGGACCCCTTTGGTGGTCCCGGTACACTACCGGTGATGCCCGGAACACTTCCGGTGGCCAAAACCATACTTCCTATATATCAATCTTTACCTCCGGACCATTCTGGAACTCCTCATGACGTTCGGGATCTCATCCGGGACTCTGAACAACATTCGGTAACCGCGTACATACTTTCCCTATAACCCTAGCGTCATCGAACCTTAAGTGTGTAGACCCTACGGGTTCGGAAGTCATGCAGACATGGCCGAGACAACTCTCCGGTCAATAACCAACAGCGGGATCTGGATACCCATGTTGGCTCCCACATGCTCCACGATGATCTCATCGGATGAACCACAATGTCAAGGACTTAATCGATCCCGTATACAATTCCCTTTGTCCATCGGTACGATACTTGCCCGAGATTCGATCGTCGGTATCCCGATACCTTATTCAATCTCGTTACCGGCAAGTCTCTTTTACTCGTTCCGTAACACATCATCCCGTGATCAACTCCTTGATCACATTGTGCACATTATAATGATGTCCTACCGAGTGGGCCCAGAGATACCTCTCCGTTTACACGGAGTGACAAATCCTAGTCTCGATTTGTGCCAACCCAACAGATACTTTCGGAGATACCTGTAGTGTACCTTTATAGCCACCCAGTTACGTTGTGACATTTGGTACACCCAAAGCACTCCTACGGTATCCGGGAGTTGCACAATCTCATGGTCTAAGGAAATGATACTTGACATTAGAAAAGCTTTAGCATACGAACTACATGATCTTGTGCTAGGCTTAGGATTGGGTCTTGTCCATCACATCATTCTCCTAATGATGTGATCCCGTTATCAACGACATCCAATGTCCATGGTCAGGAAACCGTAACCATCTATTGATCAACGAGCTAGTCAACTAGAGGCTTACTAGGGACATGGTGTTGTCTATGTATCCACACATGTATCTGAGTTTCCTATCAATACAATTCTAGCATGGATAATAAACGATTATCATGAACAAGGAAATATAATAATAACCAATTTATTATTGCCTCTAGGGCATATTTCCAACAGTCTCCCACTTGCACTAGAGTCAATAATCCAGTTCACATCGCTATGTGACTAACACTCAAGGTCACATCCCAATGTGACTAACACCCAAAGAGTTTACTAGAGTCAATAATCTAGTTCACATTACCATGTGATCAACACTCGATGAGTTCTGGGTTTGATCATGTTATGCTTGTGAGAGATGTTATAGCCAACGGGTCTGAATCTTTCAGATCCGTGTGTGCTTTACAAATCTCTATGTCATCTCCCAGATGTATCTACCACGTTCTATTTGGAGCTATTCCAAATAACTGTTCTACTATACGAATCCAGTTTACTACTCAGAATAATCTGGATTAGTGTCAAAGTTTGCATCGGTGTAACCTTTTACGACGAACTCTTTTACCACCTCCATAATCGAGAAAATTCCTTAGTCCACTAGTTACTATGGATAACTTTGACCGCTGTCCTGTGATCCATTCTTGGATCACTCTTGTACCCCTTGACTGACTCATGGCAAGGCACACTTCAGGTGCGGTACAAAGCATAGCATACTGTAGAGCCTATGTCTAAAGCATAGGGGACGACCTTCGTCCTTTCTCTCTATTCTGCCGCGGTCAGGTTTCGAGTCTTACTCAATGTTCACACCTTATAACACAGCCAAGAACTCCTTCTTTGCCGATCCATTTTGAACTCCTTCAAAATCTTGTCACGGTATGTATTCATTTGAAAGTACTATTAAGCGTTTTGATCTATCCTTATAGATCTTAATGCTCAATACTCAAGTAGCCTAATCCAGGTTTTCCATTGGAAAACACTTTTCAAATAACTCTGCATGCTTTCCAGAAATTCTACATCATTTCCGATCAACAATATGTTAACAACATATACTCATCGGAAATTCTATAGTGCTCCCACTCACTTCTTTGGAAATACAAGTTTCTCATAAACTTTGTATAAACCCAAAATCTTTGATCATCATCAAAGCGTATATTCCAACTCTGAGATGCTTACTCCAGTCCTTAGAAGGATTGCTAGAGCTTTGCATACTTGTTAGCATCTTTCAGGATTGTTAAAACCTTCTGGTTGTATCACATACAACCTTTCCTCAAAAAAATCATGAGGAAACAATGGTTTTTGACATCCTATCTGCAAGATTTCATAAATAATGCAGTGACTACTAATATAATTCCAACAGACTCTTAGCATCGCTACGAGTGAGAAAGTCTCACCGTAGTCAACTCCTTGAAATTGTCGGGAAACATCTTAACGACAAGTCGAGCTTTCTTAATGGTGACATTTACCATCATTGTCCGTCTTCCTTTTAAAATCCATCTGTACTCAACAGCCTTACGACCATCGAGCCGTTCTGCCAAATTCTACACTTTGTTTTCATACATGGATCCTCTCTCGGATTTTATGGCCTCGAGCCATTTATCGGAATCCGGGCCCACCATCGCTTCTCCATAGCTCGTAGGTTCATTGTTGTCTAGCAACATGACTTCCAAGACAGGATTACGTACCACTCTGAAGTAGTACGCATCCTTGTCGTCCTACGAGGTTTGGGAGTGGCTTGATCCGAAGTCTCATGATCAATATCATAAGCTTCCACTTCAATTGGTGTAGGTGCCATAGGAACAACTCTTTGTGCCCTGCTATACACTAGTTAAAGTGACGGTTCAATAACCTCATCAAGTCTCCACCATCCTCCCAGTCAATTCTTTCGAGAGAAACTTTTCCTCGAGAAAGGACCCGATTCTAGAAACAATCCCTATTGCTTTCGGATCTGAATTAGGAGGTATACCCACTATTTTGGGTGTCCTATGAAGATGCATTTTATCCGCTTTGGGTTCGAGCTTATCAACCTGAAACTTTTTCACACAAGCATCGCAGCCCCAAACTTTTAAGAATGACAGCTTAGGTTTCTCTAAACCATAGTTCATACGGTGTCATCTCATCGGAATTACGTGGTGCCCTATTTAAAGTGAATGTGGTTGTCTCTAATGCCTAACCCATAAACTATCATGGTAATTCGATAAGAGACATCATGGTATGCATCATATCCAATAGGGTGCAGTTATGATGTTCGGACACACCATCACACTATGGTGTTCCAGGCTGTATTAGTTGTGAAACAATTTCCACAATGTCTTAATTCTGTGCCAAACTCGTAATTCAGACATTCATCTCTATGATCATATCATAGATATTTTATCCTCTTGTCGCGACGATCTTTCAACTTCACCCTGAAATTACTTGAACCTTTCAATAATTCAGACTCGTGATTCATCAAGTAAATATACTCAACATCTACTCAAATCATCTGTGAAGTAAGAACATAACGATATCCACTACACGCCTCAGCACTTATTGGACTGCACACATCAAAATGTATTACTTCCAACAAGTTGCTTTCTAGTTCCATTTTACTGAAAACGAGGCTTTCAGTCATCTTACCCATGTGGTATGATTTGCATGTCTCAAGTGATTCAAAATCAAGTGAGTCCAAACGGTCCATTTGCATGGAGTTTCTTCATGCATATACACCAATAGACATGGTTCGCATGTCTCAAACTTTTCAAAACGAGTGAGCCCAAAGATCCATCAACATGGAGCTTATTCATGCGTTTTATATCAATATGACTCAAATTGCAGTGCCACATTTGTGTGGTACTATCATTACTATCTTATACCTTTGGCATGAAAATGTGTATCACTACGATCGGGATGGTATTATTCAAATAAACAAAGTAACCATTATTCTCCTTAAATGAATAACCATATCGCGATAGACATAATCCAATCATGTCTATGCTCAAAGCAAACACCAAATAACAATTATTTAGGTTTTAATACCAATCTCGATGGTAGAGGGAGTGTACGATATTTGATCAACCTTGGAAATACTTCGAACACATATCGTCATCTCACCTTTTAGCTAGTCTCCGTTTATTCCGTAGCCTTTTGTTTAGAGTTACTAACACTTAGCAACCGAACCGGTATCTAATCCCCTGGTGCTACTAGGAGTACTAGTAAAGTACACATTATAATGCATATCCAATATACTTCTGTCGACCTTGCCAGCCTTCTCATCTACCAAGTATCTAGGGTGGTTCTGCTTCAGTGACTGTTCCCCTTATTACAGAAGCACTTAGTCTCGGGCTTGGGTTCAACTTTGGGTTTCTTCACTAGAGCAACAGCCGATTTGCCGTTTCATGAAGTATCCCTTTTTGCCCTTGCCCTTCTTGAAACTAGTGGTTTCACCAACCATCAACAATTGATGCTCCTTCTTGATTTCTACTTTTGTGGTGTCAAACATCGCGAATATCTCAAGGATCATCATATATGTCCCTGATATATTATAGTTCATCGCGAAGCTCTAGCAGCTTGGTGGTAATGACTTCGGAGAAACATCACTATCTCATCGGGAAGATCAACTCCCACTTGATTCAAATGATTGTTGTACTCAGACAATCTGAGCACAAGCTCAACAATTGAGCTTTTCTCCCTTAGTTTGCAGGCTAAGAAAATCGTCGGAGGTCTTATACCTCTTGACGTGGGCACGAGCCTGAAATCCCAATCTCAGCCCTCAAAACATCTCATATGTTTCGCGACGTTTCAAAACGTCTTCGGTGCCTCAACTCTAAACCGTTTAACTGAACTATCACGTAGTTATCAAAACGTGTATGTTAGATGTTCGCAACACCCACAGACGACATTCGAGGTTCAGCACACTGAGCGGTGCATTAAGGACATAAGCCTTCTATGAAGCAATGAGGACAATCCTCAGTTTACGGACCTAGTCCGCATAATTGCTACTATCAACTTTCAACTGAAATTTTCTCTAGGAACATATCTAAACAGTAGAACTAAAGCGCGAGCTATGACATAATTTGCAAAATCCTTTTGACTATGTTCAGGATAAACAAGTTCATCTTATGAACTCCCACTCAGATAGACATCCCTCTAGTCATCTAAGTGATTACATGTTCCGAGTCAACTAAGCCGTGTCTGATCATCACGTGAGACGGACTAGTCATCATCGGTGAACATCTTCATGTTGATCGTATCTACCATACGACTCATGCTCGACCTTTCGGTCTCTTGTGTTCCGAGGCCATGTCTGTACATGCTAGGCTCGTCAAGTTAGCCTAAGTGTTTCGCATGTGTTCCGAGGCCATGTCTATACATGCTAGGCTCGTCAACACCCGTTGTATTCGAACGTAAGAATCTATCACACCCGATCATCACGTGGTGCTTCGAAACGATGAACTTTAGCAACGGTGCACAGTTAGGGAGAACACTTCTCTTGAAATTTTAGTGAGGGATCATCTTATTTAAGCTACCGTCGTTCTAAGAAAATAAGATGTATAAACATGATAAACATCACATGCAATCAAATAGTGACATGATATGGCCAATATCATATTGCTCCTTTTGATCTCCATCTTCGGGGCTCCATGATCATCATCGTCACTGGCATGACACCATGATCTCCATCATCATGATCTCCATCATTGTGTCTCCATGAAGTTGTCTCGCCAACTTATTACTTCTACTACTATGGCTACCGGTTAGCAATAAAGTAAAGTAATTACATGGCGTTGTTCAATGACACGCAGGTCATACAATAAATAAAGACAACTCCTATGGCTCCTTCCGGTTGTCATACTCATCGACATGCAAGTCGTGATTCCTATTACAAGAACATGATCAATCTCATACATCACATATCATTCATCACATCCTTTGGCCATATCACATCACAAAACACTTGCTGCAAAAACAAGTTAGACGTCCTCTAATTGTTGTTGCAAGTTTTTTTACGTGGCTGCTATAGGTTTCTAGCAAGAACGTTTCTTACCTACGCCAAAACCACAACGTGAATTGCCAATTTCTATTTACCCTTCATAAGGACCCTGTTCATCGAATCCGATCCGACTAAAGTGGGAGAGACAGACACCCGCCAGCCACCTTATGCAACTAGTGCATGTCAGTCGGTGGAACCGGTCTCACGTAAGCGTACATGTAAGGTTGGTCTGGGCCGCTTCATCCCACGATGCCGCCGAATCAAGATAAGACTAGTAACGGCAAGATAATTGACAATATCGACGCCCACAACTACTTTGTGTTCTATTCGTGCATAGTAACTACGCATAAACCTGGCTCATGATACCACTGTTGGGGAACGTAGCAGAAATTCAAAATTTTCTACGCATCACCAAGATCAATCTATGGAGTAATCTAGCAATGAGGGGAAGGAGAGTGCATCTACATACCCTTGTAGATCGCTAAGCGGAAGCGTTCAAGTGAACGGGGTTGATGGAGTCGTACTCGTCGTGATCCAAATCACCGATGATCCTAGTGTCGAACGGACGGCACCTCCGTGTTCAACACACGTACAGCCCGGTGACGTCTCCTACGCCTTGATCCAGCAAGGGGAGAAGGAGAGGTTGGGGAAGACTCCATCCAGCAGCAGCACGATGGCGTGGTGGTGGTGGAGGAGCGCGGAACTCCAGCAGGGCTTCGCCAAGCACTACGAGAGACGAGGAGGAAGAGAGGTAGGGCTGCGCCAAGAGGGAGAGGATCTCGTGTGTCTTGCAGCCTCCAATACCTCAAGTATATATAGGGGAAGGGGAGGGGCTGCGCCCCCACCTAGGGTTCCCTCCCTAGGGGTGGCGGCAGCCCCCAGATCCCATCTAGGTGGCGGCCACAAGGGGGAGAGGAGGAGGCGCACCTGGGGTGGGCCTTAGGGCCCATCTGCCCTAGGGTTTGCCCCCCTTCCCTCTTGGAGGCGCCTTGGGCCTTGGTGGGAGGCGCCCCAGCCCACCTAGGGGCTGGTACCTTCCCACTATTGGGCCATGTAGGCCTCCGGGGCTGGTGGCCCCACCTGGTGGACCCCCGGACCCCTCCGGTGGTCCCGGTACACTACTGGTGATGCCCGGAACACTTCCGGTGGCCAAAACCATACTTCCTATATATCAATCTTTACCTTCGGACCATTCCGGAACTCCTCATGACGTCCGGGATCTCATCCGGGACTTCGAACAACATTCGGTAACCGCGTACATACTTTCCTTATAACCCTAGCATCATCGAACCTTAAGTGTGTAGATCCTACGGGTTCGGAAGTCATGCAGACATGGCCGAGACAACTCTCCGGTCAATAACCAACCACGGGATCTGGATACCCATGTTGACTCCCACATGCTCCACGATGATCTCATCGAATGAACCACGATGTCAAGGACTTAATCAATCCCGTATACAATTCCCTTTGTCCATCGGTACGATACTTGCCCGAGATTCGATCGTCGGTATCCTGATACCTTGTTCAATCTCATTACCGAAAAGTCTCTTTTACTCGTTCCGTAACACATCATCCCGTGATCAACTCCTTGATCACATTGTGCACATTATGATGATGTCCTACCGAGTGGGCCCAGAGATACCTCTCCGTTTACACGGAGTGACAAATCCCAGTCTCGATTCATGCCAACCCAACAGATACTTTCGGAGATACCTGTAGTGTACCTTTATAGCCACCCAGTTACGTTGTGACGTTTGGCACACCCAAAGCACTCATACAGTATCCGGGAGTTGCACAATCTCATGGTCTAAGGAAATGATACTTGACATTAGAAAAGCTTTAGCATACGAACTACATGATCTTGTGCTAGGCTTAGGATTGGGTCTTGTCCATCACATCATTCTCCTAATGATGTGATCCCGTTATCAACGACATCCAATGTCCATGGTCAGGAAATCGTAACCATCTATTGATCAACGAGCTAGTCAACTAGAGGCTTACTAGGGACATGGTGTTGTCTATGTATCCACACATGTATCTGAGTTTCCTATCAATACAATTCTAGCATGGATAATAAACGATTATCATGAACAAGGAAATATAATAATAACCAATTTATTATTGCCTCTAGGGCATATTTCCAACACACTACACATGGCAGGAAACTAACATTCAGGAGGGTGTATAAGAGGTTGATGAAAACTATGATGACCCATCTTTTCTCCAAGTAATTTCAGTGTTCAACTTATATGCTGAACTTAACTGAATTTAAATTCAGTTAAGTGAACTTAACTAAATTTAAATGAACTTACTTGAACTCTAACTGAACTTAACTGAACCTAACTGTATTTGAACCCTAACTGAACTTAACTGTATTTAGCTAAACTTAACTGAACTTAACTGTATTTTGCAGAACATCTTCCCTAGCCACCCAGATCCTAGGTTGGACCCAACAGAGTCACCAACCAGTATGGTGTTCAACATGGCTCAAAGAGAGAATGCAAGAAGAGGTGCTGAAAGGGTTCATGTGCCACTGCCTGAGCTTTCTTCATTTGTTGTTGCTGCTGGTGCTTCCATGCCTCAGCCAAGAGTGACTACAGAAATGCACATAGGGAGGCAAACAAGGGCAAGCACACAAGCTGAAAACAATGCAACTGCAGGTGCTAGGGGAAGAGGAAGGAAAAGAGCTAGAAATTCAGATGTTGTTGCTGCTGGAGGAAGAGGAGCAAGTGCAACTGGAGGGAGAGGCAGAGGAGCAAATGCAACTGGAGGGAGAGGCAGAGGAGCAAATGCAACTAGAGGGAGAGGAAGAGGAGCAAGTGCAAGTGGAGGGAGAGGCAGAGGAGCACATGCAGATGACCAAGTTCCATTTGCAGGGAGAGAAGGAGCGCCAAATGCAAATGCATATGCTTGGACAGGAGGAGCACCAGATGCAAATGCATATGCTTGGAGAGGAGGACAAGCAAATGCAACTGCTTGGGCAAAAGGAGCAGCATATGCAAATGCAAATGCTTGGCCAGGAGGAGGAGCAAATGCAACTGCTTGGACAGGAGGAGAAGTTCCATCTGTAGGGAGAGGACCAACAAATGTTCCATATTCAGGATGGAGATGGCTACTGTTTGGAGACCAGAGGACAGTTCCTGATCTCAATGCTCCTGCTGATGGTTTCATGGCACCACATCAATGATTGCCTGCCATTTGGTGGTAGTGATTGCCTGCCATTCTTTTTTGATAAGCAAACAGTGGCATAAACTGCCTCTTTTTTGTTAAGCAAACAGTGGCTTAAATTGCCTGTTTTTTTATGGCAAACTGTGGCTCACAATGGCATTCATTGCCCTTTTTGTAACTAACTTTTATGATGCATTACCAGTGATTTAGTTAATTTAGGATGTGCTGCTTATGATTCATGGATGTGTTACTGAACTGAAGATGCAGATAACTGCAAATGCAAATAACTGAAAAATGCAGATAACTGAAAAATGCAAATAACTACAAATGCAGTTAACTAAAAGTGCAGATAACTGAAAATGCAGATAACTGCACATCCATTTAACTGAAAATGCAGATAAAATGCAGATATGCAGTATCAAAAATGATTGTGAAACACTGTTTTCTGCCAAATCTGCTAAAATTGGGTGAGAAGGACAAAAATCAAAAAAATAAAAATGGTGTGCCTGGGGCTCAAACCCAGGACCTGTTGTTACAATCGCTGAGAACATGCCAGTAGAGTAGAAGTAGTGATTTGTTAGGTTGTAGGTAAGTAGGTAGTTATTATGGGCCATCGTTTTGTCCGCCCGTTCAGATTCCAGCCCTTAAAGACCACCCACGGCTGAACTCGCCCACTCAACCAGCTCCACTCCCCTGCCCAGTCCACCCACGTCTCTTCGGTCTCGCTGCTCCACAAACTTCCACGCCTCGCATTGAAACCCTCGCCGCCACCAAGCTCGCCGCCGCCGCCGACGCCATGGACAACACTCCATCGTGGCACCGAGCCATCGAAGATCTGGCCCGTGACGATGAGGCGGCCCACGCGGATCTAAGGGAGATCGCGCACTGGTTTCCTAACATCGGTATGATGCGCCACCATACCCGCAGCCTCATCAAGGTCATGACGGACGACGAGAAGCGGCGGGCAATGCCCCCTGGGCCAGGGGTTGCGCCTCCGCTGATCCTCCACTTCGCGATGATGGAGACGCGCTCCGATGACCCAAGGCAGCGCGCTAGGTGGTGGATGTATCGCTCCGCCACCACGCCCTCGCCACACCCAGATCTGTTCCGTGTCGCGTCCAGGGCGCAGAGCGTGCGCGACATCGTCCTGGCCCTCCCCGTCCCGGTGAACACCGCCTACCAGGATAGATTCCAACCCGAGCTCCTCGTCCACGATGACATCTCCAACGCGGAGTCGTTTGACGACGACGACTCCGAGTACTGCAAGGTCGACTCCGACAACGACTCTGGCTATATGGGGGACACTGGCACATTTGACGAGGAGGAGATAGAGGTCGTCGTCCTGTCAGACGATGAGCCGACGATCCAGATGGTGGTGCCCGTCGTCTACCCCAGGGAGGGTGGTCACAGGGCTCGTCCAATCCAAGTGGACCTGCTTCCAGACATGCCCGACATCGTCAAGCAAGAGCTGGTGGAGGAGGCAGCGCAGGACGCGGTGGCGGAGCCGACAAGGATCGGCAACAAGGCTGTCAAGAGGTCTTCTGCAGGGGAGGTGCACCACTCCGAACGTCTCAAACGCCTGAAGATGTGAAGAAGAATGAAGACCGAAGAAGAAGATGAAGTAGTTAGGTATGCTGCCTATAAGTTCAGCATATAAGTTAGAACTATTTTGCGTTTAGTTAAGTTAGGTGTGCTGCTTATATATTCAGCACATAAGTTATTTGTAATGCTGCTATGGGAACCGCTGCAAGTTTATGGCTGAACTGATGCAAGGTTATCGTTGAACTGCTATGCTATGATAATCAAGTGATGATATGCTGCAATGTTGCTATTTTGTTGTGTTGCTTCAATTTGTTTACAATGTTGTTGTTGTGTTTGCCATGCTGCTGTGTTTGCCATGCTTCTGTCTTTGCTATGCTGCTGTCTTTGCCATGTTGCTGTCTTTGCCATGCTGCTGTACAAATGTGGTGTGGATAGCATGTGTTGTTCTGTCCAAAAATAGCATAAATTTAACATTGTAGATTCAGCAGATACTTAATCTGTACTAGTTCATCTTTGTTTAGTTCAAATTGAGGACATGTTGATCAAAGTGCCAATTCATTTAAATTCATCTTCAGTTAAAAAAATACAGTTAACTCATACAAATTGAGCTAACTAAAACTGCAAACAAATACAGTTAACTCATACAAATATGTGAGTCTTCAGTTAAACTCATAGTCCATTTAACTACAGATTCAATTAATTGAACATGCAAAAAGAGCCAAATTGAGTTAACTGAATTTAAAAGTAACTAAATCTTCAGTGAACTGGAAATTCAGTTTACTAAATCTTCAGTAACACCTTGCAACAACATAACTTGGGCAGTGATACAAATGCAGTAAACTAGAATCAGTCATACAAATGCAGTGCACTAGAAGCAGTCATACAAATTCTGTGCTCCAACTTAACTGGCATAGAAATGAACCAAGTTCACTAAAGGAGTACAACTAATTAATAGCTCCAACTTAAGGCAGCATTACACAAACAATGAATTACTCAAATTCATCTAAGATCTCCTTCACCCTCCTTATCTTGCTCTTGGTCTCCTCCTTGTGCCTGAACCAATCACCAATCATGTACTCTAGTTTCTTCTTCTCCTTCTTCAGCTCATCCCTTTGTGACACCACTTTGTCCATCTCTTCCTTCATGTTATCCATCTGTTGCTTCATCTCATCCCTCTCTTTCTCTGCCTTAGCCCTCACAACCTGATGAATGCTAGTGCTAGATTTATCAGACAACTTCTTCTTCTCAAGCTCTTGCTTTAGGTCAGAAAGAGCAAGTCTTGCATTCCCCAACTCAGTAATTGCCTGCTCCTTGTCAGCCACCATCTTAGCAAAATCTAGTTTAAAAAACCTCGAATCTTTTTCCATTTTTTCCTTCTCTCTCACAACCCTAAGATTTTCTTCAGCAAGATGTAAATTCTCATTGATCCTTAACTTGTTCTCATCATCATACATGCCCCAAACCCTGGCTAAACTCATCTTCAGAGTGGCAGGCCATTCAGGGTCAATCCACTCCACAAAGTTGCATTTAGGTATTTCCTACCAAATAAGAAAGAAAACAACTTTAGATAAATGAAAAGTGGTTCAGTAAATTAACAAACAAGATGTTCTTAAGTTCGGTTAAGCTAAGTTAAGCTCAGTTAAGTTCAGTTAGTTCATTTAAATTCAGTTAACTACACAAATAAGATGCTGCTAATGAAAACAATTCAGTTAAATTCACAAACAAGATGTTGTTAACATCCTAAGTTACATGCCACAAGTTAATAACGGTGAGATGACACATTCCAAGTTTGATTCAATTGTAGATCTACTAACCTTCTGTGCACAAGCAAGATACCTCTTACCACTATCAACTGATTCAAATGAGACAAACTTCTCATAGACACACTGGTGTTCACATCTAGCTGCAAGATCTGGAGCAAGTCCTGTCCACTCAGAGCAGAAAATGGTGGCAGGAGCAGGAGCCTACAACAAAATATAGTCAGCAAAATTCCCCATTCTTGCCCTAACCCTAACTCGCAGAGGCATAGTGACGAACTGACTTCGCTTGTGACAGAGTAGCCGTCGGACGAGGAGCTGGATCCTTCACTCCAAGATACCATGGCGGCGAGGAGCTGGAGCAGGGGAAGGAAGCGAGGGAGCAGAGAGATGAGTGGAGGGTGAGCTGCCGATAGGATAGAATATTCCAACGAATATACCAACACAGCTGCCACTTGGTGCTGAAGTGCGGGTTGAAAAGGCAAGAAGGCAGGGGGCTAAGTGTAAAAAGCCATGCGCTGACCAGCCAGGCCACTTGGCATCCAGTTGGCGAGCTGTGATTGGTCTAGGACTAAATTTGCACATCCATTGCAAGTTCAGGGATAAAATAATCAGCTTTTTCAACTACAAGGACTAAACCATCACCTGACATGGAAGTTCAGGGACCTAGGATGCTATTACCTCGTGATAATAGTACTTGGGATATCTAGCGGTCTTGGATATTATGGACCCCTCCTGTAAAAGCTGCGTTGGACCGGGACGTTTGACAGCCTCGTGACCCGACGCGACACACTCCTGCTCTCGAACGTACGTGCTTCCAAAGAGTAGCGGTGCATGTAACGGGGGAGATGCTCTCTGCCGGAGCGGCAAACGTGCACGTGAACCCCTTCATCTTTCGGGCGGGTGCAGCGTGGCGTAGCGGCCCATTCCGCTCGTCACGTTCTTCCCCTGATGCCACCGGCGTGCGTAGCCAGCCACTCGCTCCGGTCACTCACGCCAAGGCTCTCGCCCGTCACCGGTGCTACGTGCGTTGACCGGGCCAGGAGGAAGCGACGCGTCTTGGTCACTTCACGTGCCCTCGGGTTCCAGAAGCGGCTGCCGTGCCCTACTCGCAGCGGCGCGTGCAGCATCGCATCCGCAAGTAATCACGGCCTCACGGGCACGCAATAAAAGTTCCCACGTACGTACCCGAGGAGAGAAAGAAAAAATTGCCGTGGCGGTGTGGGCGAGGAGGACAGAGCCTCCTCTCCTCCTCTGCTCGACCAGTTTCTTCTCTTCTGGCCTCTTCCGCTTCACAATTCACGTGTCACGTCCTCTTTAAGCCCATTGAAGATCGCCCCAGGCCCCAACCACCCGGAGTAGAAAGACAACGCACCGGAGCCCGACGTCGTCGAGTGTGGTCTCGTGAGCACGGCCGCTCTCGAACCTGCCGCATGCAGCACGCTGTTTTCAACGGGGCCTTGAAACGGGCGCGCCGGACGTGGACGGGCATACGGACATGCCCGGAGCCCCGTGATCTGGGACTCGGAGACGGTGGCGGGTGGGTGACGAGATGCTTCCCTCGAGTATCGGTGGCAGCTGCAAATGCGATCGCCTTCTCCGAGTCGGCTGTCGGTACCTCGATGAGTGCGCTCGTTTTGTCGTGCCACGGTCCGGCTGCCTGCCTGCCTTTGTGACGCGGGTACGTAGTACGGCTGCCCGTTTTCTTCCTCCTCGTGAATCCGTGAATGGATGGATGGACAGCTTTGCTTTCGGTACGTACGTCCCCTTTCGAAAAGCTTGTGGTTCTGGGATGTAGATCGACGGCGGAGATTAAACCGAGTCTATGAGTTGCAAGGCATAACGAAGGTCGAGCTCTCGTTTGACACGCGTCTCTTGCTTCTTTGAGTCTATTTTCTCCCTCTCAATTTTGCAACTTGTTGTTCATCCTCTCCGGTTCCAGTCTATTCTTTCTTTTTGTGCATCCAACGTTAGCTTATACCTCTCCTCTCTTTTTTTTCTTCCTTCTGGAAAAAATGTCCACCCATGTGGCAGACATTTTAGTCGCCGCGGCGTCACGGACGGCCTCCCCTTCTCCCGCTTGTTTCCTATCAGTTGATGGTTCTTCATTGGCATGGTGGCTCGTCAATCCTCCCCCACAACTTTTTTTCTCTTCGTCATCCAATGAATGGATTATTAGAGCTTGAGTCATCATTTTTGTTCAACCTCCTGAGGCCATCCATAAGGTGTTACCACTTTGGTTTGCCATTCAATTTCACCCAACAATGACTTAAATTGATTAGTTGCTGCAAAGTATCTACTCTTGGTTGTCCGCGCCCGTTGGAGTAGCGGCGAGTCACACACCGTCTTTGGTGCCTTCGGCCGCGTCCAGCCGTCTGGAGTCTCCCCCCATTTGAACGACTGGACGTTGTCTCTCGCGAGCGGGGTGGACCTTGTTGGCGGCAGGTAGGATGCGTGAGGGGCTGCCGGTCGGCGACACATCCACGTCGATGGCATCCACTTCCTTGGCCGAAACTTCCTTCGCTGCCGCTTCCCACTCACACTGGCGGCACACCGCTCCCTCCAGGTGAAGTTCTCCTTTTTTTCAGTCGACCACCACGGCGGGACAGAAACACTATCGAGGCATCACTCATGTCAGTGGTGGGGGCGGCGTACTCGGCGACAACATCTACGGTAGCGGCTTGAATGGAGGAGCAAAGGTGGAGGGTGGCGATGTCTCAAATGCGGAAAATGGTGGACGGACGCAGGAGGACGGCGATCATTTGGTGGACTCAATCAATTTGGTGGAATTTGGAGTGGGCCATGTCTGTGTGGTACGATGTGACGGGTGTGCCCAAGCGCGTCCGGGTCTCCCCATATCCGCCCCAGGTAGGGATCGGATATGGGGGTGTCGGTTAGCCCAGACGGATAGGGTTTGTTTGAGAGGGGCTAGCCCGATCGCGATTTTGTGAACAATCACTGATCGGAGCGTTCGCTCGGACGTACAGGAGGCATTTGAAGAGACCTGTAGATGCTCTTGGTTCAATTGATTACTAGATACATAGACACCTGGTCTTTCTTATATGTGTATCCATTCACATCATCAAATACATTAATAGATGTATGAATGAATCTTAATTCAAGCACCACTTCATCTCATGGCTTGGTACTCCGAGAGAAAATCAAAGCTATCCAAAATAAAACCATGGCGGTTGCCACTGGCAGCCAAACACCGGTGACTTGAGATCTTGCAAACAAATGGTGGAGATTAAAAAGAGTTGAGGTTTAAAGGGATAATATTTTTAGTTTCATCCAGCGCAGATCCAGTCAACTTCAATCTGCTAACACCATCTCTGAACTATGTATTTCTCGTCTCAGTTAGTTCCATTGATTACTGGAGTATATCAACATCGGTTATTTGATTTTGTATGTGTATCCGTTCACATCATACATAACATACTGGTCAGAGGTGGAGAATAAATAGAGTACTAAAGTTTTAAGGGATAATACTATCAGTTTCATATGGTGTAGATTGGGTCGACTTCGATCTACTAACGCCACAATCGATCTTCGTATTTCTTGCGGCAGTTAGTTCAGTTGACTATGAGATTATGGACATATGTTCTTTGGTTTATGTCTGTAACCATTCACATTATCAAATACATTGATGAATTGATGTGCAGCTGGATTTAAATGCAAACTGGGCCACTTCATTTGTTGGATTGGTACTCGATGAGGAAAACTGCTCTGTCCAAGATGAAGCCACGATGGTTGCCACCGGACACCAAAACATCGATTATTGAGACCATGTAAACCACAGAGATAAACAAATGGAGATTGAAAAGAGTCTTGAAGTTTTAAGTGGTAGCATTGCACATTTGATATGGTTCACACCGGTTAACTTCGACATACCAATACCACGACAGTTTTCCTTATTTCTCGTGTCAGTTAGTTCCATTGATTGCTAGATATATCTACATTCTTTCTTTGGTTCTACGTGTGTATCGGTTCACATCATCAAATACATTAATGAATGGATGTATGTGTGAATCAAAAATATCCAAGATTAAACCATCACAGTTGGCACCGACCAACGCCAGTGACTAAGACCATACAGATCAATGATATAGATTAGAAATAGTATTTAAGCCTTAAGGAATAATATTGACAAGTTCATATGGTGCGGATCGGGTACTTCCATCAACTGACGCCATGGTCGATCTCCTTATTTCCCGCGTCAGTTAATACCATTGATTATTGTATATATGGATGCCAGATCTTCAGTTATATGCGTGTATTCATTCACATCATCGATAGGATGATGAATGGATGTATGGGTGAGTAATGTAACGCCACGACCGATCATATGGTGCACATCGAGTCAACTTGATCTACCAACGCCACGACCGATCTCCTTGTTTCTTGCTTCAGTTAGTTCCATTGATAGATAAGTATATGGATGTCAGTTCTTCGGTTCTATGCATGTATATGTTTGCATCATTAAATACATTAATGAACCGATGAACCGTTGTACAGTTGAATTTAAATGCAAATGGGCCACTTCATCTGCTTGATTCGTATTAGACCAGGAAATCAAAGATATCCAAGATAAAACCATGACTATTTCCACCGACCAGCGAAACAACGGTGATTTAAGATCATACAGATCAATGATGAAGACTAAAAATAATATTTAGGTCTTAAGGTATAATATTGTCAATTTCATATGATGCGAAAGGGGTCAATTTCAATCTACTAACACCTTCTCCATTTCTCATATCAATAGTTCCGTTGGTTACTGGATATATGGACACTCGTTTTTCAGTTATATGCTGATATGCATGTATCCATTCACATTATTGAATACATTAATGAATGGATGTATGGGTGAATCTAAATGCAAGTGTCGATTCATCTGATGTATTGGTACTAGAAGAGGAAATCAAAGATAACACGAATAAAACCATGGCAGTTGTACCGCCCATCAAAACGCCAGTGATTTGAGACTGTATATATCAATGATTGGGGTTAAAAGAGTACTTAAGTCTTAAGGAATAATATTGCCAAGTTCAAACAATTTGGATCTAGTCAACTTTCATGTACTGACGTCATGGTTGATCTTCTCTTTTTTCGTGATAGTTAGTTTAATTGACTACTATGTATATGTACGTCAATTCTTCTGTTATATGTGTGTATCCATTCGCATCATCAAAATACATTACCATGAATGGATGTATAGGTGAATCTAAATGCAACTATCATTTCACCTGGTGGATTGCTAGATAACCACGGTAGTTGCCTCCGGCTAGCGGAACATTGGTGATTTGAGACCATATAGATCAGCGACGGAGTTTAAAAAGATTTGTTTAAGTCTTAGTGAATCTAAATGCAACTATCGTTTCACATGGAGAATGGAGTTTTAGTCATCTTACCCATGAGGCATGGTTCACAAGTATCAAATGATTCATAATCACGTGATTCCAAAAGTCCATCTGCATGGGGTTTCTTTATACGTTTTACACCAATATGACCTAAACGGCGGTGCCACAAATATGTTGCATTATCATTATCAACTTTGTATCTTTTGGCATCAATATTATAAATATGTGTATCATTACGATCGAGATTCAACAAGAATAGACCATTCATCAAGGGTGCATGACCATAAAAGTGTTGGGGAACATAGAAATTTCAAAAAAACTCCTACGCACACGCATGATCATGGTGATGCATAGCAACGAGAGGGGAGAGTGTCGTCCACGTACCCTCGTAGACCGTTAAACGGAAGCGTTACGACAACGCGGTTGATGTAGTCGTACGTCTTCACGATCGATTGATCCTCGGTACCGAACATACGGCACCTCCGCGTTCAGCACACTTTCAGCTCGGTGACGTCCTGCGAACTCACGATCCAGTAGAGCTCGGGGAAGACTTACGTCAGCACGACGGTGTGGTGACGATGTTGATGAAGCTACCGTGGCAGGGCTTCGCCTAAGCACCGCTACAGTATGATCGAGGTGGAATATGGTGGAGGGGGGCACCGCACACGGCTGGGAGAGATCTTTGTGATCAACTTATGTGTCTAGAGGTGCCCCCTTCCCCTGTATATAAAGGAGTAAGGGGGAGGCCGGCCGTCCTTGTTGGTGCTCCAGGAGAAGGAATCCTCCTCCTAGTAGGAGTAGGATTCCCCTCTTTCCTACTCCTACTAGGAGGGGGAAAGGAAGGGAGAGAAAGAGAAGGAAAGGGGGGCGCCCCCCCCCCCCTCTCCTAGTCCAATTCGGACCAGAGGGGAGGGGGCGCGCTTCCTGCCCTAGGCCGGCCCCTCTCTCTTTCCCTTATGGCCCAACAAGGCCCATTAGCCTTCGGGGGGGTTCCGGTAACCCCTCCGGTACTCCAGTAAAATCCCGATTTTACCCGGAACTCTTCCGATGTCCAAATGTAGGCTTACAATATATCAATATTCATGTATCGACCATTTCGAGACTCCTCGTCATGTCCGTGATCATATCCGAGACTTCGAACTACCTTTGGTACATCAAAACATATAAACTCATAAAACCGATCGTCATAGAACTTTAAGCATGCGACCCTACGGGTTCGAGAACTATGTAGACATGACCGAGACATTTCTCCGGTCAATAACCAATAGCGGAACCTAGATGCTCATATTGGTTCCTACATATTCTACGAAGATCTTTATCGGTCAAACCGCATAACACTATACGTTGTTCTCTTTGTCATCGGTATGTTACTTGCTCGAGATTCGATCGTCGGTATCCCAATACCTAGTTCAATCTCGTTACCTGCAAGTCTCTCTACTCGTTTCGTAATGCACTATCCCGCAACTAACTCATTAGTTGCATTGTTTGCAAGGCTTATAGTGATGTGCATTACCGAGAGGGCCTAGAGATACCGTATCTCTCCGACAATCGGAGTGACAAATCCTAATCTTGATCTATGCCAACTCAACAAGTACCATCGAAGACACCTGTAGAGCACCTTTATAATCACCCAGTTACGTTGTGACGTTTGGTAGCACACAAAGTGTTCCTCCGGTATTCGGGAGTTGCATAATCTCATAGTCATAAGAACATGTATAAGTCATGAAGAAAGCAATAGAAGTAAACAAAAACAATCAAGTGCTAATTTAATGGAATAGCTCAAGTCAATCACATCATTCTCCTAATGATGTGATCTGATAACCCACAAGTATAGGGGATCGCAACAGTTTTCGAGGGGAGAGTATTCAACCCAAATTTATTGATTCGACACAAAGGGAGCCAAAGAATATTCTCAAGTATTACCAGCTGAGTTGTCAATTCAACCACACATGGAAACTTAATATCTTCATCAAAGTATTTAGTAGCAAAGTAATATGATAGTAGTGGTAACGGTAGCAAAAGTAATGTTTTTGGTATTTTGTAGTGATGATAGCAATAGCAACGGAAAGTAAATAAGGGAAGAACAATATATGGAAAGCTCGTAGGCAATGGATCAGTGATGGAGAATTATGCCGGATGAGGTTCATCATGTAACAATCATAACATAGGGTGACACAGAACTAGCTCCAGTTCATCAATGTAATGTAGGCATGTATTCCAAATATAGTCATATGTGCTTATGGAAAATAACTTACATGACATCTTTTTTCCTACCCTCCCGTGGCAGCGGGGTCCTAGTGGAAACTAAGGGATATTAAGGCCTCCTTTTAATAGAGTACCGGACCAAAGCATTAACACATAGTGAATACATGAACTCCTCAAACTACGGTCATCACCGGTAAGTATCCCGATTATTGTCACTTCGGGGTTAACGGATCATAACACATAATAGGTGACTATAGACTTGCAAGATAGGATCAAGAACTCTCATATATTGATGAAAACATAATAGGTTCAGATCTGAAATCATGGCACTCGGGCCCTAGTGACAAGCATTAAGCATAGCAAAGTCATAGCAACATCAATCTCAGAACATAGTGGATACTAGGGATCAAACCCTAACAAAACTAACTCGATTACATGATAGATCTCATCCAACCCATCACCGTCCAGCAAGCCTACGATGGAATTACTCACGCACGGCAGTGAGCATCATGAAATTGGTGATGGAGGATGATTGATGATGACGATGGCGACGGATTCCCCTCTCCGGAGCCCCGAACGGACTCCAGATCAGCCCTCCCGAGTGGTTTTAGGGCTTGGCGGCGGCTCCGTATCGTAAAACGTGATGAATCCTTCTCTCTGATTTTTTTCTCCCCGAAACCAAATATATAGAGTTGGAGTTGAGGCCGGAGGAGCTCCAGGGGGCCACGAGGTAGGGGGCGCGCCCTAGGGGGGTAGGCGCGCCCCCACCCTCGTGGACAGGTGGTGGGCCCCTGGTCTTCATCTTTTGCAAGGATTTTTTATTATTTCTGAAAAGAGTTCCATGAAGTTTCAGGTCATTCTGAGAACTTTTGTTTCTGCACATAAATAACACCATGGTAATTCTGCTGAAAACAGCGTCAGTCCGGATTAGTTCCATTCAAATCATGCAAGTTAGAGTCCAAAACAAGGGCAAAAGTGTTTGGAAAAGTTTATACGACGGAGACGTATCAACTCCCCCAAGCTTAAACCCTTGCTTGTCCTCAAGCAATTCAGTTGATAAATTGAAAGTGATAAAGAAAAACTTTTACAAACTCTGTTTGCTCTTGTTGTTATAAATATGTAAAGTCAGCATTCAAGTTTTCAGCAAAGATTATGAACTAACCATATTCACAATAACGCTTAGGTCTCAAGTTTACCCATATCAATGGCATAATCAACTAGCGAGCAATAATAATAAATCTCGGATGACAACACTTTCTCAAAACAATCATAATATGATATAACACGATGGTATCTCGCTAGCCCTTTCTGAGACCGCAAAACATAAATGCAGAGCACCTTTAAAGATCAAGGACTGACTAGACATTGTAATTCATGGTAAAAGAGATCCAGTCAAGTCATACTCAATGTAAACTAACAGTAATGAATGCAAATGACAGCGGTGCTCTCCAATTGGTGCCTTTTAATAAGAAAATGATGACTCGACATGAAAGTAAATAGATAGGCCCTTCGCAGATGGAAGCAGGGATTTGTAGAGGTGCCAGAGCTCGGTTTTGAAGTAGAGATGAATAATATTTTGAGTGGTATACTTTCATTGTCAACATAACAACCAAGAGATGGCAATATCTTCCATGCTACACACATTATAGGCGGTTCCCAAACATAATGGTAAAGTTTATACTCCCCCTCCACCAACAAGCATCAATCCATGGCTTGCTCAAAACAATGAGTGCCTCCAACTAACAAGAGTCCCAGGGGGAGTTTTGTTTGAAATTATTTTGATTTGATTTGCATAAAGCATGGGACTAGGCATCCCGGTGACCAGCCATTTTCTTGTGAGTGGGGAGCGGAGTCCACTCCTCTTGAGAATAACCCGCCTAACATGGAAGATACGGACAACCCTAGTTGATACATGAGCTATTCGAGCATACAAAACAAGATATTTATTTGAAGGTTTAGAGTTTGGCACATACAAATTTACTTGGAACGGCAGGTAGATACAGTATATAGGTAGGTATGGTGGACTCATATGGAATAACTTTGGGGTTTATGGAGTTGGATGCACAAGCAGCATTCCCGCTTAGTACAAGTGAAGGCTAGCAAAAGACTGGGAAGCGACCAGCTAGAGAGCGACAACAGTCATGAACATGCATTAAAGTTAATCAACACCAAATGCAAGCATGAGTAGGATATAATCCACCATGAACATAAATATCGTGAAGGCTATGTTGATTTTATTTCAACTACATGCGTGAACATGCGCCAAGTCAAGTCACTTAAATCATTCAGAGGAGGATACCACCCTATCATACCACATCACAACCATTTTAATAGCATGTTGGCACACAAGGTAAACCATTATAAGCTCCTAGCTAATCAAGCATGGCACAAGAAACTATGATCTCTAGTTGGCATTGCAAACATGTTTATTCATAATAGGCTGAATCAGGAACGATGAACTAATCATATTTACAAAAACAAAAGAGGTCGACTTCATACCAGCTTTTCTCATCTCAATAAGTTCATCATATAATCATCATTATTGCCTTTCACTTGCACGACCGAACGATGTGGATAATAATAATAGTGCACGTGTATTGGACTAAGCTGGAATCTGCAAGCATCCAATAAACACAAGAAGACAAGGCAATATGGGCTCTTTTGTCAGATCAATAATAATGCATATAAGAGCCACTTCAACGATTTAATTATGGTCTTATCCTATCGACCCCCAAAGAAAAGAAAAGAAATAAAACTATTTACACGGGAAAGCTCAAGCAAAAGAAGAACATGAAATATTTTGGGGTTTTCTTTTTAATTACTACTACAGGCATGGAAAGTAAACTAATTAAAAGCTACAACTAAATTTTTTTCCTTAAGGTTTATCAAACACACTAGAAGAAAACATAAAAAGGAAAATAAACTAGCATGGATGATACAATGAAAAAGTATGAGCACCGACATTTAGCAATGAGTGTGTGAACATGAATGTAATGTCGGTGAGAAATACGTACTCCCCCAAGCTTAGGCTTTTGGCCGAAGTTGGTCTATGGCCACGGTTGGCCTGGCGGATATCCATAATAATAGTTGGGGTCGTACTGAGATGCAGCGGCTATCGCCTCCTGAGCTGCAGCGTGGCGACGAGCGGCCTCCGCCCTCCTCTCGTACTCATCTGCCTCCTCTCTGGTAATAACATATCTTCCTTTTGCGTGAAGATGAAAATTCAAACCTCCTCACAAAGGAACTAGTGAGATAATGATACTGGCTGCACTTTTCTTCCTCGAAGCTCACAAGATCAGCGTTACGCAAATATGCGTTAAATTCTTCCTTAATTCCCGCTCGATCCATAAAATTTTCCGAAGGCCATTCACAAGGACGCACTGGGGCGTTTCTTGGTGGCTCATCATCAACATCACGCATTGCAAGCCTGGGCTCTTGTTTCCTTGAAGAGCCACCTTGGTACATTTTCCTAAACATATTTCTTCCTCTGAAAAATTTGTGAAATTTTTAGTAACTTCAAAATAAAAGTGAACAAAGCTCAATGATATTGATAGCAACTACTCCTACAAGTGCCTAGAGCCTATATCATGCATCAAAACTACTTTTGACCATATAAATTTGACATGCAAGCTCAAGAACAAGGTCACCTAAGCAGCACAAATTTGCAATGAATAAAGCACTAGAACAAAAACTAATTGGACCAATGGACGAGTCACATACCAAGGAACAATCTCCCCAAGCAGTTTTGTGAGAGGTGCTTTGAGCAAGGATATCGAAAATCGCAGCAAAATGAGCTAGAACTCGGGTTTGAGCTGGATATTCGTGTTTGTGGGAGGAAGAAGGAGTGTGTGGGTGCAAGGATAAGTGGAGGAGGGCCACCGTGGGCCACGAGGCAGGGGGCGCGCCCCTGACCCTCGTGGCCAGGTGCCAGCTCCTCCTGCTGTATTCTCAGTGCCAAATATTCTCAAATATTCCAGAAAAAATCATATTTAAATTTCAGGGCATTTGGAGAACTTTTATTTTTGGGGTATTTTTATATTGCACGAATAAATCAGATAACAGATAGAAAAATACTATTCTTATTTTATTTAATATAAATAACAAAAAGTAAAAGGAGGGTACGGAAGGTTGTGCCTTCTAGTTTCATCCATCTCATGGTCATCAAAAGGAATCCACTAACAAGGTTGATCAAGTCTTGTTAACGAACTCATTCCGAATAACATGGAACCGGAGAAATTTCGAATAACACTATGTTACCTCAACGGGGGTATGCACATCCCCAATAATAAGAATATCATATTTCTTCTTGACAGTAGGAAGAGGAAATTCAAAACCTCCAAATATAATCGATGAAAATTTTCCAATAGAGTTGATACTATGAACTTGAGGTTGTTTCCTCGAAAAGTGTACCATATGCTCATTACCATTAACATTAAAAGTGACATTGCCTTTAGTGCAATCAATAATAGCCCCTGCAGTATTCAAAAAGGTTCTTCCAAGAATAATAGACATACTATCATCCTCGGGAATATCAAGAATAACAAAATCCGTTAAAATAGTAACGTTTGCAACTACAACAGGCACATCCTCACAAATACCGACAGGTATAGCAGTTGATTTATCAGCCATTTGCAAAGATATTTCAGTAGGTGTCAACTTATTCAAATCAAGTCTACGATATAAAGAGAGGGGCATAACACTAACACCGGCTCCAAGATCACATAAAGCAGTTTTAACATAGTTTCTTTTAATGGAGCATGGTATAGTTGGTACACCGGGATCTCCTAGTTTCTTAGGTATTCCACCTTTAAAAGTATAATTAGCAAGCATGATGGAAATTTCAGCTTCCGGTATCTTTCTTTTATTTGTAACAATATCTTTCATATACTTAGCATAAGGATTCATTTTGAGCATATCAGTTAATCGCATGCGCAGAAAGATAGGTCTAATCATTTCAGCAAAGCGCTCAAAATCCTCATCATCCTTTTTCATGGATGGGTTGGGAGGAAAGGGCATGGGTTTCTGAACCCATGGTTCTCTTTCTTTACCATGTTTCCTAGCAACAAAGTCTTTCTTATGATAACGTTGATTCTTTGATTGTGTGTTATCAAGATCAACAACAGGTTCAATTTCTATATCATTATCATTGCTAGGTTGAGCATCAACATGAACATTATCACTAGTTTCAGGTTCATTACCAGATTGTGTTTTCAGCATCAGAAACAGAAATATCATTTGGATTCTCAGGTGTTTCAACAATAGGTTCACTAGAAGCATGCAAAGTCCTATCATTTTTCTTTTTCTTCCTATTAGAAGGACTAGGTGCATCCACATTATTTCTCTGAGAATCTTGCTAAATTCTCTTAGGATGGCCTTCAAGATACAGATGTTCCTGAGTCATTCTACCACCTCTAGTCATAACTCTAACAGCATTATCATTATTCTTACTGTTCAATTCATTGAGCAAATCATTTTGAGCTTTAAGTGCTTGTTCTACTTGAGTGGTAACCATAGAAGCATGTTTACTAATAAGTTTAAGTTCACCTTTGACATTAGCCATATAATCACCCAAGTATTCAAGCGTATCGGAATTATATTTCAATTGTTTACCAAAATAAGTATCAGAATTATATTTCAATTGTCTACCAAAATAAGCATTAAAGTTTTCTTGTTAATTGTCAAACTCATCTAAGCATTGTCTAGCAAACTTATAATGAGGGATATCACCTTCATCAAATCTATAGAGAGAATTTACCTTTACTACCTGTGTCGGGTTATCAAAACCACGAGTTTCTTCAATAGGTGATGGATCAAGATCATATGTTTCTTCAACAGGCGGTAAATTAAGACCATGTATTTATTCAATAGGAGGTAAATTCTTAACATCTTCAGCTTTAATACCTTTTTCTTTCATAGATTTCTTTGCCTCTTGCATATCAATAGAATACCCCTCTTCTTCGGAGTTGGTTTAGGAATAGGCTCAGGAGTTGGCTCAGGAAGTGTCCAATTATTTTCATTTGTAAACCTATTATTCAATAGAATTTCAGCTTCATCCGGTGTTCTTTCCCTGCAAACAGGACCAGCACAACTATCCAGGTAATCTCTGGAAGCATCGGTTAATCCATTATAAAATATATCAAGTATTTCATTTTCCTTAAGAGGATGATCAGGCAAAGCATTAAGTAACTTGAGAAGCCTCCCCCAAGCTTGTGGGAGACTCTCTTCTTCAATTTGCACAAAATTATATATATCCCTTAAAACAGCTTGTTTCTTATGAGCAGGGAAATATTTAGCAGAGAAGTAATAAATCATATCCTGGGGACCACGCACACAACCAAGATCAAGAGAATTAAACCATATCTTAGCATCACCCTTTAATGAGAACGGAAATATTTTAAGGATATAAAAGCAGCGAGTTCTCTCATCATTAGTGAACAGGGTAGCTATATCATTTAATTTAGTAAGATGTGCCACAACAGTTTCAGATTCATAGCCATGAAAAGGATCGGATTCAATCAAAGTAATTATATCAGTATCAACAGAGAATTCATAATCCTTATCAGTAACACAGATAGGTGAAGTAGCAAAAGCAGGGCCAGGTTTCATTCTAGCATTAAGAGATTGCTGCTTCCATTTAGCTAATAACCTCTTGAGCTCGTATCTATCTTTGCAAGCTAAAATAGCTAAAGAAGCTTCTTTATCAAAAACATAACCCTCAGGAATAACAGGCGAGTCTTCATCATCACTTTCATCAATATTATCAGATTCAATATTTTCATTCTCTCTAACCCTAGCAAGTTGTTCATCAAGAAATTCACCAAGTGGCACAGTAGTATCAAGCATAGAAGTAGTTTCATCATAAGTATCATGCATAGCAGAAGTGGCATCATCAATAACATGTGACATATCAGAACGAATATCAGAAGCAGGTTTAGGTGTCGCAAGCTTACTCAAAACGAAGGTGAATCAAGTGCAGAGCTAGATGGCAGTTCCTTACCCCCCCTCGTAGTTGAGGGATAAATCTTGGTTCTTGGATCTTTCAAGTTCTTCATAATGATAAGCAGATATAAATCCCAAGTGACTCAAAGAATAGAGCTATGCTCCCCGGCAACGGCGCCAGAAAATAGTCTTGATAACCCACAAGTATAAGGGATCGCAACAGTTTTTGAGGGTAGAGTATTCAACCCAAATTTATTGATTCGACACAAGGGGAGCCAAAGAATATTCTCAAGTATTAGCAGCTAAGTTGTCAATTCAACCACACCTAGAAACTTAATATCTGCAGCAAAGTATTTAGTAGCAAAGTAATATTGATAGTAGTGGTAACGGTAGCAAAAGTAATGTTTTTGGTATTTTGTAGTGATGGTAGCAATAGCAACAGAAAAGTAAATAAGCGAAGAACAATATATGGAAAGCTCGTAGGCAATGGATCAGTGATGGAGAATTATGCCGGATGCGGTTCATCATGTAACAATCATAACATAGGGTGACACAGAACTAGCTCCAGTTCATCAATGTAATGTAGGCATGTATTCTGAATATAGTCATCCGTGCTTATGGAAAAGAACTTGCATGACATCTTTTGTCCTACCCTCCCGTGGCAGCGGGGTCCTAGCGGAAACTAAGGGATATTAAGGCCTCATTTTAATAGAGTACCGGACCAAAGCATTAACACATAGTGAATACATGAACTCCTCAAACTATGGTCATCACCGGTAAGTATCCCGATTATTGTCACGTCGGGGTTAACGGATCATAACACATAATAGGTGACTATAGACTTGCAAGATAGGATCAAGAACTCTCATATATTGATTAAAACATAATAGGTTCAGATCTGAAATCATGGCACTCGGGCCCTAGTGACAAGCATTAAGCATAGCAAAGTCATAGCAACATCAATCTCAGAACATAGTGGATACTAGGGATAAAACCCTAACAAAACTAACTCGATTACATGATAGATCTCATCCAACCCATCACCGTCCAGCAATCCTATGATAGAATTACTCACGCACGGCGGTGAGCATCATGAAATTGGTGATGGAGGATGATTGATGATGATGATGGCGACGGATTCCCCTCTCCGGAGCCCCGAACGGACTCCAGATCAGCCCTCCCGAGAGATTTTAGGGCTTGGCGGCGGCTCCGTATTGTAAAACATGATGAATCCTTCTCTCTGATTTTTTTCTCCCTGAAACCAAATATATAGAGTTGGAGTTGAGGTCGGAGGAGCTCCAGGGGGCCCATGAGGTAGGGGGCGTGCCCTAGGGGGGCAGGCGCGCCCCCCACCCTCGTGGACAGGTGGTGCCCCCTGGTCTTCATCTTTTGCAAGCATTTTTTATTATTTCTGAAAAGATGTTTCGTGAAGTTTCAAGTCATTCCGAGAACTTTTGTTTCTGCACATAAATAACACCATGGTAATTCTGCTGAAAACAGCGCCAGTCCAGGTTAGTTCCATTCAAATCATGCAAGTTAGAGTCCAAAACAAGGGCAAAAGTGTTTGGAAAAGTAGATACGACGGAGACGTATCATGATCCCATTGATCAAATAACAACTCATGTCTATGGTTTGGAAACTTAACCATCTTTGATCAATGAGCTAGTCAAGTAGAGGCATACTAGTGACACTATGTTTGTCTATGTATTCACACATGTATTATGTTTCCGGATAATACAATTCTAGCATGAATAATAAACAATTTCCTTCAGTCTCCCACTTGCACTAGAGTCAATAATCTAGATTACACAGTAATGATTTTAACACCCATGGAGCCTTGGTGTTGATCATGTTTTGCTCACGGAAGAGGCTTAGTCAACGGGTCTGCAACATTCAGATCCATATGTATCTTGCAAATCTCTATGTCTCCCACCTGGACTTGATCCCGGATGAAGTTTAAGCGTCTCTTGATGTGCTTGGTTCTCTTGTGAAATCTGGATTCCTTTGCGAAGGCAATTGCACCAGTATTGTCACAAAAGATTTTCATTGGACCCGATGCACTAGGTATGACACCTAGATCGGATATGAACTCCTTCATCCAGACTCCTTCATTCGCTGAATCCGAAGCAGCAATGTACTCCGCTTCACATGTAGATCCTGCCACGACGCTTTGTTTAGAACTGCTCCAACTGACAGCTCCACCGTTCAATATAAACACGTATCCGGTTTGCGATTTAGAATCATCCGGATCAGTGTCAAAGCTTGCATCAACATAACCATTTACGATGAGCTCTTTGTCACCTCCATAAATGAGAAACATATCCTTGGTCCTTTTCAGGTACTTTAGGATGTTCTTGACCGCTGTCTAGTGATCCACTCCTGGATTACTTTGGTACCTCCCTGCTAGACAAATATCAAGGCACACATCAGGTCTGGTACACAACATTGCATACATGATAGAGCCTATGGTTGAAGCATAGGGAACACTTTTCATTTTCTCTCTATCTTCTGCAGTGGTCGGGCATTGAGTCTTACTCAACTTCACACCTTGTAATAGAGGCAAGAACCCTTTCTTAGCTTGATCCATTTTGAACTTTTTCAAAACTTTATCAAGGTATGTGCTCTATGAAAGTCCAATTAAGCGTCTTGATCTATCTCTATAGATCTTGATGCCCAATATATAAGTAGCTTCACCGAGGTCTTTCATTGAAAAACTCTTATTCAAGTATCCTTTTATGCTATCCAGAAATTCTATATCATTTCCAATCAACAATATGTCATCCACATATAATATTAGAAATGCTACACAACTCCCACTCACTTTCTTGTAAATACAGGCTTCTCCAAAAGTCTGTATAAAACCATATGCTTTGATCACACTATCAAACCGTTTATTCCAACTCCGAGAGGCTTGCACCAGTCCATAAATGGATCGCTGGAGCTTGCACACTTTGTTAGTACCCTTTGGATCAATAAAACCTTCAGGTTGCATCATATACAACTCTTCTTCGAGAAATCCATTCAGGAATGCAGTCTTTACATCCATTTGCCAAATTTGATAATCATAAAATGCGGCAATAGCTAACATGATTCGGACGGACTTAAGCATCGCTACTGGTGAGAAGGTATCATCGTAGTCAACTCCTTGAACTTGTCGAAAACCTTTCACAACAAGTCGAGCTTTGTAGACAGTAACATTACCATCAGCGTCTGTCTTCTTCTTGAAGATCCATTTATTTTTGATGGCCTGCCGATCATCGGGCAAGTCAACCAAAGTCCACACTTTGTTCTCATACATGGATCCCATCTCAGATTTCATGGCCTCAAGCCATTTTGCGGAATCTGGGCTCATCATTGCTTCCTCATAGTTCGTAGGTTCATCATGGTCAAGTAACATGACCTCCAAAATAGGATTACCGTACCACTCTGGTGCGGATCTTTCTCTGGTTGACCTACGAGGTTCGGTAGTAACTTGATCTGAAGTTTCATGATCATCATCATTTGGTTCCTCACTAATTGGTGTAGGTATCACAAGAACCGGCTTCTGTGATGAACTACTTTCTAATAAGGGAGCAGGTACAATTACCTCATCAAGTTCTACTTTCCTCCCACTCGCTTCTTTCGAGAGAAACTCCTTCTCTAGAAAGGATCCATTCTTAGCAATGGATGTCTTGCCTTCGGATATGTGATAGAAGGTGTACCCAACAGTTTCCTTTGGGTATCCTATGAAGACACATTTCTCCGATTTGGGTTCGAGCTTATCAGGTTGAAGCTTTTTCACATAAGCATCGCAGCCCCAAACTTTAAGAAACGACAACTTTGGTTTCTTGCCAAACCACAGTTCATAAGGTGTCGTCTCAACGGATTTTGATGGTGCCCTATTTAACGTGAATGCAGCCGTCTCTAAAGCATAACCCCAAAACGATAGCGGTAAATCAATAAGAGACATCATAGATCGCACCATATCTAGTAAAGTAAGATTACGATGTTCGAACACACCATTACGCTGTGGTGTTCCGGGTGGCGTGAGTTACGAAATTATTCCGCAATGTTTCAAATGTAGACCAAACTTGTAACTCAAATATTCTCCTCCACGATCAGATCGTAGAAACTTTATTTTCTTGCTACGGTGATTTTCCACTTCACTCTGAAATTATTTGAATTTTTCAAATGTTTCAGACTTATGTTTCATTAAGTAGATATACCCATATCTGCTCAAATCATCTGTGAAGGTGAGAAAATAACGATACCCGCCGTGAGCCTCAATATTCATCGGACCACATACATCAGTATGTATGATTTCCAACAAATCTGTTGCTCGCTCCATAGCTCCGGAGAACGGCATTTTAGTCATCTTGCCCATGAGGCATGGTTCGCAAGTACCAAGTGATTCATAATCAAGTGATTCCAAAAGTCCATCAGTATGGAGTTTCTTCATGCGCTTTATACCAATATGACCCAAATGGCAGTGCCACAAATAAGTTGCACTATCATTATCAACTCTGCATCTTTTGGCTTCAACATTATGAATATGTGTATCACTACTATCGAGATTCAAAAAATAGACACTCTTCAAGGGTGCATGGCCATAAAAGATATTACTCATATAAATAGAACAACCATTATTCTCATATTTAAATGAATAACCATCTTGCATCAAACAAGATCCAGATATAATGTTCATGCTTAACGCTTGCACCAAATAACAATTATTTAGGTCTAAAACTAATCCCAATGGTAGATGTAGAGGTAGCATGCCGACGGCGATCACATCGACTTTGGAACCATTTCCCACGTGCATTGTCACCTCGTCCTTAGCCAGTCTTCGCTTAATCCGTAGTCCCTGTTTCGAGTTGCAAATATTAGCAACAGAACCAGTATCAAATACCCAGGTGCTACTGAGAGCTCTGGTAAGGTTCACATCAATAACATGTACATCACATATACCTTTGTTCACCTTGGCATCCTTCTTATCCGCCAAATACTTGGGGCAGTTCCGCTTCCAGTGACCAGTCTGTTTGCAGTAGTAGCACTCAGTCTCAGGCTTAGGTCCAGACTTAGGTTTCTTCTCCTGAGCAGCAACTTGTTTGCGGTTCTTCTTGAAGTTCCCCTTCTTCTTCCCTTTACCCTTTTTCTTGAAACTGGTGGTCTTGTTGACCATCAACACTTGATGCTCCTTCTTGATTTATACCTCCGCTGCCTTTAGCATTGCGAAGAGCTCGGGAATTATCTTATTCATCCCTTGCATATTATAGTTCATCACGAAGCTTTTGTAGCTTGGTGACAGTGATTGAAGAACTCTGTCAATGACACTATCAACAGGAATATTAACTCCCAGTTAAGTCAAGTGATTATGATACCCAGACATTTTGAGTATATGTTCACCCACAGAACTATTCTCCTCCATCTTGCAGCCATATAACTTATTGGAGACTTCATATCTCTCAATCCGGGCATTTGCTTGAAATATTAACTTCAACTCCTGGAACATCTCATATGCTCCATGACGTTCAAAACGTCGTTGAATTCCCGGTTCTAAGCCGTAAAGCATGGCACACTGAACTACCGATTAGTCATCAGCTTTATTCCGCCAGATGTTCTTAACGTCATTAGCAGCATCTGCAGTAGGCCTGACACCCAGCGGTGCTTCCAGGATGTAATTTTTCTGTGCAGCAATGAGGATAATCCTGAAGTTACGGACCCAGTCCGTGTAATTGCTACCATCATCTTTCAACTTTGCTTTCTCAAGGAACGCATTAAAATTCAACGGAACAACAACATGGGCCATCTATCTACAATCAACATAGACAAGCAAAATACTATCAGGTACTAAGTTCATGATAAATTTAAGTTCCATTAATCATATTACATAAGAACTCCCACTTAGATAGACATCCCTCTGATCATCTAAGTGATCACGTGATCCAAATCAACTATACCATGTCCGATCATCACGTGAGATGGAGTAGTTTTCAATGGTGAACATCACTATGTTGATCATATCTACTATATGATTCACGCTCGACCTTTCGGTCTCAGTGTTCCGAGGCCATATCTGCATATGCTAGGCTCGTCAAGTTTAACCTGAGTATTTTGCGTGTGCAAAACTGGCTTGCACCCATTGTAGATGAACGTAGAGCTTATCACACCCGATCATCACGTGGTGTCTCGGCACGACAAACTTTGGCAACGGTGCATACTCAGGGAGAACACTTATACCTTAAAAATTAGTGAGAGATCATCTTATAATGCTACCATCAAACAAAGAAGAATAAGATGCATAAAGGATAAACATCACATGCAATCAATATAAGTGATATGATATGGCCATCATCATCTTGTGCTTGTGATCTCCATCTCCGAAGCACCATCATGATCACCATCGTCACCGGTGCAACACCTTGATCCCCGTCGTAGCATCGTTGTCGTCTCGCCAACTATTGCTTCTACGACTATCACTACCGCTTAGTGATAAAGTAAAGCAATTACAGGGCGATTGCATTGCATACAATAAATCGACAACCATATGGCTCCTGCCAGTTGCCGATAACTCCGTTACTAAACATGATCATCTCATACAATAAATATAGCATCTTGTCTTGACCATATCACATCACAACATGCCCTGCAAAAACAAGTTAGACGTCCTCTACTTTGTTGTTGCAAGTTTTACGTGGCTGCTACGGGTTGAGCAAGAACCGTTCTTACCTACGCATCAAAACCACAACGATAGTTCGTCAAGGTAGTGTTGTTTTAACCTTCTCAAGGACCGGGCGTAGCCACACTCGGTTCAACTAAAGTTTTAGAAACTGACACCCACCAGCCACCTATGTGCAAAGCACGTCGATAGAACCAGTCTCGCGTAAGCGTACGAATAATGTCGGTCCGGGCCGCTTCATCCAACAATACCGCCGAACCAAAGTATGACATGCTAGTAAGCAATATGACTTGTATCGTCCACAACTCACTTGTGTTCTACTCGTGCATATAACATCTACGCATAAAACCTGGCTCGGATGACACTGTTGGGGAACATAGTAATTTCAAAAAAAATCCTACGCACACGCAAGATCATGGTGATGCATAGCAACGAGAGGGGAGAGTGTCGTCCATGTACCCTCGTAGACCGTTAAGCGGAAGCGTTATGACAACGTGGTTGATGTAGTCGTACGTCTTCACGATCGACTGTTCCTCAGTACCGAACGTACGGCACCTCCGCGTTCAGCACACGTTCAGCTCGGTGACGTCCCGCGAACTCACGATCCAGTAGAGCTCGGGGAAGAGTTTCGTTAGCACGATGGTGTGTTGACGATGTTGATGAATCTACCATGGCAGGGCTTCGCCTAAGCACCGCTACAATATGACCGAGGTGGATTATGGTGGAGGGGGGCACCGCACACAGCTGGGAGAGATCTTTGTGATCAACTTGTGTGTCTAGAAGTGCCCCTGCCCCTGTATATAAAGGAGCAAGGGGGAGGCCGGCCGGCCCTTGTTGGTGCGCCAGGAGGAGGAATCCTCCTAGTAGGAGTAGGATTCCCCTCTTTCCTACTCCTACTAGGAGGGGGAAAGGAAGGGAGAGAAAAAGAAGGAAAGGGGGGCGCCGCCCCCCTCTCCTAGTCCAATTCGGACTATAGGGGAGGGGGCGTGCTGCCTGCCCTAGGCCGGCCCCTCTCTCTTTCCCTTATGGCCCAACAAGGCCCATTAGCCTCCAGGGGGTTCCAGTAACCCCTCCGGTACTCCGGTAAAATCCCGACTTTACCCGGAACTCTTCCGATGTCCAAATGTAGGCTTCCAACATATCAATCTTCATGTCTCGACCATTTCGAGACTCCTCGTCATGTCCGTGATCATATCCAGGACTCCAAACTACCTTCGGTACATCAAAACATATAAACTCGTAAAACCGATCGTCACAGAACTTTAAGCGTGCGGACACTATGGGTTCGAGAACTATGTAGACATGACCGAGACATGTCTCCGGTCAATAACCAATAGTGTAACCTAGATGCTCATATTGGTTCCTACATATTGTACGAAGATCGTTATCGGTCAAACCGCATAACACTATACGTTGTTCTCTTTGTCATCGGTATGTTACTTGCTCGAGATTCGATCGTCGGTATCCCAATACCTAGTTCAATCTCGTAACCGGCAAGTCTCTTTACTCGTTTTGTAATGCACTATCCCGCAACTAACTCATTAGTTGCATTGCTTGCAAGGCTTATAGTGATGTGCATTACCGAGAGGGCCCAGAGATACCTCTCCGACAATCGGAGTGACAAATCCTAATCTTGATATGTGCCAACTCAACAAGTACCATCGGAGACACCTGTAGAGCACCTTTATAATCACCCAGTTACGTTGTGACGTTTGGTAGCTAATACGTCTCCAACGTATCTATAATTTTTGATTGCTCCATGCTATATTATCTACTGTTTTGGACATTATTGGGCTTTATTATCCACGTTTATATTATTTTTGGGACTAACCTATTAACCGGAGGCCCAGCCCAGAATTGCTGTTTTTTTGCCTATTTTAGGGTTTCAAAGAAAAGGAATATCAAACGGAGTCCAAATGGAATGAAACCTTTGGGAACGTGATTTTCTCACCGAACATGATCCAGGAGACTTGGAACCTATGCCAAGAAATAAAGGAGGAGGCCACGAGGTAGGGGGAGCGCCTCCCCCCCAGGCACGCCCTCCACCCTCGTGGGCCCCCTGTTGCTCCACCGACGTACTCCTTCCTCCTATGTATACCTACGTGACGGGTTTCGTAGTAATTTCAAAAAATTTCCTACGCTCACGCAAGATCATGTGATGCATAGCAACGAGAGGGGAGAGTGCTGTCTACGTACCTATGCAGACCGACTGCGGAAGCGTTGACGCAACGTAGAGGAAGTAGTCGTACGTCTTCCCGATCCGACCGATCAAGCACCGAAACTACGGCACCTCCGAGTTCGAGCACATGTTCAGCTCGATGACGATCCCCGGACTCCGATCCAGCAAAGTGTCGGGGAAGAGTTTCGTCAGCACGATGGCGTGGTGACGATCTTGATGCACTACAGCAGCAGGGCTTCGCCTAAACTCCGTTACAGTATTATCGAGGAATATGATGGCTGGGGGCACCGCACACGGCTAAGGAATAGATCACGTGGATCAACTTGTGTTTTCTAGGGTGCCTCTACCTCAGTATATAAAGGACCAAAGGGGGGAGGCTGGCCGGCCACAAGGGGCGCGCCAGGAGAGTCCTACTGCCTCCGGGAGTAGGATCCCCCCCCCCAATCCTAGTTGGAATAGGATTCCTCGGGGGGGGGGGGAGAGAGAGGGGGTCGGCCACCTCTCCTAGTCCTAATAGGACTAGGGGAGGGGGGAGGCGCGAAGCCCACCTTGGGCTGCCCCTTTCTCCTTTCCACTAAAGCCCACTAAGGCCCATATGGTTCCCGGGGGGTTCCGGTAACCTCCCGGTACTCCGGTAAAATCCCGATTTCACCCGGAACACTTCCAATATCCAAATATAGGCTTCCAATATATCAATCTTTATGTCTCGACCATTTCGAGACTCCTCGTCATGTCCGTGATCACATCCGGGACTCCGAACAACCTTCGGTACATCAAAATGCATAAACTCATAATATAACTGTCATCGTAACCTTAAGCCTGCGGACCCTACGGGTTCGAGAACTATGTAGACATGACCGAGACACGTCTCCGGTCAATAACCAATAGCGGGACCTGGATGTCCATATTGGCTCCTACATATTCTACGAAGATCTTTATTGGTCAGACCGCATAACAACATACGTTGTTCCCTTTGTCATCGGTATGTTACTTGCCCGAGATTCGATCGTCGGTATTCCAATACCTAGTTCAATCTCGTTACCGGCAAACCTCTTTACTCGTTCCGTAATACATCATCTCGCAACTACCTCATTAGTTGCAATGCTTGCAAGGCTTATGTGATGTGCATTACCGAGAGGGCCCAGAGATACCTCTCTGACAATCGGAGTGACAAATCCTAATCTCGAAATACGCCAACCCAACATCTACCTTTGGAGACACCTGTAATGCTCCTTTATAATCACCCAGTTACGTTGTGACGTTTGGTAGCACCCAAAGTGTTCCTCCGGCAAACGGGAGTTGCATAATCTCATAGTCATAGGAACATGTATATGTCATGAAGAAAGCAATAGCAACATACTAAACGATCGGGTGCTAAGCTAATGGAATGGGTCATGTCAATCAGATCATTCAACTAATGATGTGACCTCGTTAATCAAATAACAACACTTTGTTCATGGTTAGGAAACATAACCATTTTTTATTAACGAGCTAGTCAAGTAGAGGCATACTAGTGACACTAAGTTTGTCTATATGTTCGCACATGTATTATGTTTCCGGTTAATACAATTCTAGCATGAATAATAAACATTTATCATGATATAAGGAAATAAATAATAACTTTATTATTGCCTCTAGGGCATATTTCCTTCAGTCTCCCACTTGCACTAGAGTCAATAATCTAGATTACACAGTAATGATTCTAACACCCATGGAGCCTTGGTGCTGATCATGTTTTGCTCGTGGAAGAGGCTTAGTCAACGGGTCTGCAACATTCAGATCCGTATGTATCTTGCAAATCTCTATGTCTCCCACCTGGACTAGATCCCGGATGGAATTGAAGCGTCTCTTGATGTGCTTGGTTCTCTTGTGAAATCTGGATTCCTTTGCCAAGGCAATTGCACCAGTATTGTCACAAAAGATTTTCATTGGACCTGATGCACTAGGTATGACACCTAGATCGGATATGAACTCCTTCATCCAGACTCCTTCATTTGCTGCTTCCGAAGCAGCTATGTACTCCGCTTCACATGTAGATCCCGCTACGACGCTTTGTTTAGAACTGCACCAACTGACAGCTCCACCGTTTAATGTAAACACGTATCCGGTTTGCGATTTAGAATCGTCTGGATCAGTGTCAAAGCTTGCATCAACGTAACCATTTACGACGAGCTCTTTGTCACCTCCATATACGAGAAGCATATCCTTAGTCCTTTTCAGGTATTTCAAGATGTTCTTTACCGTTGTCTAGTGATCCACTCCTGGATTACTTTGGTACCTCCCTGCTAGACTTATAGCAAGGCACACATTAGGTCTGGTACACAGCATTGCATACATGATAGATCCTATAGCTGATGCATAGGGAACATCTTTCATATTCTCTCTATCTTCTGCAGTGGTCGGGCATTGAGTCTTACTCAATTTCACACCTTGTAACACAGGCAAGAATCCTTTCTTTGCTTGATCCATTTTGAACTTCTTCAAAATTTTGTCAAGGTATGTTGTTTGTGAAAGTCCAATTAAGCATTTTGATCTATCTCTATAGATCTTAATGCCTAATATGTAAGCAGCTTCACCGAGGTCTTTCATTGAAAAACTCTTATTCAAGTATCCCTTTATGCTATCCAGAAATTCTATATCATTTCCAATCAGCAATATGTCATCCACATATAATATCAGAAATGCTATAGAGCTCCCACTCACTTTCTTGTAAATACAGGCTTCTCCAAAAGTCTGTATAAAACCAAATGCTTTGATCACACTATCAAAACGTTTATTCCAACTCCGAGAGGCTTGCACCAGTCCATAAATGGATCGCTGGAGCTTGCACACTTTGTTAGCTCCCTTTGGATCGACAAAACCTTCTGGTTGCATCATATACAACTCTTCTTCCAGAAATCCATTCAGGAATGCAGTTTTGACATCCATCTGCCAAATTTAATAATCATAAAATGTGGCAATTGCTAACATGATTCGGACAGACTTAAGCATCGCTACGGGTGAGAAGGTCTCATCGTAGTCAATCCCTTGAACTTGCCGAAAACCTTTTGCGACAAGTCGAGCTTTGTAGACAGTAATATTACCGTCAGCGTCAGTCTTCTTCTTGAAGATCCATTTATTCTCAATTGCTTGCCGATCATTGGGCAAGTCAACTAAAGTCCATACTTTGTTCTCATACATGGATCCCATCTCAGATTTCATGGCTTCAAGCCACTTTGCGGAATCTGGGCTCACCGTTGCTTCTTCATAGTTCGTAGGTTCATCATGATCTAGCATCATGACTTCTAGAGCGGGATTACCGTACCACTCTGGCGCGGATCTTACTCTGGTTGATCTACGAGGTTCAGTAGTATCTTGTTCTGAAGTTTCATGATCATTATCATTGACTTCCTCACTAACTGGTGTAGGTGTCACAGAAACAGTTTTCTGTGATGTACTATTTTCCAATAAGGGAGCAGGTACAGTTACCTCGTCAAGTTCTACTTTCCTCCCACTCACTTCTTTCGAGAGAAACTCCTTCTCCTGAAAGTTTCCGAATTTAGCAACAAAAGTCTTGCCTTCGGATCTGTGATAGAAGGTGTATCCAATAGTTTCCTTTGGATATCCTATGAAGACACATTTCTCCGATTTGGGTTCGAGCTTATCAGGTTGAAGTTTTTTCACATAAGCATCGCAGCCCCAAACTTTCAGAAACGACAACTTTGGTTTCTTGCCAAACCACAATTCATAAGGCGTCGTCTCAACGGATTTTGATGGTGCCCTATTTAACGTGAATGCGGCCGTCTCTAGAGCATATCCCCAAAACGATAGCGGTAAATCAGTAAGAGACATCATAGATCGCACCATATCTAGTAAAGTATGATTACGACGTTCGGACACACCATTGCGCTGAGGTGTTCCGGGTGGCGTGAGCTGCGAAACTATTCCACAATTTTTCAAATGTACACCAAACTCATAACTCAAATATTCTCCTCCACGATCAGATCGTAGAAACTTTATTTTCTTGTTACGATGATTTTCAACTTCACTCTGAAATTCCTTGAACTTTTCAAATGTTTCAGACTTATGTTTCATTAAGTAGATATACCCATATCTTCTTAAATCATCTGTGAAGGTGAGAAAATAACGATATCCGTCACGAGCCTCAATATTCATCGGACCACATACATCTGTATGTATGATTTCCAACAAATCTGTTGCTCTCTCCATAGTACCGGAGAACGGTGTTTTAGTCATCTTGCCCATGAGGCACGGTTCGCAAGTACCAAGTGATTCATAATCAAGTGGTTCCAAAAGTCCATCAGAATGGAGTTTCTTCATGCGCTTTACACCGATATGACCTAAACGGCAGTGCCACAAATAAGTTGCACTCTCATTATCAACTCTGCATCTTTTGGCTTCAACATTATGAATATGTGTGTTACTACTATCGAGATTCAACAAGAATAGACCACTCTTCAAGTGTGCATGACCATAAAAGATATTACTCATATAAATAGAACAACCATTATTCTCTGATTTAAATGAATAACCGTCTCGCATCAAACAAGATCCAGATATAATGTTCATGCTTAACGCTGGCACTAAATAACAATTATTTAGGTCTAATACTAATCCCGAAGGTAGATGTAGAGGTAGCGTGCGGACTGCGATCACATCGACTTTGGAACCGTTTCCCACGCGCATCGTCACCTCGTCCTTAACCAATCTTCGCTTAATCCGTAGTCCTGTTTCGAGTTGCAAATATTAGCAACAGAACCAGTATCAAATACCCAGGTGCTACTGCGAGCATTAATAAGGTACTCATCAATAACTTGTATATCACATATACCTTTGTTCACCTTGCCATCCTTCTTATCCGCCAAATACTTGGGGCAGTTCCGCTTCCAGTGGCCAGTCTGCTTGCAATAGAAGCACTCAGTTTCAGGCTTAGGTCCAGACTTGGGTTTCTTCTCTTGAGCAGCAACTGGCTTGCCGTTCTTCTTGAAGTTCCCCTTCTTCTTTCCTTTGCCCTTTTTCTTGAAACTAGTGGTCTTGTTGACCATCAACACTTGATGCTCCTTCTTGATTTCTACCTCCGCAGCTTTCAGCATCGCGAAGAGCTCGGGAATAGTCTTGTTCATCCCTTGCATATTATAGTTCATCACGAAGCTCTTGTAGCTTGGTGGCAGTGATTGGAGAATTCTGTCAATGATGCAATCATCTGGAAGATTAACTCCCAATTGAATCAAGTGATTATTATACACAGACATTTTGAGTATATGCTCACTGACAGAACTGTTCTCCTCCATCTTGCAGCTATAGAACTTATTGGAGACTTCATATCTCTCAATCCGGGCATTTGCTTGAAATATTAACTTCAACTCCTGGAACATCTCATATGCTCCATGACGTTCAAAACATCGTTGAAGTCCCGATTCTAAGCCGTAAAGCATGGCACACTGAACTATCGAGTAGTCATCAGCTTTGCTCTACCAGACGTTCATAACATCCGACGTTGCTCCTGCAGCAGGCCTGGCACCCAGCGGTGCTTCCAGGACGTAATTCTTCTGTGCAGCAATGAGGATAATCCTCAAGTTACGAACCCAGTCTGTTAATTGCTACCATCATCTTTCAACTTTGCTTTCTCAAGGAACGCATTAAAATTCAACGGAACAACAGCACGAGCCATCTATCTACAATCAACATAAACAAGCAAGATACTATCAGGTACTAAGTTCATGATAAGTTTAAGTTCAGTTAATCAAATTAATTAAAGAACTCCCACTTAGATAGACATCCCTCTAATCCTCTAAGTGATTACGTGATCCAAATCAACTAAACCATAACCGATCATCACGTGAGATGGAGTAGTTTTCAATGGTGAACATCGTTATGTTGATCATATCTACTATATGATTCACGCTCGACCTTTCGGTCTCCGTGTTCTGAGGCCATTTCTGTATATGCTTGGCTCGTCAAGTATAACCTGAGTATTCCGCATGTGCAACTGTTTTGCACCCGTTGTATTTGAACGTAGAACCTATCACACCCGATCATCACGTGGTGTCTCAGCACGAAGAACTTTCGCAACGGTGCATTCTCAGGGAGAACACTTCTTGATAATTTAGTGAGAGATCATCTTATAATGCTACCATCAATCAAAGCAAGATAAGATGCATAAAAGGATAAACATCACATGCAATCAATATAAGTGATATGATATGCCCATCATCATCTTGTGCCTGTGATCTCCATCTCTGAAGCACCGTCATGCTCACCATCGTCACCTGGCGCGACACCTTGATCTCCATCGTAGCATCGTTGTCGTCTCGCCAATCTTATGCTTCCACGACTATCGCTACCGCTTAGTGATAAAGTAAAGCATTACATCGCGATTGCATTGCATACAATAAAGCGACAACCATATGGCTCCTGCCAGTTGCCGATAACTTGGTTACAAAACATGATCATCTCATACAATAAAATTCAGCATCATTCCTTGACCATATCAAATCACAACATGCCCTGCAAAAACAAGTTAGACGTCCTCTACTTGGTTGTTGCAAGTTTTACGTGGCTGCTACGGGCTTAAGCAAGAACCAATCTCACCTACGCATCAAAACCACAACAATAGTTTGTCAAATAGACTCCATTTTAACCTTCGCAAGGACCGGGCGTAGCCATACTCGGTTCAACTAAAATTGGAGAGATAGTCGCCCGCAAGCCACCTATGTGCAAAGCACGTCGGGGGAACCGGTCTCGCGTAAGCGTATGCGTAATGTTGGTTCGGGTCGTCTCGTCCAACAATGCCGCCGAACCAAAGTATGACATGCTGGTAGGCAGTATGACTTATATCGCCCACAACTCACTTGTGTTCTACTCGTGCATATAACATCAACATAAATAACCTAGGCTCGGATGCCACTGATGGGTTTCGTAGTAATTTCAAAAAAATTCCTATGCTCACACAAGATCATGTGATGCATAGCAACGAGAGGGGAGAGTGTTGTCTATGTACCTACGCAGACCGACTGCGGAAGCGTTGACGCAACATAGAGGAAGTAGTCGTACGTCTTCCCGATCCGACCGATCAAGCACCGAAACTACGGCACCTCCGAGTTCGAGCACAGATTCAGCTCGATGACGATCCCCGGACTCCGATCCAGCAAAGTGTCGGGAAGAGTTCCGTCAGCACGATGGCGTGGTGACGATCTTGATGCACTACAGCAGTAGGGCTTCGCCTAAACTCCGGTACAATATTATCGAGGAATATGATGGCTGGGGGCACCGCACACGGCTAAGGAATAGATCACGTGGATCAACTTGTGTTTTCTAGGGTGCCTCTACCTCAGTATATAAAGGACCAAAGGGGGGAGGCTGGCCGGCCACAAGGGGCGCGCCAGGAGAGTCCTACTCCCTCCGGGAGTAGGATTCCCCCCCCCCAATCCTAGTTGGAATAGGATTCCTCGGGGGGGGGGGGAAGAGAGAGAGGGGGCCGGCCACCTCCCCTAGTCCTAATAGGACTAGGGGAGGGGGGAGGCACGCAGCCCACCTTGGGCTTCCCCTTTCTCCTTTCCACTAAAGCCCACTAAGGCCCATATGGTTCCCGAGGGGTTCCGGTAACCTCCCGGTACTCCAGTAAAATCCTGATTTCACCCGGAACACTTCCGATATCCAAATATAGGCTTCCAATATATCAATCTTTATGTCTCGACCATTTCGAGACTCCTCGTCATGTCCGTGATCACATCCGGGACTCCGAACAACCTTCGGTACATCAAAATGCATAAACTCATAATATAACTGTCATCGTAACCTTAAGCGTGCGGACCCTGCGGGTTCGAGAACTATGTAGACATGACCGAGACACGTCTCCGGTCAATAACCAATAGCGGGACCTGGATGCCCATATTGGCTCCTACATATTCTACGAAGATCTTTATCGGTCAGACCGCATAACAACATACGTTGTTCCCTCTGTCATCGGTATGTTACTTGCCCGAGATTCGATCGTCGGTATTCCAATACCTAGTTCAATCTCGTTACCGGCAAGTCTCTTTACTCATTCCGTAATACATCATCTCGCAACTACCTCATTAGTTGCAATGCTTGCAAGGCTTATGTGATGTGCATTACCGAGAGGGCCCAGAGATACCTCTCCGACAATCGGAGTGACAAATCCTAATCTCGAAATACGCCAACCCAACATCTACCTTTGGAGACACCTGTAATGCTCCTTTATGATCACCCAGTTATGTTGTGACGTTTGGTAGCACCCAAAGTGTTCCTTCGGCAAACGGGAGTTGCATAATCTCATAGTCATAGGAACATGTATATGTCATGAAGAAAGCAATAGCAACATACTAAACGATCGGGTGCTAAGCTAATGGAATGTGTCATGTTAATCAGATCATTCAACTAATGATGTGACCTCGTTAATCAAATAACAACACTTTGTTCATGGTTAGGAAACATAACCATCTTTGATTAACGAGCTAGTCAAGTAGAGGCATACTAGTGACACTAAGTTTGTCTATATATTCACACATGTATTATGTTTCCGGTTAATACAATTCTAGCATGAATAATAAACATTTATCATGATATAAGGAAATAAATAATAACTTTATTATTGCCTCTAGGGCATATTTCCTTCACTACGTACCCCCAAACGATCAGATACGGAGCCAAAACCCTAATTCCACCGCCATAACTTTCTATATCCACGAGATCCCATCTTGGGGCCTGTTTTGGAGCTCCACCGGAGGGGGCATCCATCACGGAGGGCTTCTACATCAACACCATAGCCTTTCCGATGAAGTGTGAGTAGTTTACCTCAGATCTTTGGGTCCATAGTTATTAGCCAGATGGCTTCTTCTCTTTTTTTGGATCTCAATACAATGTTCTCCCCCTCTCTTGTGGAGATCTATTCGATGTAATCTTCTTTTTGCGGTGTGTTTGTTGAGACCGATGAATTATGGGTTTATGATCAAGATTATCTATGAACAATATTTAAATTTTCTCTAAATTCTTTTATGTATGATTGGTTATCTTTGCAAGTCTCTTCGAATTATCAGTTTGGTTTGGCCTACTAGATTGATCTTTCTTGCAATGGGAGAAGTGCTTAGCTTTGGGTTCAGTCTTGCGGTGTCCTTTCCCAGTGACAGTAGGGGTAGCAAGGCACGTATTGTATTGTTGCCATCGAGGATAACAAGATGGGGTTTTAATCATATTGCATGAATTTATCCCTCTACATCATGTCATCTTGCTTAAGGCGTTACTCTGTTTTCATGAACTTAATACTCTAGATGCATGCTGGATAGCGGTCGATGAGTGGAGTAATAGTAGTAGATGCAGGCAAGAGTCGGTCTACTTGTCTTGGACGTGATGCCTATATACATGATCATACCTAGATATTCTCATAACTATGCTCAATTCCGTCAATTGCTCAACAGTAATTCGTTTACCCACCGTAAAATACTTATGCTCTTGAGAGAAGCCACTAGTGAAACCTATGGCCCCCGGGTCTATCTTCATCATATTAATCTTCCAATACTTAGTTATTTCCTTTGCTTTTATTTTACTTTGCATCTTTATCACAAAAATACCAAAAATATTATCTTATCATATCTATCAGATCTCACTCTCGTAAGTGACCGTGAAGGGATTGACAACCCCTTATCGTGTTGGTTGCGAGGAGTTATTTGTTTTGTGCAGGTGCGAGGGACTCACGTGTAGCCTCCTACTAGATTGATACCTTGGTTCTCAAAAACTGAGGGAAATACTTATGCTATTTTGCTGCATCACCCTTTCCTCTTCAAGGGAAAACCAACGCAGTGCTCAAGAGGTAGCAAGAAGGATTTCTGGCGCCATTGCCGGGGAGGTTCGCGCAAGTCAAGATTTGACTCCCGACAACGAGCCATTTCTGGCGCTGTTGCCGGGGAGTCTTCGCAAAAGTCAACATACCAAGTACTCATCACAACCCTTATCTCCCGCATTACATTATTTGCCATTTGCCTCTCATTTTCCTCTCCCCCACTTCACCCTTGTCGTTTTATTTGCCCTCTCTCTCTATCCTCCCTCTCTTTCTCTATTTGCCGATTTTTGCCCGCTTGCTTTTTGTTTGCTTGTGTGTTGGATTGCTTGCTTGTCACGATGGCTCAAGATAACACTAAATTGTGTGACTTTACGAATACCAACAACAATGACTTTATTATCACTCCGATTGCTCCTCTTACCGATGCTGAATCTTGTGAAATTAATGCCGCTTTGCTGAATCTTGTCATGAAAGATCCGTTTTCCGGCCTTCCTAGTGAAGATGCCGCTACCCATCTAAATGGCTTCGTTGATTTGTGTGATATGCAAAAGAAGAAAGATGTGGATAATGATATTGTTAAATTGAAGCTATTTCCTTTTTCGCTTAGAGATCGTGCTAAAGCTTGGTTTTCGTCTTTGCCTAAAAATAGTATTGATTCTTGGAACAAGTGCAAAGATGCTTTTATCTATAAGTATTTTCCTCCCGCTAAGATCATCTCCCTTAGAAACGATATTATGAATTTTAAGCAACTTGATCATGAACATGTTGCAGAAGCTTGGGAGAGGATGAAATTAATGATACATAATTGCCATACTCATGGTTTGAATTTGTGGATGATTATACAAATTTTTTATGCCGGATTGAATTTTGCTTCTAGAAATCTTTTAGATTCGGCCGTGGGAGGCACTTTTATGGAAATCACTTTAGGAGAAGCTACTAAACTCCTAGATAATATTATGGTTAATTATTCTCAATGGCATACTGAAAGATCTACTAATAAAAAGGTGCATGCGATAGAAGAAATTAATATTTTGAGTGGAAAGATGGATGTCGGTGTCAAAACCGGCGGATCTCGGGTAGGGGGTCCCGAACTGTGCGTCTAGGCCGGATGGTAACAGGAGGCAGGGGACACAATGTTTTACCCAGGTTCGGGCCCTCTTGATGGAGGTAAAACCCTACGTCCTGCTTGATTAATATTGATGATATGGGTAGTACAAGAGTAGATCTACCACGAGATTAGAGAGGCTAAACCCTAGAAGCTAGCCTATGGTATGATTGTATGTTGTCCTACGGACTAAAACCCTCCGGTTTATATAGACACCGGAGAGGGTTAGGGTTACACAAGGTCAGTTACAAAGGAGGAGATATCCATATCCATATTGCCTAGCTTGCCTTCCACGCCAAGTAGAGTCCTATCCGGACACGAGACGAAGTCTTCAATCTTGTATCTTCATAGTCTAACAGTCCGGCCAAAGGATATAGTCCGGTTGTCCGGAGACCCCCTAATCCAGGACTCCCTCAGTAGCCCCTGAACCAGGCTTCAATGACGATGAGTCCGGCGCGCAGTATTGTCTTCGGCATTGCAAGGGGGGTTCCTCCTTCGAATACACCACGGAAGAATTTGAATACAAGGATAGTGTCCGACCCTGCAAAATAAGTTCCACATACCACCATAGAGAGAATAATATTTTCGCAAATCTAATTTGCTGACTTGTTTTGGCAGCACGACGTTATGTCATGGCCCGGTGATTATTCGAACCATTTTTCTTCAACCAGCTCCACACATAACGCGAGGCGGTTTCTTGACACGTCTTGTCGAAGCAGAGATCGTGTTCCCCCAATTACAGGATTCTCATTAATACGGTCGTGGGTAACCCAACCGTGTCTAGGACTCCTAGATTATAGGTAAGTCCCAAACGGCTACGGAGAGGACGCTTGATATTCACCCTCTTTATAAAGGGACAAGGTTTTTGCTTTTTCCCTCTCGCGCTCAATCGAACCCCTCCCCCGCCTCGAGTTCTAACACCCAAAGCCCAGGTCAGGTGCTCCGCACCTTCAATCATGTCCGGATCCAACCTCAAGGCCGGTGGATGCCCTCCTCCGTCACGGAAGAGGATATCAAGAAGTTGAGGGAGGCCAGATACCTGACCGCCGAGGTTTCGCATCGGCTGCCTGCTCGAGGGCAGGTTGTCCCCACTCCCGAACCCAACGAGAATGTCATGTTCGTCTCCCACTTCCTCCGTGGCCTAGGCCTCACTTTGGATCCCTTTGTCAGGGGTTTGATGTTCTATTACGGGCTAGATTTCCACGATCTAGCTCCGGACTCCTTTCTCCACATCTCGACATTTATTGTCGTGTGTGAGGCCTTCCTCCGCATTACTCCTCACTTCGGCCTGTGGCTCAAGACCTTTGAAGTGAAGCCGAAGATGATCGAGGGGCAACATGCAGCGTGCGGAGGTGCGTCAATAGGCAAGATGGCAGGAGCTCTGTGGCTGAAAGGTTCCTTTCCAGAGGTGTCCGAATTATGGCAACAGGAGCGGTTTTACATCACGGCTCCCAGAAGTGCCAAGTGGGCGGCTGCCCCCACTTTCCGCTCGGGCCCCCACCACAACTGATGTCATGGATTAGTAGAGGTCTAAGCTGGGGTCCAGCCAAGGACGTGCCTATACTGCAAAGCCGCATTCAAGATCTCTTCGAGGGAGATTTTAATTTGGTTGTGGTAATGCAAGTTATGTTGGTTCGTCGAGTCCAGCCTTGCAAACGCCAGCCCCTTCGCTTGTGGGAGTTCAACCCAGAAGGACCACGTGCCATTCAAAGTTTCCTCGGCCTGACGCACGAGGAGATGTACAAGTCATTCTTCGGACCTCAAATAGAGTGTCCGGATACTACCGAGGACGTGGGCCTGAGTAGTAACCGCGCCGCCGAACAAGTAAGAAATCTTCTAGCCAAACACACCGTATTTTATTCATGAAGTTATTTATGAGAGATTGCTCTTTGACCAGGACTGGCTAACAAAGGCGAAGATGATTCGGTGTTCGGCCCCCCTCCCTGAGGGTTTGGAAAATCCGGTTTTGGAATAGATGCTCGAGCTCGCACCTTGCCCGGAGCCCTCGAAGGAAGATACAGGGGGAATAATATGGGCGAAAGCGGGCCCCCATCGCTGCCAGCTCCAACTAAGGGAATGAGCGCCTCCATAAAGGAGGATAACCGGGGGAGGAAGAGGGCTACTTCCGAGGATCCGGAAGCTGAGGCCTCCAAACGGGAGAAGAAGTCTCCAACAAAGGGTCCTGCCTCGGGGGGGTGCTCTTGCCGCACAAAGTCCACGGCGGGATCAGCCCTCCAACGAGTCGTAAGTGATGCAAAAAATACTTTAATAGTGAAGGTATACCATCTTTCTTCTGAGAAAATAACTGCCACATATATCTTACAGTTCGGGTCTTAGCCCCTCTCAGCTGAGCTCGTCTTCGGCGGATCTTCTTCCGGAGATGATGGAGAGCGAAACGCCTCCCCCGGACTCCTCCGCTCAAGAAGCGGGCGACCCCGAAGTGTCATCACGGAGGGCCTCTCCGGATCCGGTGAGGCCAGAAGATAATCCAATAGACCCCTGAAGTCCCCAGCGCCCGGCTCTCGAAGAGAGCAAACAAAAGAGTCCGGCACCGTCTGGTATGCGGTCGGACGTTCTGAGGGAGCTGGTGGGGCGAGCGGCCATCTCAGAAGAACACCGTACGCTGATGGGTACGGTGATGGAGCGAATTTCGTCCGCCGAAAGCGGATTACATGAAGCCTTTATGAGTCTACTGATAGGCTTTGAGGTACGTGAGATAATATGTGATAGTACCGCACATGTTAGGTGTGCCCTGTGTAGATAGTAGCCCCTGAGACTCTAGTTGTCATCGAGAACGGCGACAAACAGAGGATCATAGTCCCAGGCAATAACCAGACTGCCTTTACGTGCAGGTGGTGGAAGCTCCGGTGACTAGCCGGACTAGTGAGTTTGCCGAATTAAAACGGCAACTGGATGCGGCAGACGCCAACATCGAGCTTGTTAACAAGCGGCTTGACGAATCACAGGGTAAGTAACGTTTTCTGGTGAATGTCACATAATAAGAGCAGCATGATGCCAGTATCTTTAATATGTTGTGACTGCAGACGGAGCTGCCACCGTGGAGACCCTTCGGGCGGAGCTCGTCCGAGCCAAGGAACAAGCGAGGGTTAGTATTGCAGCTGCTTTGAAGGCGTCCGAGGAGTTAAGAGCTGAGAAGGCCGCCCATTGCGAAAGCAAAGAAAAGATGGCCAAGATGGCCGTAGAATTAAAAGGCACTGCCGACCGTTGCCAGTTCCTTGAAGAGGAGAACCGAGTGAAGGCAGCGGACCTGGAGAAGGCCACTATGGCGACCAAAGACAGTCGCTCTGCTATGAGGGCGAAGAAGGAGGAGCTGCGCAAAGCCGGGGATATTGCGGCTGGGAAGCCCTTTCTGCTGTGGAGGAAGTTCGGAGATCCGCGGTATGCCCCTCTGGATCGGCTGTGGAGTTCGACAGACGCATATATGGACTTGGCGGCGAGCGTTGTCGATGCGGTCGAATACTTCCAAGATCAATCAGGTCATGAAGTGGACAAGCTATTCTGGACGCAATTCAACGTTCCAGAGTGTCCGCTTCCCTTGACTGATCATCTAGCCGAATGGGCCGAACTTAATAGGTTGTCCGGACTCGCCATGAGGTCTGTTGTAGATCAGTTGTGGCCGGAGAAGCCGAAGCTGAACAGCTATTTCAGCTTAGTGCAATAGTTCCTTGGCGCGGTCCCACGCATCAACGCGATGAAGAGGTCAGCGTGCATAGAAGGCTCGCAGATGGCCTTTGCCCGTGTCAAGGCATACTGGGCAGAGATGGGTGCTACCACTGTTGCGGTGCAAGGTTCGGCCATGGGCCGAGTAGCTGCCGAGCACTATTTTGAAGAGGTTCTTGAGGGTGCTCGTTTTATAGAGTCCCAGTGCTCGAAGAATATTATGTTTGAATGACATGTATTCCCATTGTAAACACAATGTTTTTATGAAATATAGTAAGGTTGTATTTATACTTTTGCCGGAAAGTAATGTGATGCCTCTTGTGCGGTCGTTTATGTATATATGTATATAACCTGAAAGATTGCAGTCGTTGGCTTCAACCCCCACGCATATAATGCGGAGGTGCTCACAAAAAACTTGTGTTCACACTTAACCCAACGTCTTGGTCCTATTAAGGAGGTGATAGCGCAGCGAACGAGGCAATCGGACTATAATGCTTTAACACTTTCACTTAGCCATAGGAGTTTGACAGTGGGGCTACTAGATAGCCCCTGGTGGCTCCGCACTCTCCCGATCTCGGGGTGCGTACATGCCTGGCCGGAAAACGGCCCTTCATTAAGGCAGAGGAATTCTAACATTCCGATAGGTCATCGAGTGGTTGACCAGTCTCACGCTATATCATGACAGTCAGTTTTCGGCTTTCTCTACTGAGGTGCTCGTCCGGATGAACCAGGGCACAATCGCAGTAGTTCTCCTGGTGCTGCCTTAGCCGATAAAGTGGAACGTAAGGCACCAAAACACAGGAGTCGGGCAAACCCAACATTTGACCAAAGACAATGATTCGGAGCTGATGCATATAAGGCCAAACTCGCGACGCCGAACACTCCCTAAGGTATTCGGTCTTTATGGTATAGACCAGGCCTAAATAGTGCCCTTTGTAAGAAGCCCCTTGTGTCTAGGTACGTGCATTACTCTGACGTGGCCACATGCCAAGACGTCAGCATCCTTCTCAATTGTACTGAGAATTCGAGGGATGTGTATCAACTAGAGACAGTAAAAAAAGGTTTACGCATGGTCTTAATCTAAAAAGAATCCTTGGAGCGGGTTCCTGCTGCATGTCTGTGCCTGTGTCTCCGTTGTGCCGTATCCTGGACGGGTGTAGCACGATGATCATCTATAAAAGAGAGGAATTTAGGTGAAAAAAGTTGTCGTGCAAAAAGATAGTTTTTAAAGAAACCATGTATAACTAGAAATGAGTAGACATTGCCACTTGTCTGCGCGCGTTGAGCCCCTTGTATTTGTAATAGGGGTGTGGCCATCAATCCGGTACAAATTACATATAGCAGCGCCGAACTCGTCTAACCGCGTCCGTGGTCTTGACGACCTATCAAATGCTTCAGTTGGTGAGGCCGTTTTTAGTGTGCGGCTGCCAAGGCAGTCACATTCTCTTCGGTGCGCAAAGATCTCTTAATACTTCCGTTCACTGTAATGATGCCACGTGGACCGGGCATCTTGAGCGTGAGGGAAGCGTAATGTGGTATTGCATTAAAGCGAGCAAAAGCTTCGCGTCCAAGTAGTGCTTGATAGCCGCATTGGAACGGAGCAATGTGGAAGGTTAAATGTTCGCTACGGGAGTTATCGGGGAAGCCGAATATAACCTTTAGTAGCAGGGAGCCCGTGCAGTGAGCCCCTGGGCCTGGCGTTACTCCTTTAAAGGTAGTGTTGCTATGGCAAATTTTCGTTGGGTCTATCCCCATTTCGCGGATTGTATCCTGGTATATCAGGTTTAAACTGCTGCCACCATCCATCGGGACTCGTGCAAAGTGGTATCCGTCAATTATTGGGTCTAATACCATGGGAGCCCATCCTGCCCGTCGGATACTTGCTGAGTAATCACAATGGTCGAAAGTGACCGGTTGAGACGACCAGTGGCACGGTTTCGTGGTGATAGGCCCTTGGGCATATTTATTTGGGAGGGCCGCTTTGCTTCCCTTGATCACGTGTAATACGTTGACTGTTTTGACTTCTGATGGAAACTTCCTTTGTTCCCCGATATCTTGCTTGAGAGGCTCATCCTCATCTTCGCTTGGTGTATCCTCCCCCTTGTGTATGGCGTTGAGCTTGCCGGACTGCTTGAAGACCCAACATTCTCTGTGGGTATGATTAGCGGGTTTACCAGGGGTGCTATGGATCTGACATACCTGGTCCATAATTTTGTTTAGGCTGGACAGTTCATCTCTGGCGCCTTTAGAGGGCGGCTTTTGTTGACCTGGTCGAGAGCTTCGGAATCCGGCGTTTACCGCCGTGCTCTTTGGGCTGTCTTCTTTATTCTGACGCTTATTATTTTTGCTGCGTCGTGATTTCCCGTTTTCATCTCTAACTTCGGATGTGCTTGGGTCGCTGGTGCTGCATCTGGCTAGCCAGCTGTCCTCACCCGCGCAAAAGCGGGTCATGAGGCTTGTTAATGCTGCCATTGTTCTCGGCTTTTCTTGGCCGAGGTGTCTGGCAAGCCATTCGTCGCGGACGCTATGCTTAAAAGCTACCAAGGCTTCGGCGTCCGGGCAGTCAACTATTTGGTTCTTCTTAGTAAGAAACATGTTCCAAAGCTTTCAGGCTGACTCTCCGGGTTGTTGAGTTATATGACTCAAATCGTCCGCATCCGGGGGTCGGACAAAAGTCCCTTGAAAATTTGCCCGAAAAGCATCTTCGAGCTCTTCCCAGCTTCCAATGGAGTTTTCAGGGAGGCTTTTAAGCCAGTGCCGAGCTGGCCCTTTGAGCTTGAGGGGTAAGTACTTGATGGCGTGGAGATCATCTCCTCGAGCCATATGGATATGGAGGATATAGTCCAGACCCCAGGGTCTGTTGTTCCGTCGTATGCCTCTATGTTTACGGGTTTGAATCCCTCTGGAAATTCATGGTCCAGCACCTCATCGGTGAAACATAGGGGGTGTGCGGCACCCCTGTATCTGGGTGTACCGTGTTGTTCTGATGTTTGTTTTGTTACATCATATGCTGGGGCACGCTTGCGTGGTCCATAGATGGATCTGGTTGCATCGTCCTTTTGGTGCGAGCCCTCGTGTGGATCACGTACTGGCTTGTGAGTGGCGTTGTTTGCCGCTCCATGTTGGCCGTGAGGTCGTCTATCCGACCAGGTGGCCATTTTGATTTTTGGTTGTGGGGGATCTAGGGCCTCCTCATCGAATTTGGTGGGGCGATTACCACCATACTTCGCTGTTGTGTTGAGTACTTTACTCCATCTGATTTGGAGTGTGTCCTGCGCAGCATTGAGCCTTTGCTTCTGCTTTTTCAGACTCCTCGTGGTGGCAACAAGCCTTTGATAGGCATTCTGCTGCTCTGGGTGCCTGTCCAGCGTTATGTCATCCGAACTATTATCTTTGACAGAATTGGTTTGTTCGGTTTGATTCTCCGTATTGCCGTGGTCCGGCAGTGGTTCGCCCTGCTCCAACGCTGGGTCTGTATGATCGTTATTTCTGCCGAGGCAGGATTTGGGGCGGCGCTTACGTCACCGCTTTGACTGCTTCTTGAGGGGACAAGCCTTCGTTGCGTCCTTCCGTTCCTCGTCGTCGTCTTCTTTTGGTGTGTCCACCATGTATACGTCATATGATGAGGTGGACGTCCAGCGCCCTGTGGGCGGTGCTTCCTCTTCGCCTCCCGCATCGTCGTCCATACCGTCGATGTCTTCGGAGTCGAAGTCGAGCATGTCGGTTGAGTCATCGACAGTGGCTACCAAGTGGGTGGTGGGTGGGCCTCGAATTTCTTCATCGTCCGCATCCCAGTCCTGCCGGACATAGTTTGGCCAGGATTCTCCTGACAAGGAGAGAGACCTTAATGAGTTCAGTATGTCGCCAAAGGGCGAGTGCTGAAAAATATCTGCGGAGGTAAACTCCATGATCGGCGCCCAATCGGATTCGATAGGAACGGGCGTAGGCGGTTAGGAGTCCATGGCCGGAGAAGGATCCGGCAGTTTAACAACACGACTCTCGTGCAAGGCAAGGTCGATGTTCGGCTCGATCGCCGCTGAGGGTAAGGCCTCCGTGGCGGGGTCCATCCACCCGTCCGCGGAAGGCGCAACTGGCTCCGAATTGAGGGTCGGAGCGGCTGCCGGTGCGATCTCCTTAACACTGTCCGATGGGAGAGCTAAGTCATGCTCATCGTGACCGCGTGGCGCACAAGGCAGAGGATCGAATCCGTCGAAGATCAAATCTCCACGGATATCGGCCGTGTAGTTTAAGCTTCCAAACCTGACCTGGTGGGAAGAGGCGTAACTTTCCATCTGCTCTAGATGGCCAAGCGAATTGGCCCGCAGTGCAAAGCTGCCGAGCACGAAGATCTGTCCAGGGAGAAAAGTCTCACCCTGGACCGCATCACTACCGATGATAGTAGGAGCCATCAAGCCTAATGGTGACGACACAGAGGAACTCTCAATGAAAGCACCAATGTCGGTGTCAAAACCGGCGGATCTCAGGTAGGGGGTCCCGAACTGTGTGTCTAGGCCGGATGGTAACAGGAGGCAGGGGACACAATGTTTTACCCAGGTTCGGGCCCTCTTGATGGAGGTAAAACCCTACGTCCTGCTTTATTAATATTGATGATATGGGTAGTACAAGAGTAGATCTACCACAAGATCAGAGAGGCTAAACCCTAGAAGCTAGCCTATGGTATGATTATATGTTGTCCTACGGACTAAAACCCTCCAGTTTATATAGACACCGGAGAGGGTTAGGGTTACACAAGGTCGGTTACAAAGGAGGAGATATCCATATCCATATTGCCTAGCTTGCCTTCCACGCCAAGTAGAGTCCTATCCGGACACGAGACGAAGTCTTCAATCTTGTATCTTCATAGTCTAACAGTCCGGCCAAATGATATAGTCCGGCTGTCCAGAGACCCCCTAATCCAGGACTCCCTCAATGGATAAACTTATGAAATTATTTGCTAGTAAGAGTGTTTCTTCTGATCCTAATGGTATGCCCTTGTCTACTTTGATTGAGAATAATAATGAATCTATGGATGTGAATTTTGTTGGTGGGAACAATTTTGGTAACAACGCGTATAGGGGAAATTTTAATCCTAGGCCTTATCCTAGTAATCCCTCTAATAATTATGGTAATTCCTACAACAATTCTTATGGAAATTATAGTAAGATTCCCTCTAATTTTGAATCTAACATTAAAGAATTTATTACTTCGCAAAAGAATTTCAATGGTTTGATTGAAGAAAAATTGCTTAAGATTGATGAGTTGGCTAGGAACGTTGATAGAATTTCTCTTGATGTTGATTCTTTGAAACTTAGATCTATTCCACCTAAGCATGATATCAATGAGTCTCTCAAAGCCATGAGAATTTCCATTGATGGGTGCAAAGAAAGAACTGTTAGGATGCGTGCTAAGAAAGATGCCTTTATAAGAGCGTGTTCTTCTAGTTCCTATGAAAATAAAGATGAAGATCTAAAAGTTATTGATGTGTCCCCTATTAAATCTTTTTTTTGAAATATGAATCTGTATAATGATGGGAATGAATATGATCCACCTTTACCTAGAAGGCGTTCCAAAAATTCAGAGTTTTTAGATCTTGATGCTAAATTTGATAAAAGTGGGATTGAAGAATTAAAACCCTAGATGTTGCTAAACCCACTATTTTGGATTTCAAGGAATTTAATTATGAAAATTGCTCTTTGATTGATTGTATTTCCTTGTTGCAATCCGTGCTAAATTCTCCCCATGCTTATAGTCAAAGTAAAGCGTTTACTAAACATATCGTTGATACCTTGATGCAATCTTATGAAGAAAAACTTGAGTTGGAAGTTTCTATCCCTAGAAAACTTTATGATGAGTGGGAACCAACTATTAAAATTAAGATTAAAGATCATGAGTTCTATGCTTTATGTTATTTGGGTGCTAGTGTTTCCACGATTCCAAAGACTTTGTGTGATTTGTTAGGTTTCCGTGATTTTGATGATTGCTCTCTAAACTTGCACCTTGTGGATTCCACTATTAAGAAACCTATGGGAAGAATTAATGATGTTCTTATTGTTGCAAATAGGAACTATGTGCCCGTAGATTTTATTGTTCTTGACATAGATTGCAATCCTTGATGTCCTATTATTCTTGGTAGACCTTTCCTTAGAACGATTGGTGCAATTATTGATATGAAGGAAGGAAATATTAGATTCCAATTTCCGTTAAGGAAAGGCATGGAACACTTTCCTAGAAATAAAATTAAATTACCTTATGAATATATTATGAGAGCCACTTATGGATTGCCTACCAAAGATGGCAATACCTAGATCTATCCTTGCTTTTTGTGCCTAGCTAGGGGCGTTAAACGATAGCGCTTGTTGGGAGGCAACCCAATTTTATTTTTATTCCTTGCTTTTTGCTCCTGTTTAGTAATAAATAATTCACCTAGCCTCTGTTTTGGTTGTGTTATTTGTGTTTAATTAGTGTTTGTGGCAAGTAGAACCGTTGGGAAGACTTGGGGAAAGTCTTGTTAATCTTGCTGTAAAAAACAGAAACTTTAGCGCTCACGAGAACTGCTGCCATTTTTATTTGGAAAGTTATATTTAGTTAATTCTTTTTTAAGATGATTAATAGATAAATTCCTCACGCCCAGAAATTTATTTTAGAATTTTTGGGGTTCCAGATCTTGCGCTAGCTATAGATTACTACAGACTGTTCTGTTTTTGACAGATTCTGTTTTTCGTGTGTTGTTTGCTTATTTTGATGAATCTATGGCTAGTAAAATAGTTTATAAACCATAGAGAAGTTGGAATACAGTAGGTTTAACACCAATATAAATAAAGAATGAGTTCATTACAGTACCTTGAAGTGGTATTTTGTTTTCTTTCGCTAACGGAGCTCACAAAATTTTCTACCTTAAGTTTTGTGTTGTGAAGTTTTCAAGTTTTGGGTAAAGATTTGATGGATTATGGAACAAGGAGTAGCAAGAGCCTAAGCTCGGGGATGGCCATGTAACCCCCAAGATAATCTAAGGACACCTAAAAGCCAAAGCTTGGGGATGCCCCGGAAGGCACCCCCTCTTTCGTCTACTTCTATCGGTAACTTTACTTGGAGCAATATTTTTATTCAACACATGATATGTGTTTTGCTTGGAGCGTCTTGTATTATTTGAATCTTTTTTTTTAGTTTACCACAATCATCCTTGCTGTACACACCTTTTGAGAGAGCCATACATGATTTGGAATTTGTTAGAATACTCTATGTGCTTCGCTTATATCATTTGAGTTATATAGTTTTGCTCTAGTACTTCACTTATATTTTTTTAGAGCACGGTGGTGGAATTGTTTTATAGAAACTATTGACCTCTCATGATTCACTTAGATTATTTTGAGAGTCTTAAATAGCATGGTAATTTGCTTAAATAATCCTAATATGCTTGGTATTCAAGAATAGTAAAAACTTTCTTATGAGTGTGTTGAATGCTATGAGAAGTTTGATGCTTGATAATTGTTTTGAGATATGAAGATGGTGATATTAAAGTTGGTGCTAGTTTAATAGTTGTGAATTTGAGAAATACTTGTGTTAAAGTTCATGATTCCCGTAGCATACATGTATGGTGAACCGTTATGTGATGAAGTCGGAGCATGATTTATTTTTTGATTGTCTTCCTTATGAGTGGCGGCCGGGGACGAGCGGATGGTATTTTCCTACCAATCTATCCCCCTAGGAGCATGCGCGCAATACTTTGCTTTGATAACTTGTAGATTTTTGCAATAAGTATATGAGTTCTTTATGACTAATGTTGAGTCCATGGATTATACGCACTTTTCTTCCTTCCACCATTGCTAGCCTCTCTAATACCGCACACCTTTCACCGGTATCATACACCCACCATATACCTTCCTCAAAACAGCCACCATACCTACCTATTATGGCATTTCCATAGCCATTCCGAGATATTGCCATGCAACTTTCCACTGTTCCGTTTATTATGACACACTCCATCATTGTCATATTGCTTAGCATGATCATGTAGTTGACATCGTATTTGTGGAAAAGCCACCATTCATAATTCTTTCATACATGTCACTCTTGATTCATTGCATATCCCGGTACACCGCCGGAGGCATTCATATAGAGTCATATTTTGTTCTAAGTGTCGAGTTGTAATTGTTGAGTTGTAAGAAAATAAAAGTGTGATGATCATCATTATTAGAGCATTGTCCCAGTGAGGAAAGGATGATGGAGACTATGATTCCCCCACAAGTCGGGATGAGACTCCGGACAAAAAAAAGGAAAGAAAAGAGGTCATAAAAAGGAGAAAAGGCCCAAAGAAAAAAATGAGAGAAAAAGAGAGAAGGGACAATGTTACTATCCTTTTACCACACTTGTGCTTCAAAGTAGCACCATGATCTTCATATTAGAAAGTCTCTCATTTCGTCACTTTCATATACTAGTGGGAATTTTTCATTATAGAACTTGGCTTGTATATTCCAATGATGGGCTTCCTCAAAATGCCCTAGGTCTTCATGAGCAAGCAAGTTGGATGCACACCCATTTAGTTCCTTTTGTTGAGCTTTCATATACTTATAGCTCTAGTGCATCCATTGCATGGCAATCCCTACTCACTCACATTGATATCTATTGATGGGCATCTCCATAGCCCGTTGATACGCCTAGTTGATGTGAGACTATCTTCTCCCTTTTTGTCTTCTCCACAACCACCATTCTATTCCACATATAGTGCTATCACTACAAAAAAAAGACACATCCGTGGCATTTTGGGTCGAACGAATTGTTTTTCTGTCATACATATGACCCTTCTACGATGATAATTATGACAAAACCCGGTATCATCATAGATGTGGTGGGCTCCTACTTCTATGACAAAAAATCATGACAGAAAATGGGCTTTTCGTCCTGGGCGGGCCGGAGACGCAGCTGCATGACATTCTTTGGGCCGTCCATGACGGAAAAAACCATGGTAGAAGCGAGGGGAAGGAAAATTTCGGGGAGTTCCCGGTTACGGTGGGAGGTCGAGGCCGAGCGATGCGCGTTTCTCTCGTTCACGTACGCGCGTGTGTGCGAGGCGTTGGCTCTAACTGAACCTGAGCGAGGTGTTGGGCTCTAACTGAACCCGAGCGATTGCACTGCAGGCTACGCGTTACTGAACCCGAGCGATCGATCGATGGCTGTTAACTGAACACGATTGAGCGATTCCTTCACTACTGCTGCTAACTGAAGCCGATCGATGCTGCCTCTGGATGAACAGTGAGCGTTGCGGGGGGTGGATGAACAGTTCCCGGTGGGGGTGGATGAACAGGACCCCGTGGTGTTGCCTCTGGATGAACAGGACCCCGATCGATCGAGCCGGTTGGGGCTGGATGAACAGGACCACGTGGAGGGCTGGATGAACAGGACCACCCCGTGGAGGGCAGGATGAATAGTAGATGGTGGAGGGCAGGATGAACAGTAGCCCGTGGAGGGGTGGTTGAATAGGAGCCCATGGAGAGGGCTGGTTGAACAGTAGCCGGTGGAGTAGTGCGCGGTGGAGGCTGGATGAACAGGAGCCCGTGGATGAACAGTCGCGGGTGGAGGCTGGAGGAGGTCGACGGTGGATGAACAGTAGCTCGTGGAGTGATGTCTACTACACAACCTTCTTCTTGTAGACGTTGTTGGGCCTCCAAGTGCAGAGGTTTGTAGGACAGTAGCAAATTTCCCTCAAGTGGATGACCTAAGGTTTATCAATCCGTAGGAGGCATAGGATGAAGATGGTCTCTCTCAAGCAACCCTGCAACCAAATAACAAAGAGTCTCTTGTGTCCCCAACACACCCAATACAATGGTAAATTGTATAGGTGCACTAGTTCGGCGAAGAGATGGTGATACAAGTGGTATATGGATGGTAGATAAAGGTATTTGTAATCTGAAATTATAAAAACAGCAAGGTAACTAATGATAAAAGTGAGCGTAAACGGTATTGCAATGTGTGGAAACAAGGCCTAGGGTTCATACTTTCACTAGTGTAAGTCCTCTCAACAATACTAACATAATTGGATCATAAAACTATCCCTCAACATGCAACAAAGAGTCACTCCAAAGTCACTAATAGCGGAGAACGAACAAAGAGATTATGGTAGGGTACGAAACCACCTCAAAGTTATTCTTTCCAATCAATCCGTTGGGCTATTCCTATAAGTGTCACAAACAGCCCTAGAGTTCGTACTAGAATAACACCTTAAGACACAAATCAACCAAAACCCTAATGTCACCTAGATACTCCAATGTCACCTAAAGTATCTGTGGGTATGATTATACGATATGCGTCACACAATCTCAGATTCATCTATTCAACCGACACAAAGGACCTCAAAGAGTGCCCCAAAGTTCTACCGGAGAATCACGACGAAAACGTGTGCCAACCCCTATGCATAGGTTCCCAATGTCACGAAACCCGCAAGTTCATCACCAAGACATACATCAAGTGAATCACGTGATATCCCATTGTTACCACAAATATCCACGACAAGACATACATCAAGTGTTCTCAAATCTTTAAAGACTCAATCCGATAAGATTACTTCAAAGGGGAAACTCAGTTCATTACAAGAGAGAAGAGGGGGAGGAGAAACATAGGATCCAACTATAATAGCAAAGCTCGCGATACATCAAGATCGTGCCAAATCAAGAACACAAGAGAGAGAGAGAGAGATCAAACACATAGCTACTGGTACATACCCTCAGCCCCGAGGGAGAACTACTCCCTCCTCGTCATGGAGAGCACCAGGATGATGAAGATGGCCACCGGAGAGGGATTGCCCCCTCTGGCAGGGCGCTGGAACGGGTCTAGATTGGCTTTTGGTGGCTACGGAGGCTTCTGGCGGCGGAACTCCCGATCTATTGTGCGTTCTAGAAGTTTTAGGTTACGTAGGTATATATGGGTGCAGGGGGTACGTCGGAGGAGCTACGGAGGCCCCACGAGGCAGGGGGTGCGCCCTAGGGGGCGCGCCCCCACCCTCGTGAGCTCCTCCCGTATCTCCTAGCGTGGACTCCAAGTTCCCTGGGTTGCTTTCCTTCCAAAAATAACTTCTCCAGTTGATTTCGTTCCGTTTTGACTCCGTTGATATTCATTTTCCTCGAAATACTGAAATAGGCATAAAACAGCAAATCTGGGTTGGGCCTCCGGTTAATAGGTTAGTCCCAAAAATAATATAAAATTGGAAAATAAAGCCCAATATTGCCCAAAACAGTAGATAATATAGCATGGAGCAATCAAAAATTATAGATACGTTGGAGACGTATCAAGCATCCCCAAGCTTAATTCCTGCTCGTCCTCGAGTAGGTAAATGATAAAAAAGAATTTTTGATGCGGAGTGCTAATTGGCATAATTTCAATGTAATTCTTCCTACTTGTGATATGAATATTCAGATCCATAAGATTCAAGACAAAAGTTCATATTGACATAGAAACAATAATACTTCAAGCATGCTAACAAAGCAATCATGTCTTCTCAAAATAACATGGCCAAAGAAAGTTATCCCTACAAAATCATATAGTCTGGCTATGCTCCATCTTCACCACACAAAATATTTAAATCATGCACAACCCCGATGACAAGCCAAACAATTGTTTCATACTTTTGATGTTCTCAAACTTTTTTAATCTTCATGCAATACATGAGCGTGAGCCATGGACATAGCACTATAGGTGAAATAGATTGGTGGTTGTGGAGAAGACAAAAAGGGAGAAGATAGTCTCACATCGACTAGGCGTATCAACTGGCTATGGAGATGCCCATCAATAGATATCAATGTGAGTGAGTAGGGATTGCCATGCAACGGATCCACTAGAGCTATAAATGTATGAAAGCTCAACAAAAGAAACTAGTGGGTGTGCATCCAACTCGCTTGCTCACGAAGACCTAGGGCATTTTGAGGAAGCTCATCATTGGAATATACAAGCCAAGTTCTATAATGAAAGATTCCCACTAGTATATGAAAGTGACAACATAGGAGACTCTCTATTATGAAGATCATGGTGCTACTTTGAAGCACAAGTGTGGTAAAAGCATAGTAGCATTGCCCCCCTTTTTTGGCCTTTCTTTTTTTTGGCCTTCCCCCTTTTTTTATTTGGCCTTTCTTTTTTATTTGGCCTTTCTCTTTTTTTTATTTGGGACAATGCTCTATTAATGATGATCATCACACTTCTATTTATTTACAACTCAATGATTACAACTCGATACTAGAACAAAGTATGACTCTATATGAATGCCTCCGGTGGTGTACCTGGATGTGCAATGATGGATGAGTGACATGTATGAAATAATTATGAATGGTGGCTTTGCCACAATTACGATGTCAACTACACGACCATGCTAAGCAATATGACAATGATGGAGCGTGTCATAATGAACGGAACGGTGGAAAGTTGCATGGCAATATATCTCGGAATGGCTATGGAAATGCCATAATAGGTAGGTATGGTGGCTGTTTTGAGGAAGTTATATGGTGGGTTTATGGTACCGGCGAAAGTTGCGCGGTACTAGAGAGGCTAGCAATGGTGGAAGGGTGAGAGTGCGTATAATCCATGGACTCAACATTAGTCATAAAGAACTCACATACTTATTGCAAAAATCTATTAGTTATCGAAACAAAGTACTACGTGCATGCTCCTAGGGGGATAGATTGGTAGGAAAAGACTATCGCTTGTCCCCGACCGCCACTCATAAGGAAGACAATGAATAAATAAATCATGCTCCGACTTCACCACATAACGGTTCACCATACGTGCATGCTACGGGAATCACAAACTTCAACACAAGTATTTCTCAAATTCATAACCACTCAACTAGCATGACTCTAATATCACCATCTCCATATCTCAAAACAATTATCAAGTATCAAACTTCTCTTAGTATTCAACACACTCATAAGAGAATTTTTATTATTCTTGAATACCTAGCATATTAGGATTTTAAGAAAATTACCATGCTATTTAAGACTCTCAAAATAATATAAGTGAAACATGAGAGTTCATCTATTTCTTCAAAATAAAGCTACTACCATTCTCTAAAAGATATAAGTGAAGCACTAGAGCAAATGACAAACCACTCCTGAAAGATATAAGTGAAGATCAATGAGTAGTTGAATAATTATGCAACTATGTGAAGACTCTCTAACATTTAATAATTTCAGATCTTGGTATTTTATTCAAACAGCAAGAAAAGCAAAAGAAAATGACATGACGCTCCAAGCAAAACACATATCATGTGGCGAATAAAAATATAGCTCCAAGTAAAGTTACCGACGAACGAAGACGAAAGAGGGGATGCCTTCGAGGGCATCCCCAAGCTTAGGCTCTTGGTTGTCCTTGAATATTACCTTGGGGTGCCTTGGGCATCCCCAAGTTTAGGCTCTTTCCGCTCCTTGTTCCATAGTCCATCGAGTCCTTACCCAAAACTTGAAAACTTCACAACACAAAACTTAACAGAAAACTCGTAAGCTCCGTTAGTATAAGAAAATAAATCACCACTTAAAGGTACTGTAATGAACTCATTATTTATTTATATTGGTGTTAAACCTACTGTATTCCAATTTCTCTATGGTTTATAAACTATTTTACTAGCCATAGATTCATCAAAATAAGTAAACAACACATGAAAACAGAATCTGTCAAAAACAGAACAGTCTGTAGTAATCTGGATCAAACGTATACTTATATAACTCATAAAATTCTCAAATAAATTGCTGTACCTGAGGAATTTATCTATTAATCATCTTCAAAAATAATTAACTAAATATCACTCTCCAAATAAAAATGGCAGCAGTTCTCGTGAGCGCTAAAGTTTCTGTTTTTGACAGCATGATCAACAAGACTTTCCCCGAGTCTTCCCAAAGGTTCTACTTGGCACAAACACTAATTAAAATAATAAAACCACATCTAAACAGAGGCTAGATGAATTATTTATTACTGAACAGGAACAAAAAGCAAGTAACAAGAATAAAATTGGGTTACCTCCCAACAAGCGCTATCGTTTAACGCCCCTAGCTAGGCACGATGATTTCAATGATGCTCACATAAAGAATAAGAATTGAAACATAAAGAGAGCATCATGAAGAATATTACTAGCACATTTAAGTCCAACATGCTTCCTATGCATAGGGATTTTGTGAGCAAACAACTTGTGGGAACAAGAATCAACTTGCATAGGAAGGTAAAGCAAGCATAACTTCAAAATTTTAAGCACATAGAGAGGAACCTTGATATTATTGCAATTCCTACAAGCATATACTCCTCCCTCATAATAATTTTCAGTAGCATCATGAATGAATTTAACAATATAACCAGTACCTAAAGCATTCTTTTCATGATCTACAAGCATAGAAAATTTATTACTCTCCACATAGGCAAAATTCTTCTCATTCGGAATAGTGGGAGTATCGTAGGAAACTTGGATACTATAAATTGTTTCCACATTAAAAGAGTAATGTTCAGAAAAGGGGTAACCATAATCACGACAAGTTTTATAAATATAATCGTCACTACTTTTTATAGCATACGTATCATCACAATAATTATCATAAGTAGGAGGCATGTTATTATCATTATGAATTTGCATATCAAAACTTGGGAGACTAAAAATATAATTTTCATTAAGCGTAGCATCCTCAAGCTTGGGACAAACATTAATTGCAGAAAATATATTATCAAATATGTCATCCTCATCAAACATAGCTTCCCCAAGCTTGGGCCTTTTCATATTATAAGCATAATCATTCTCATCATTAATAGTGTAGATAGCACCCATAGTATAGCAATTATTATATTCTTCCAAGCAAGTGCCAAAAAGATTTTCAAGATCATAAGAAGTATCATTATCTTCCACAATTATATTTTCATGAGGCACAGTAGTAATAGGAGCAGCATTATTTGAGAGAGATGTCTTTTTACCTCTCTTCCTTTTTTTTCTTTTCTTCTTCTTCACCACATCATGTGTGGGTTCAATCCTCTTTTTGGAGCTTCTTATTAATGAGATTGGTTGAGTAGGAGGCTCCTACTCGTTACCTGATTCATCATAATAAATAATAGGAGGATATTGGGAAGTCTCTTCCCTTTCATTAGTATTCTCTTCATCCTCTATTTGTTTTCTTTTCTTTATGTAATTGGCAATATAAGAATTTTCAATACAATTCACTGCACAATACATATAAATTTCTTCTAGATCAAAGCCAAGAAGTTTGTAACGGGCAAATTTTGGAAGATCATTAGTTAAACGTTTCATTTCTTCATAACCCATAAGCAAACTAAGTTCATTATAATGTGCAAGGGAAATCAAGTCATCACAATTTTTGGACATGATTAGATCGTGAAACAATTTGTATCGGATAGCTAATTGACCCCTTTCATTGCAAAGTCCACAAGTACGGCCAAGATAATTTAAATTTTCAGCACATTCATCTAGATCTACTTGCAACAATTTGGTTTCTAAGTACTTATGCTTCTTGCAATATCTATCTTCCCTATTTGGTGTGTACTTACAAACCCAATGCACTCCACAAAAATTGACATATTTATAGGAGGCATTTTCATCATAACTAGTGCAATCATCATTAGCATCATGGATATTCAAAGAATTCGTACTAACAACATTGCAATCATGCTCATCATTCGAAGATTTAGTGCCAAACATTTTATAGATTTCTTCTTCTAGCACTTGAGCACAATTATCCTTTCCATCATACTCACGAAAGATATTAAAAAGGTGAAGCGTATGAGACAAACTCAATTCCATTTTTTTTATAGTTTTCTTTTATAAACTTAACTAGTGATAAAACAAGAAACTAAAAGACTCGATTGCAAGATCCAAAGATATACCTTCAAGCGCTAACCTCCCCGGCAACGGCGCCAGAAAAGAGCTTGATGTCTACTACACAACCTTCTTCTTGTAGACGTTGTTGGGCCTCCAAGTGCAAAGGTTTGTAGGACAGTAGCAAATTTCCCTCAAGTGGATGACCTAAGGTTTATCAATCCGTAGGAGGCGTAGGATGAAGATGGTCTCTCTCAAGCAACCCTGCAACCAAATAACAAAGAGTCTCTTGTGTCCCCAACACACCCAATACAATGGTAAATTGTATAGGTGCACTAGTTCGGCGAAGAGATCGTGATACAAGTGGTATATGGATGGTAGATAAAGGTATTTGTAATCTGAAATTATAAAAACAGCAAGGTAACTAATGATAAAAGTGAGCGTAAACGGTATTGCAATGTGTGGAAACAAGGCCTAGGGTTCATACTTTCACTAGTGTAAGTCCTCTCAACAATACTAACATAATTGGATCATAAAACTATCCCTCAACATGCAACAAAGAGTGACTCCAAAGTCACTAATAGCGGAGAACGAACGAAGAGATTATGGTAGGGTACGGAACCACCTCAAAGTTATTCTTTCCAATCAATCCGTTGGGCTATTCCTATAAGTGTCACAAACAGCCCTAGAGTTCGTACTAGAATAACACCTTAAGACACAAATCAACCAAAACCCTAATGTCACCTAGATACTCCAATGTCACCTAAAGTATCCGTGGGTATGATTATACGATATGCGTCACACAATCTCAGATTCATCTATTCAACCAACACAAAGGACCTCAAAGAGTGCCCCAAAGTTCTACCGGAGAATCACGACGAAAACGTGTGCCAACCCCTATGCATAGGTTCCCAATGTCACAAAACCCGCAAGTTGATCACCAAGACATACATCAAGTGAATCACGTGATATCCCATTGTCACCACAGATATCCACGGCAAGACATACATCAAGTGTTCTCAAATCTTTAAAGACTCAATCCGATAAGATTACTTCAAAGAGGAAACTCAGTTCATTACAAGAGAGAAGAGGGGGAGGAGAAACATAGGATCCAACTATAATAGCAAAGCTTGCGATACATCAAGATCGTGCCAAATCAAGAACACGAGAGAGAGAGAGAGAGAGAGATCAAACACATAGCTACTGGTACATACCCTCAGCCCTGAGGGAGAACTACTCCCTCCTCGTCATGGAGAGCACCGGGATGATGAAGATGGCCACCGGAGAGGGATTGCCCCCTGCGGCAGGGTGCCGGAACGGGTCTAGATTGGCTTTTGGTGGCTACGGAGGCTTCTGGCGGCGGAACTCCCGATCTATTGTGCGTTCTGGAAGTTTTAGGTTACGTAGGTATATATGGGTGCAGGGGGTACGTCGGAGGAGCTACAGGGGCCCCAAGAGGCAGGGGGCGCGCCCTAGGGGGGCGCCCCCACCCTCGTGAGCTCCTCCCGTATCTCCTGACATGGACTCCAAGTTCACTGGGTTGCTTTCCTTCCAAAAATAACTTCTCCAGTTGATTTCGTTCCGTTTTGACTCTGTTTGATATTCCTTTTCCACGAAATACTGAAACATGCATAAAACAGCAAATCTGGGTTGGGCCTCCGGTTAATAGGTTAGTCCCAAAAATAATATAAAAGTGGAAAATAAAGCCCAATATTGCCCAAAACAGTAGATAATATGGCATGGAGCAATCAAAAATTATAGATACGTTGGAGACGTATCATGGAGGCTGGAGGGGGTCGGCGGTGGAGATGAACAGTATCCCGTGGAGTCCCGTTTTGCGGTACGCCACACCCCTCCTGATGAACAGGACCCCCGTTTCGACCGTAGCGCTCCAACACAAGTCCGTTTCGTCCGTTTTGCAGTACGCCACACCCCTCCCGATCAACAGGACCCCCGTTTCGACCGTAGGAGGTCCGTTTCATCCGTTTTGCGGTACGTCAGACCCCTCCCGATCAACAGGACGCCGTTCCGAACGTAGGAGGTCCGTTTCCTCCATTGTGCGGTACGCCAGGCCTCGTTTCCATCGCCTGTTCCGTCCAAGCCCTCCCGATGAACACAACCACGCATTCCGTTTCGACCCAGCCGGTTCGCTCCCACGCGTTCCGTTGCCTCCCCATGAACACGACGCATTTCGTTGCCTCCCCGTGAACACGACAACGACGTTGTTTCTCCGTTCTGACCCAGCAATGTACACGAGCCCTGACCGTACGTATGCGCGAGTAGGCGTTCGAGACCCTGCCCGTATATACACATACGTGGCCGTATTTTCTTTCTTGCACCCTGGCCGCTGTACGTACGTGTACATGCTACGTGCGCGCCTCTACTACGACACATGCGCGCCTCTACATCGACCTGTATGTATGTACACGTTCGCGACCAGAATGACAACGCTACGTACGCTTCGACCAGGTGGGTCCCGACTATCAGGCACTTCCTTGCCTGCGAAGATGTAGCTGGTGGGTCCCAACAGTCAGGGGGCGAATCGTTTTTTTGCTCGGACGCATTTCCTTGCATGCGAAGATGTAGCTGGTGGGTCCCAGTAGTCAGGGGGAAACGTTTTTTTGCGAAATACAGTGGCCCGTCCGGTGGGTCCCAGCTGTCAGGTGGAGGAATCATTATTTTCCGCGTAATAAGGAGGCACTTCCTTGCTGCGGCCGTGGACCCAGCTGTCAGCCTCTCCACATACAGTCCACATCCGATGGAAGTCGTTCCTTGACCACGTTGACCACGCCGCACCGAGAGCACCAGGGCGGTGGACGACGGTGAGGCCTAGGAAGGGGGCGACACGGAGGCAGGGAAGACTCGGCAGTTGTTTCCCACGCGGAGGGGAGTACGACTGTACGAGAGTTTACTAGTTCGTCTGCTGTCACGGAGAATAACAGCAGGTGTGGGTGAGTAGAGGGATGGCTAGGCCAGTGATGGGAGTATGATCGGGCGGTGAGGCCTGCACGGCAGCACAGCCGGCCGCGAGGAGGAGGGAGCAGGCAATCTCGCCGGCGCTTGTTTGAGCGGCTGGAGCAGGAAGAGCAGAGATTGAAGAAGCACGACGGCCGTTGTATGGACATCCAACAGTCAGTGCTTGTGCGTCAACCTTTTTTTAGGAAAGCCTCAAATCTGTGGAAAACAGCATACAGCCCATCTGCCATTATTTCTAATAATTTACAGCCCATTTGCTAATTCTTAAGGTTTTTTTGGAGCCCGTATTCTTTTTGTTAGCATTACAGCCCATATTGTGGCAACGGTTAAAAAATTATATGAAATTTTGCATATTTCGGTGCAGTCCGAACTGTTTTTAATCCCGAAATTTTGACTCACATTCAAACTGATTTTAAAAATAAATGTATATCAATATAAAATCTAACAAATTCTCCACACATAAAAATTAATGTAATTTAATATCTTGAAATGAAAAAAAAGATATTTGAAACTAATTGCCGGTTTGATGTGTTTTAAAAATGTACAGCCCATTTCTCATTACTGATGGGCCATTTTCTCGTCCAGCCGAATGAAAGCTCTCCTCATTTTGAAAGATTTGCAGCCCAACAAGCCTGACAAAGCGACTTACTTGGCAAATCACAAAAAAACTGTGTTGTGGCCGTGGACCCAGCTGTCAGCCTCTCCACGTACAGTACTCTTCCGATGGAAGTCGTTCCTTGACCACGTTGACCATGCCGCGCGGAGAGCACCACGGCGATGGACGACGGCGAGGCCTAGGAAGGGGACGACGCGGCAGTGGAAGCCCGCACGGAGAGGACTACGAGGGTTCACTGGTTCGGCTGCGGTGTGAGGTGCTATGTCTTGAGCTTGTGTTGGTTTTCCCCGAAGAGGAAGGGATGATGCAGCAGAGTAGCGTAAGTATTTCCCTCAGTTTTTGAGAACCAAGGTATCAATCCAGTAGGAGCCCACGCTCAAGTCCCTCGTACCTGCACAAAGCGATAGCTACTCGCAACCAACGCGATTAGGGGTTGTCAAGCCCTTCACGGTCACTTACGAGAGTGAGATATGATAGATAGAATATTTTTGGTATTTTTGATATAAAGATGCAAAGTAAAAAGTAAAAGCAAAGTAAAAAAGCAAAACAATATAAAAGTGATGGAGATTGATATGATGAGAATAGACCCGGGGGCCATAGGTTTCACTAGTGGCTTCTCTCAAGAGCATAAGTATTCTACGGTGGGTGAACAAATTACTGTTGAGCAATTGATAGAATTGAGCATAATTATGAGAATATCTAGGCATGATCATGTATATAGGCATCATGTCCGTGACAAGTAGATCGAAACGGTTCTGCATCTACTACTATTACTCCACTCATCGACTGCTATCCAGCATGCATCTAGAGTATTAAGTTAAAAACAGAGTAACACCTTAAGCAAGATGACATGATGTAGAGAGATAAATTCATGCAATATGAAATAAACCCCATCTTGTTATCCTCGATGGCAACAATACAATACGTGCCTTGCTGCCCCTTCTATCACTGGGTAAGGACACTGCAAGATCGAACCCAAAGCTAAGCACTTCTCCCATGGCAAGAACTACCAATCTAGTTGGCCAAACCAAACGGATAATTCGAAGAGACTTGCAAAGATAACCAATCATACATAAAAGAATTCGGAGAAGATTCAAATATTATTCATAGATAAACTTGATCATAAACCCACAATTCACCGGTCTCAACAAACACACCGCAAAAAGAAGATTACATCGAATAGATCTCCACAAGAGAGGGGGAGAACTTTGTATTGAGATTCAAAGAGAGAGAAGAAGCCATCTAGCTACTAACTATGGAGCCGAAGGTCTGAGGTAAACTACTCACACTTCATCGGAGGGGCTAGGATGATGTAGAAGCCCTCCGTGATGATGTCCCTCTTCCGGCGGAGCTCCGGAACAAACCCCAAGATGGGATCTCGTGGATACGGAAAGTTGCGGCGGTGGAATCAGGTTTTTTGGCTCCTGTTCTGATCGTTTGGGGGTACGTGTGTATATAGGAGGAAGGAGTACGTCGGTGGAGCACCGAGGGGCCCACGAGGCAGGGGGCGCTCCCTAGGGGGGGCGCCCCCCACCCTCGTGACCACCTCTTTGATCCCTTGTAGTAGGGTCCAAGTCTCCTGGATCATGTTTGGTGAGAAAATCATGTTTCCGAAGATTTTATTCTGTTTGGACTCCGTTTGATATTTTGTTTATCCGAAACACTGAAATAGGCAAAAAAAACAACAATTCTGGGCTGGGCCTCCGGTTAATAGGTTAGTCCCAAAAATAATATAAAAGTGGAAAATAAAGCCCAATATAGTCCAAAACAGTAGATAATATAGCATGGAGCAATCAAAAATAATAGATACGTTGGAGACGTATCAGGCATCCCCAAGCTTAATTCCTGCTCGTCCTCGAGTAGGTAAATGATAAAAAGAGAATTTTTGATGCGGAGTGCTACTTGGCATAATTTCAATGCAAATCTTCTTAATTGTGGTATGAATATTCAGATTAGAAAGATTCAAGACAAAGGTTTATATTGACATAAGAAATAATAATACTTCAAGCATACTAACAAAGCAATTATGTCTTCTCAAAATAACATGGCCAAAGAAAGTTATCCCTACAAAATCATATAGTCTGGCTATGCTCCATCTTCCCCACACAAAGTATTTAAATCATGCAAAACCCCGATGACAAGCCAAGCAATTGTTTCATACTCTAACTTTTTCAAAACTTTTTCAATCTTCACGCAATACATGAGCGTGAGCCATGGATATAGCACTATAGGTGGAATAGAATGGTGGTTGTGGAGAAGACAGAAAGGAGAAGATAGTCTCACATCAACTAGGCGTATCAACGGGCTATGGAGATGCCCATCAATAGATATCAATGTGAGTGAGTAGGGATTGCCATGCAATGGATGCACTAGAGCTATAAATGTATGAAAGCTCAACAAAAGAAACTAGTGGGTGTGCATCCAACTTGCTTGCTCACGAAGACCTAGGGCAATTTGAGGAAGCCCATCATTGGAATATACAAGCCAAGTTCTATAACGTAAAATTCCCACTAGTATATGAAAGTGACAACATATGAGACTCTCTATATGAAGAACATGGTGCTACTTTGAAGCACAATATATGAGACTTGCTATATCATGGTGCTACTTTGAAGCACAAGTGTGGAAAAAAGGATAGTAGCATTGTCCCTTTTTTATTTATTTATATTTTTTTTGGGCCTTCTTTTTTTATTTGGCTTTTCTCTTTTTTTGGGACAATGCTCTATTGAATGATGATCATCACACTTCTATTTATTTACAACTCAATGATTACAACTCGATACTAAAACAAAGTATGACTCTATATGAATGCCTCCGGGGGTGTAGCGGGATATGCAATGAATCAAGAGTGATAAGTATGAAAGAATTATGAACGGTGGCTTTGCCACAAATACTATGTCAACTACATGATCATGCTAAGCAATATGACAATGATGGATGTGTCATGATGAACTAGATGGTGGAAAGTTGCATGGCAATATATCTCGGAATGGCTATGGAAATGCCATAATAGGTAGGTATGGTGGCTGTTTTGAGGAAGGTATATGGTAGGTGTATGATACCGACGAAAGTTGTGTGGTATGAGAGAGTCTAGCAAAGGTGGAAGGGTGAGAGTGCGTATAATCCATGGACTCAACATTAGTCACAAAGAACTCATATACTTATTGCAAAAATTTAGAAGTTATCAAAGCAAAGTATTATGTGCATGCTCCTAGGGGGTAGATTGGTAGGAAAAGACCATCGCTCGTCCCCGACCGCCAATCACAAGGAAGACAATCAATAAATAAATCATGCTCCGACTTCATCACATAACGGTTCACCATACGTGCATGCTACGGGAATCACAAACTTCAACACAAGTATTCTTTAAATTCACAACTACTCAACTAGCATGACTTTAATATTATCACCCCCATATCTCAAAACAATTATAATGCTTCAATCTGTTCTTAGTATTCAACACACTCAAAAGAAAGTTTCACAAATCTTGAATACCAAGCATATTATTATTAGGCAAATTACCATGCTATTAAGAGACTCTCAAAATAATTTAAGTGAAGCATGAGAGATCAATAGTTTCTTTAGAACGAATCCACCACCGTGCTCTAAAAGATCTAAGTGAAGCACATAGAGAAAAATTATGTAGCTCAAAAGATATAAGAGAAGCACATAGAGCAAAATTATCTAGCTCAAAGGATATAAGTGAAGCACATAGAGCAAAATTATCTAGCTCAAAGGATATAAGTGAAGCACATAGAGTATTCTATCAAATTTAAATTCATGTATGGCTCTCTCAAAAGGTGTATACAGCAAGGATGATTGTGGCATACTAACAAACAAAGACACAAATAATACAAGACGCTCCAAGCAAAACACAAATCATGTTGGTGAATAAAAATATAGCTCCAAGTAAATTACCGATGGAAGTGGACGAAAAGAGGGGATGCCTTCCGGGGCATCCCCAAGCTTTGACTTTATGGTGTCCTTGGATTATCTTGGGGGTGCCATGGGCATACCCAAGCTTAGGCTCTTTCCACTCCTTGTTCCATGATCCATCAAAAGAATTCACCCAAAACTTGAAAACTTCACAACACAAAACTCAAAATAGAAAACTCGTGAGCTCCGTTAGCGAAAGAAAAAAAAGACCACTTCAAGGTACTATAATGAACTCATTCTTTATTTATATTGGTGTTAAACCTACTGTATTCCAACTTCTCTATGGATTATAAACTATTTTACTAGCCATAGATTCATCAAAATAAGCAAACAACACACGAAAAACAGAATCTGTCAAAAACAGAACAGTCTCTAGTAATCTGTAGCTAGCGCAAGATCTGGAACCCCAAAAATTCTAAAATAAATTTCTGGACGTGCGGAATTTATCTATTAATCATATGAAAAAAGAATTAACTAAATAGCACGCTTCAAATAGAAATGAAAGCAGTTCTCGTGAGCGCTAAAGTTTCTGTTTTTTACAGCAAGTTCAACAAGACTTTCCCCAAGTCTTCCCAACGGTTCTACTTGGCACAAACACTAATTAAACACAAAAAACACAACCAAAACAGAGAATAAATAATTTATTTATTACTAAACAGGAGCAAAAAGCAAGGAATAAAAATAAAATTGGGTTGCCTCCCAACAAGCGCTATCGTTTAACGCCCCTAGCTAGGCATAACGAGCAAGAATAGATCTAGGTATTGCCATCTTTGGTAGGAAATTCTTCAATTAGGCATCTACCATCTCTAGGAATTTCTTTATTTTTATTAATTATAAAACTTTTAGGCACAAGATCGAAAAATTCATTTGTAATAAATGGTTCTTTAATGATAGCAAAAAGATTGGGATGAATACTTATAGATTTAAGATCAGCAGTTTCCTTACTAGATGATTCACAATATTTTTAGGAACATACATGAGCTTGGCAATTTTAGTAGGAGGACTAGGAGTATTATTTACGGAAGAAAAAGCGGTTCCCAAATTTGTAATGATACCCTCAAGTTTATCAATTCTAGTAGAATCGAAGTTCATCTTCTCATTAACTACGGGTTCCTTTTCCTTAATATTTTTGAAAGTCATTCCTACCTTAGATCCATATTGAGTGATTTGATTGTGGATCTTTTTATCTAGATTTTCAATTGATTCAATAGTAGCAACTTTATTTTCAATAATTTCAAGTCTTTGCATAACATGCTCCAAAGTTAACATGGTTCCATTAACCAACAAAGGTGGTGAGCCAGATAAATCTATCATAGCATTATAAGAATCAAAAGTATGGCTACCCAAGAAGTTCCCTCCGGTAATGGTATCGAGGATATATCTATACCAAGGATTAACACCTACATAAAAATTGTGAAGAAGAACTAAGGTAGATTGTTTCCTGGTACATCTATTTTGAGCATTGCAAATTCTATACCAAGCATCTTTTAGATTTTCTCCCTCCCTTTGTTTAAAATTTAGAACTTCACTCTCGGGAGACAACGGAGAAGATATGAGACTAGCCATGACGACAAGCAAACAAAGAGGCGAATAGAGAGGGAGGATAGAGAGAGAGGGCGAATAAAATGGCAAGGGTGAATTGGGGGAGAGGAAAACGAGAGGCAAATGGCAAATAATGTAATGCGAGAGATACGTATTGTGATGGGTACTTGGTATATTGACTTTTTGCATAGACTCCACAGCAACGGCGCCAGAAATCCTTCTTGCTACGTCTAGAGCTTGTGTTGGTTTTCCCCGAAGAGGAAGGGATGATGCAACAGAGTAGCATAAGTATTTCCCTCAATTTTTGAGAACCAAGGTATCAATCCAGTAGGAGCCCACGCTCAAGTCCCTCGTACCTGCACAAAGCGATAGCTACTCGCAACCAACGCGATTAGGGGTTGTCAAGCCCTTCACGGTCACTTACGAGAGTGAGATCTGATAGATAGAATATTTTTGGTATTTTTGATATAAATATGCAAAGTAAAAAGTAAAAGCAAAGTAAAAAAAGCAAAACAATATAAAAGTGATGGAGATTGATATGATGAGAATAGACCCGGGGGCCATAGGTTTCACTAGTGGCTTCTCTCAAGAGCATAAGTATTCTACGGTGGGTGAACAAATTACTGTTGAGCAATTGATAGAATTGAGCATAATTATGAGAATATCTAGGCATGATCATGTATATAGGCATCACGTCTGTGACAAGTAGATCGAAACGATTCTGCATCTACTACTATTACTCCACTCATCGACCGCTATCCAGCATGCATCTAGAGTATTAAGTTAAAAACAGAGTAATGCCTTAATCAAGATGACATGATGTAGAGAGATAAATTCATGCAATACGAAATAAACCCCATCTTGTTATCCTCAATGGCAACGATACAATACGTGCCTTGTTGCCCCTTCTGTCACTGGGTAAGGACACCGCAAGATCGAACCCAAAGCTAAGCACTTCTCCCATGGCAAGAACTACCAATCTAGTTGGCCAAACCAAACGGATAATTCGAAGAGACTTGCAAAGATAACCAATCATACATAAAAGAATTCAGAGAAGATTCAAATATTATTCATAGATAGACTTGATCATAAACCCACAATTCATCGGTCTCAACAAACACACCGCAAAAAGAAGATTACATCGAATAGATCTCCACAAGAGAGGGGGAGAACTTTGTATTGAGATTCAAAGAGAGAGAAGAAGCCATCTAGCTACTAACTATGGAGCCGAAGGTCTGAGGTAAACTACTCACACTTCATCAGAGGGGCTAGGATGATGTAGAAGCCCTCCGCGATGACGGCCCTCTTCCGACGGAGCTCCGGAACATGCCCCAAGATGGGATCTCATGGATACATAAAGTTGCTGCGGTGGAATTAGGTTTTTGGCTCCTGTTCTGATCGTTTGGGGGTACGTGTGTATATACAGGAGGAAGGAGTACGTCGGTGGAGCACCGAGGGGCCCACGAGGCAGGGGGCGCCTCCCACCCTCGTGACCACCTCTTTGATCCCTTGTAGTAGGGTCCAAGTCTCCTGGATCATGTTCAGTGAGAAAATCATGTTTCCGAAGATTTTATTCCGTTTGGACTCCGTTTGAAATTCGGTTTATCTGAAACACTAAAATAGGCAAAAAAACAACAATTCTGGGTTGGGCCTCCGGTTAATAGGTTAGTCCCAAAAATAATATAAAAGTGGAAAATAAAGCCCAATATAGTCCAAAACGGTAGATAATATAGCATGGAGCAATCAAAAATTATAGATACGTTGGAGATGTATCATGAGGCTGTCATCACCGCAAGGCCTGGCTAGCGGTGGGAATAGTAGGGGGCGGTGAGGCCTCTACGACAGCACAGTCAGGCACGGGAGGCAGGAGCATGCGGCACGACCGGCGCTGCTTTGGGCGGCTGGAGCAAGAAGACCAGAGGTTGAAGAAGCACTACGGCCGTTGGATGGACATCGTACGGTCACTGGAGCTAGAATCGTTCATATTGACTAAGTTGACAAAGCCCTTCGTCCCCGTCAACTTAGTAGGCCCACAAGTCAGCCTCCCAGCAAGGTGGGTCCCAGCTAGCCGGGGGAGTATTCATTTTTTGTGCGTAATAAGGAGGCACTTCCGATGGGTCCGAGCTGACAGCGGGGGGAACGTTTTTTTCGCGAAATACGGTGGCCTATCCGATGGGTCCCAGCAGTCAGGGGGAAACGGTTTTTTTTGCAAAATACTGGTGGCCCGTCCGGTGGGTCCCTGCTGTCAGGTGGAGGAATCATTATTTTCCGCGTAATAAGGAGGCACTTCCTTGCTGCCGCCGTGGACCCAGCTGTCAGCCTCTCCACGTACAGTCCATGTCCGATGGAAGTCGTTCCTTCCACATTGACCATGTCGCGCTGAGAGCACCAGGGCGGTGGACGACGGTGAGGCCTAGGAAGGGGACGACGCGGAGCCGGTGAAGACGCGACAGTGGATGCCCACGCAGAGAGGAGTATGAGGTTTCACTCGTTCGGCTGCGGTGTGAGGCTGCCGTCGCTGCAGGGCCTGGCCAGTGGTGGGAATAGTAGGGGGCGGTGAGGCCTCCACGGCAGCACAACCGGCCATGGGAGGCAGGAGCAGGCGGCACGACCGGCGCTGCTTTGGGCGGCTGGAGCAAGAAGACCAGAGGTTGAAGAAGCACTACGGCTGTTGGATGGACATCATACGGTCACTGCAGCTAGAATCGTTTATATTGACTAAGTTGACAAAGCCCTTGGTACGTCAACTTAGTAGGCCCACAGGTCAGCTTCCGAAACGGTGCACCCCAGATGTCAGGGGGAGGAATCATTTTTTGGGCGGGTGAAGCTAGAATATCCGAGATTGAAGAAGAAGCACGGCATCCGTTGGATGGACATCCAACGGCCACTGCTGCTAGAACCTTGTGTTGACTATAAGTTGACAAAGCCTTGCATACGCGTCAACTCTGTTTTTTTAGGGGACGCGTCAACTTAGTAAGGCAAGAAGTGTGTGGCAGAGAACTTATAGCCCATTTGAGATTTGTAAGAATGTGTAGCCCATTTTTGAATTCTAATGGAATTTACTACAGCCCATTTATAGTTTGTTAAAAGTACAGCCCATTTCAACCAACCGTTCAAAACAGAATTCAATAAAATTTCCCACATTTTGATGGGATCCGAAATATTTTTATCCCGAAATTTCTAGTCAGATTAAATACAATTTCAATATAAATTTATATTACGTAAAAATCCAACGAAACATTGCGCTCGCAACAATTAATGAAATTAAAATTTTCAATATCCAAAAATAATAGTTTATAAAGTAATCACGTGTTTGGTGCATTTTTTTATAGTTACTGCCCAGTTTTTATAATTACATCCCATTTATTATTTCTTAAAGCCCATTTTCTTGTTAAGCCTAATGCATCCCTCCTAGGAAAGATGTGGAGCCCAGCGGGGTGGAGAATAACAACTTGACCTTGCCTGGGTATTCCTAAAAAAAGTATAGCTGGGCTAGCCATTTTCAGCTTGAAAAAATTAATATCTGGGCTGGATATCTGGCCTGGGCTAGACGGGCCACAACCCGCCCAGTTAATACCTGCAGTGATGTTTTCGTTGTTGTTCAGAGAAGAAAAATTAATATCTGGGCTAAACATCAAAAAACTCTGCAGTGCTCACACCTCAAAAACACAAATACTGCTCGAGCTGCTTGGTCCCAGCTGTCGGCCGCTTCTTGTGCAATTCTCTCGTTTATTGACTAGTACTACATAGGTTGACAATGGTGTGGGACCGTGATGTCAGGAAACCAGGGGGGAGAAAAATAAATAACTCCAGCAAGCGCTTCCACCTCTGCCTCGTTGTCTCCCGTGGAAACCCCTTTCCTCCCTTTTTTTTTCTCGGGCAAGGACCAATGCATGCAGCACGTCCATGCGGTTATTAGGCAAGAAATAAAAGCGCTTTGCATGCTATGAATTACGATGGCCTGCATGGGTAGCTAATAAGGCATCCTCTTAACTGGTGTGATTAAATGTTGTGTTTAGAAGAGAGAAATATTCTTCTTTTCCACCAATCTACTTGCACCTAGGTCGTGATGCACCTTCTAATACGACTTATTCACCTAGACGGAGGGAGTATAGTTTTATACATATATATATAATAAGGAGGCACTTGCGTACGTGAGGCTATGGACCTGGTGGGTCCCCATTGTCATCCTCTCCAAGTAAAGTCATCTCCTCGCCCGCGCGCGCTTTCCACCCGAAACAGTCAGCGCCGCCCGCCCCGCTTCCCGGTGCAGGCGATAACTCCGCCTTCAAATGACACAAGTGTCGTCTGTCTGTCCATCTGCCGCCCACATTAATGATACGCGGTTGCCGAGGTAGCTACTCCGGCGCCACACGTCCGTCCCTCCGCCCGCCCATCATTGCTATATAAACTGATGCGCCGGCCATAGCCGCAGTCATCCGCATCCGTTCCCTTTCTCCTGTCCACACCACTACTACCCACCATGGCTTCCTCGTGCTCCAGCGCTCTTCGGGACGGGCGGACGACGGACCACAAGGAGATGGCAGCCATTGTTGCCGACTGGCTGGCCGGCAGGCAGCCGGAGGACGACGACGTCCCAATGGAGAACATGGTAGTCGACGATCCGGTGATAACCCCCTCCTCCGTGCCATCCGTGCCGGTGCATTGCACCATGACCATCGGCAAGGCCCGTGCCCAATATATGGACAGTGTGAGGCAGATGCGTCAGGAGTAGTTCCGGAAGGCGCAGGCCGACGCCGCCTATAACCACCATCTCCTCCAGGAGCATCTGCAGGCGGAGGAGAAGATCACCGCGGAGCGGGCGGAGCAAGAGGCGCTGCTCGACTCATACCGCTCCGCCCGCAAGGGCCGCCTCGAGCGTTGGCGGGAGCGCATGCGGGTGGCGGAGGCTGCGGCCGCCTACAAAGAGGCTAGCAAAGAGGGCGATGAAGCGGGCGAGGCGCTGTTTGGCGAGACCGAGGACGAGGCAGAGGACAATGCCGGCTCCGACGAGTCCCCGCTCTGCTGGCGTCGACGAGGCCCTGCTCCGCCGAGGCCCCGCGGCGCCAACAATGAGGCAGGGGACACCGCCGGCTCCGCCGAGGCCCCGCCCCGCCAACAATGAGGTAGAGGACATCGCCGGCTCAGCCAAGGACCCACCCTGCCGGCAACGCGGGGGAGGATTTCCACCGCTCCGCTGAGGCGCCGCCCGCCAGCAACGAGACAGAGGACATCGCGGGCTCCGCCGAGGCCCCGCCCCGTTGCCAACGAGGCCGCGCCACACAGAAAACGAGGAAGAGTAGAACACGATAGGTCACCGCCGCTCGGGTCCAAGTAAGGCCACCGCTACTACCCTCCTGTTGAGGCCAAGCTAGGCGGGTTGACCATTGACGGTCGGTTAGCTTCTTGGCGGCGATGTGGAGTCGGGGAGTTCTGCTGGAGAATAACGCTGCTTCTACTTAACTGCTGGTGCAGTTGGCTGACTGACATGTGGGCCCAATAGGCCACATGTCAGTTACGCAACTGCACCTGCAGTTAAGTCACTGAAGCTTATGTTCGGCTCAGTGGGACACAGGTGGGTAGCTTCGGTTAATTAATTATACCTCCAGCGCACCCCTTTTTAGTTGAAGAATGTATGAAATGTAATGAAATCTGGCATGTTTATATGAAATCCGACCGTGTATGAATGAATTTATTTCGATTAGTTTGAATTCCTGTATCACTGGCATTGGATGAACATGCAAAACAATATGTACTAGCATTATTCCCAGGGTGATCACCTCGTTTGTAGCAGTTTCACATGTACTCCCTCCGGTCCTTTCTAGTCTGCATACAAGTTTTGTCTGCAGTCAAAGTATCTCTACTTTGACCAATCTTATACAAAAAAGTATGCACTTTCACAATGTGCGAAGTAAAAAGGAACAGAAGGAGTACAAAGAGTTTGAGCAGGTTTTTAGCGTTTCTGTACATTGCAATCAAACACACAGGCCTGGCAATTCATAGAGAACATTCAAAACAATCGATGATTATGCATCTCAGTGACTCACATGTCAGAGGCAATATTTACTTCACAACTAAAGAATAAAGAAAAAATTGATCGACGCTGCTGACAGCAAGGGTGTCCCATTCGAAAATATCAAACGCATGTCTTGCTAAAATCAATGAGCAAAGTTTGACAAGGTTGTCCCATTCCAAAATATCAAATGCCTACGATAGTGGAATGGGAAGGGTTTGCCATCAGTTCGGACATTGACATGGCACCTTGTGCTAAATAAACCAGCTGTTCTTTTTGTGCAGTTCCACCAAAATCAACCAAGCGCGTAGCTTGTATGATTTCGCCCTTATATGTTGCAACGCTTGAACTTATCGGCACCTCCTTTCTTGTGGTGGAAATGAATGATTCGATGTATTCATGAACATTTTGTGCAGTTCCCATTGAAATCAAGCTGAGCACCCCTATTTGCACAACTACAAAAAAGTGATTAGTATAGAGCAAATTGTACTATGAATTGACAGTTTCAACAGGCACATACATGGTCCATGTAGAGCACACTTTTAGAAAAATGGAACTCACCAGAAAGAATCCTAGAACAACATTGTACTCGCGCATCACAGCAAAAAAATGGAGATTTTGTCAGTCCTTCTGAGCTGAAGTTAGTTTGGTCTTGTGGGGAGTAATGTAACCATCCTTCAACTGCTCCTTCTGATGATAAGATAGACAAGGCTTCTTCATCCTGGCATAATCGGAACTAGTCACTTCACGTACTCCATATTCTTCTTCAGAGGAAGATGATCCTGTTGTGCAAAGACAAGAGGACTACTAAATGCTAGCATCACTGTTTGCTCGAAAAAAAGGAAAGGAAATATTTAAAACAGCACAGATGAAGCACTTCTCAAGGACAACATCACTTTTTCATGACAGCACCGGGAGTTGATTTTTGTTTTTCTTCCCCTTGTTCTTCCCCTTCATCACTTGGTTCAATAACAAACAAGCTTCGCCTTCAATGTAAGATTTGGCATGTCAATTAGGGAGCACAAGTATAGTACTAAACTTAATTTTCTGATGAAAGTGGCAAAATACAGGCCAGCAGTTGTGAAATATCCTTATCTTACCTTGGGATATACGATGCACATACAGATTGAAAGTCTTGTCTCGATTTGTGCAGTTCACTAAAATCAAGCAACATTATCGTACAAGTAGCACAACATATGAATGCACACTGCAGAATCATGTGAAAGAATGCTAGTACTAACCTCTCATGATGCAGAATTCAAACAACTCACAAGAAGAAGATCTGAACCAAATTCGCCTTAACGGATAGGAAGTAAGGTCTCCTCTTGTGCAGTTCCACTAAGATCAAGCAATCAAGCAACATTGTCGGTGTGACATTTTGGTTGAACTGCACAAAACACTCTTAAAATAAAAGTGTTTTGTGCAGTGCAACAAAAGGCACAATGGCAACGAGGTGAAGCAGATAACCCTGTTTACACAGAGGTGCAAAGGAAACAATTAGTGGTCAATAACGGCGGATGACACAGAAGCCAACAAAAAGAAGCATCTACCTTATCTAAATGGGAAAGAAAGCAAGACAGTAGCATTTCTCAAACAGTGGCATTGATTAATATTAACATAGAGATTATATTAACAATAAAATTCATTAAACATGTAATTTTCTTTTAACTGTGGCATTGCATCAATTTTCCAGCGGCATTATTAGAGGGTGTTTGTTTATAGGGACATTTTGGTGTAGGGACTAGAAAACTCCGTGTCAGTCCCATCTAAACCAAAGAGGATGGACTTTTAGGGACTAAAAGTGGGCATTTGGGACTAAAGAAAGAAGACCCCGAGGGAGTCTTTTTGGGACTTTTTCCAACAGTTGCCCCTGCCACGCATCACACCTTGTCTCTATTACTTCATTACTAGGGGTAACATGGTCTTTTAGCATGTCATTTAATAACCTCTAGTCCATGTTTAGTCCCTGGAACCCAGCAGGTAGGGACTAGGGAGTTTTTAACCAAACAGGGCCTTAGATTAACAACAGCTAATGAGTTGCACGGGACAGTGGACGCACCAGCACCATGTGCATCTATCGATGTACCATGGTCATGCACAGTCTGTTGCAACAAAGAACAAGCAACCAAGGAGCATATTTGTGTTGGTCCTAGTTTTGTTATCTTTAGACGCCTTTCCCTATGTGAGCGCAGCAAATCTAGTCCTGCTCAAACTCTACGGCCTTGTCCCTTCCTTTCCTTTTTGAACTATTACTTTCGCCCCTTCCTTTCCTCTTTGAACCACGTCCTAGATTTATGCGATACAACTTTCCCCACTACTTTCCCCCATTCCTTTCCTCTTTGAACCACGTCCTAGATTAATGCTATACAACTTTCCCCCTTCATTTCCTCTTTGAACCACGTCCTAGATTCATGTTATATACCACTTTTCCCACTACTTTCCCCCACTCCTTTCCTCTTTGAACCACGTCCTAGATTCATGGTATACATGCAGCTAGAGCAATGCATGTGGAGTAAGTAAATTATACCTTAAGGTTCTTGGGGCGTGGTTCGGTGGGCGACGGGACGGCGGCGAAGAAGAAGGGGTCGGAGGCCCTCCCGCGCCGCCGCTGGGTGGAAAGTGAACAGTTGCGCCGGTAGTCCCTCGCCGACGGCGACAGCGTTAAGCCTCCTTCCCTTCCCGGCGGACGGATCCTACCGGCTCTTTGAGCAGCAGTGAGGGGAGAGAGAGGCCAACGAAGTCTTGTTTAGATCTGGAGAGGGTGAGAGAGTGTGAAGAGAGCAACTACAAGCGCTGAGGCTCCAGCGGGAGAGGGCGAAAGAGTGAGCGAACAGGCTAACCAGCTACACAACCCTCCCATTATGTTCAATGAGAGGGAAATAACCTTTTACACATTCCTGCATTTGTGTGACAAGCATGCCGTGTTTTTTTGTGTGTGGGAGTCATTGGGATTTCAATCATAATCGTGTCATGTGGCTTTGGTGGTAAGACTATCCACAGTGGTGCAGAAATAATGCAGCCTTAGTCACCTTACCTCTCTCCACGTAGTACGTTGGGTCCCACCAGTCAGAGGGTGAAACAAACAAATTAATAAGAAAAAATAAAAGCGCCAGCGGTGTATCTTACCTCACACATCTCGCTACTGCTCGGGAACACTGTCCAATTGATCCCTCTGTTCGCTCACGTACTATTTTAAGTGAATCCTTATTATAACATGCACACAAATTTTGGCCACTTGTATTTGACTTAAGTCAGTGTGCCACCGTATCTCGTATACTTACTACTCCCTCCGTCTAGGTGTAATAAATCACGTTAGAAGGTGCAATGGGACCAAGGTGCGTGCGTGTGTGTGTGTGTGTGTGTGTTTAACACCATGTGTGTGTTAGAGAGAGCGGCAGATCGACCTACTCCTACAGAGAGATGTTGTGTAGTGTACGATTTTAGCCGCGAGAGTCGGTGCATCCTCTCGTTTCCGGGTGTGTCCGCTAGGGACATGCGGGCAGCTGCCACGCCCGCTCCTGACCAGCCTGGCCCACCCAAAGCCCCTCCATTGCCCGCGCGCACTTCCCGCCCGAAACGGTCAGCGCCGCTCCAAAGAATCGGTGCCGCATTCATGCTTGGGCAAAGCGGACGCGACCTCTCACTGGCGCAAGAGTGATGGTTGCTTCGTCCGTCCAACTTACTGCTGGGTCTATGTGATTTGACGGCTCATTGGTCTTTATTACTGAGGTAGTAGGACTGCTGGATGTCCCACGCTTTTGGCGAAAGGAGGTATACTACTACTACTAGATTACAATTTTCTCCATTCTTACAGCGGAGGTGTGCAAGAGCAGTGAAAACATGCAGGCTCAGTGATTACATGGCCCACCTCACACTACTATCACCGTGCGACACCTAACTCTTTACATGGTACTCCCTCTGTTCCTAAATATTACTAGATGAGTCCCCGCGCGTTGGCGCGGAACAGCGGTATATCTCTCTGCACAAAATTATCGATTTCATAGAACAAAAAAAACTCTATAACTGCATGACAAATGTGGTAGCCAAACTAAATAAACTCCCATCATCATTTAGATCATCCCACGTAAGGAAAAAAGATCAGCCAACTCCTGAACTCCTACTGCATAATGGGATTATATTTTTCTTTTTGACATGTTAATGGGACTCAAAAGCTCACTTACATGCATGCTACCGGTGCATGCTTGCATGCAGACATGTTGATGTGATTTAAAACCCACTCACATGCATGTGGCACGGTATTTCTGCATGCTTGCATGTGGCTTAGTGCGGAGCCTCTCAACGTCAAGATCAGACGGCTATTATGGACTGATTTACTTCATCTAACGGCTACATCAATTTTGATGACGTGGCTCAAGGAGAGGATAGAGAATTCCTAGTAGTGGGGGCTAGCTATTACTAGTAGATATAAGTCTTTGTAGAGATTCCACTACATACGGAACAAAATGAATGAATCTACACTTAAAATGCATCTATATACATCCGCATGTGGTTCATGGTGAAATCTCTACAAAGACTTATATTTAGGAACGGAGGAAGTACTAGTATAGTACGTACTGTAATTTATCAGCGAGATAAATTTGTACAATGCTATGAAGCTTCCAGCTTCTGTTACATGTATCTTGCGTCCAAGGTTGCCCGTTGCAACATTTCATCAAATACAAAGGAGACTAACATGCATGCTATTGCATCTCAATGATTGACAGATCATAGCAAATATGTACTCCCTCCGTTCCAAAATAAGTTTCTCAACTTTGTGCAAACTTTAGTTCAAAGTTGTACTACTACTAAAGTTGACACTTATTTTGGAACAGAGGCAGCTAAAGGAAAAAACGATCCATGCAGTCCCTAGCCCTTGAACCGTGAACCCTGACCAGGCTTCAATTTGCTGGCAATGTTCGAGCTTCCTAATAAATGAAGTTTGCAACCTTTTGACCATCGGATCATTTTGTGCAGTTTCACCAAAATTGAGATGAGCATCCCTATGGCAAAGAAATTGAACAAGCATGATTAGAATAAGATTACTGGGACTAGTTGATGAGACATAAACTCATCACAAATATAGTATGTAGAAGCCAGTAGAGGTATGTGCGGGGCAAAGAAGTAGAGAAATATCCACAGGGATTGATGTGGGCAGCTGGAGCAGTGGTGCAAGCCGGCTATAAAGGGAGTTGTACCTAAGGGACGTAGCTCAACCTTGAGGAGGGCGGCAGGAGGCGGCAACTGCCCACGTCGTGGCAGTGAGCAAGGGACGAAGGCAACCTCATCGGCTTTGTGAGAGAGAACGGTGGGGACCCCTGATCGGGACATGCCGACAGTGGGTTTTCGTCGTCGGCGACGGCCACCGCATCTACACTAAGCATCCACCCCTTCCCCAAGCGGACGTGATCCGCCGGGATGTTAGAGATGTGGCCACAGTCGTTTTGTGCGAGAGAGTGTGAAGAGAGCAACCCCAACAAGCAACTGTGTAGGCTGGCCCGTCCTGACTATGTACTCCTTTTCTCTCCATATGAACCTATCATATTGCGTACATGCCACTGAAGAAAAAAACTTTAATTATAAATGACGCCGCACCTACTACTCGTTCTCCTATAACCTTGCTCTTGGTATCTCCAAAATATTGACCTTGCGATTGGCTCTTCGCCTCTTCGGGAAGTCGAGCAATAATGGTAGTGCAATATATATCGTTCTGGCTATATGAGACCGAATGAATTGCTGCACGTCCACCACGCAGGCGAGGGTCGAGGGGTGAGGGAGAGTGCTACATACGGAGCAAAATGAGTGAATCTACACTCTAAAATACGTCTATATACATCAGTGTTTGAAGTATGTACTAGTAGTTCATATTTAAATCTACTAAAGGACATATATATTCCAAACAATATGATATAATCTCTATAACCAAGGTAGTAGGGACGAGGAGTAAACGGAGGGAGTAGTAACTTTTTCTCCTCGTCCTGCGAGCCACCGCGCGCATGGGCGAGGGAGCGGGCGTAAGGCATAGTAAGCAAGCTTCACCTCATCCTGCGAGCCACCACGCCCATGGGCGGGGGAGATGGCGTACTAAGCAAGCTTCTCCTCATTCTGCAAGTTGACGGGACACATCAAAAGTACTCCAGTGTATAGAGACTTGCCTCTAAGGTAGGCCCCACATGGTTTGCCTCTTTTTTAACATAACACGTCAAGTCGCAATTTGTTTGTTCACCCGTGGTAGACGATCCTCCCTCCACCAAGTGGACAACCAGTACACGTGCCAAATTACCACGTGGGCTGCCTTTTTCGTACAGAAATGAGCTCCACCATGTACCCGTGCGGGTGTGGTTGGGAAAGAGACGGGAGTACGTGTGCCGTGCATGCACCTCTTCTCTTCGTGCACGTTCCCCTCCTACGTGGGTGTGTGAGAGAGATACAAACCGCGTTCGTGAGTGTTTTTTGTTTTGGGGTGGGGGTGGGGTGGGGGTTGATTTCATGAATTATTTGTGGGAATATGTGTCGATGACATCTCAAACAAAATTTTGCATGCAATGTGTGTGAAATGGAGGCCTATCCATATCATACATAGAGGGTCGGGCAATCCATGAGAAGAGAGGGAGGGGTCATAGCTATCGATAGAGTCGAAGAGAGGATCAAGTGGGTGGGTGCGAGGTCGATGAAGAGAGCCATCAAAATTGTGTGTGTGTACAAGTCAAAGATATAGGGCGACTGGCCTACCGGAACG
>NC_041382.1:704568217-704619981 GCF_002162155.2 Triticum dicoccoides | reverse complement strand
GAGGCCTAACTATAGAGGTAGAACGACTCGTATATGTGTTGAGAAGGAGAGACCCAGCTATGTCTTGAGGGAGATCGGTCGACATCCATACATAACTAAAGGACGGGAAATATGATGGGAGAGAGATAGAGGAGAGATAGAGGGAGGGAGAAGGGTAGAGTGCTGGATGGGTGATGGAGTTGCTTCTCGAAGATGGTGGGAGAGGCCTACTAGACAAACTGAGGGTGGAACTGCAATGTTATCAATAAGAGTGGGGATGTGTTTCTGTGTGTGCATGTGCGTGATAGATCTGTCGGGACGCATCCATGGATGATGAAGGGGAACCATGTGTTTGGTAAGCAAACCTAACTAGATCGGTAGATCAATTGTAGTTTGTTGGAGGAAGGGAGAGACACAACTAATGAGGTAGATCGATTGACGTGTGGGTAAAAATGAGTTATAAGGACCTAGCTAGCTATATGTATAGCGAGAGATCGGTCGGCGTACGTCCATTTGTTAGAGGCTAATAAGGCCCAGCGAGACGGATAGACAGAGAGAATGGAGCTAGGAGGTGGTGCGAGAGGCCCAACTACTAGCTAGATAGGGGGAGGAGTGTGCGGTTGTGAGAGAGCGATGAAAAGATGGGCGAGAGTTTACATGTGTGTCTAACCGTATGAGAGACACAAGGCAAGGACACATAAAGGAGGAGATTGAAGGTGTGTTTGTATGTTGTAGGCAGGCATCGCTGGAGAGGTTTATCGATCGGTGTGTGTTGGAAAGGAGTTGTGGAGACTCTGGGAGAACGACCTAAAGAAAAAAATGAATGTGCCCGGTGGATAGAATGCCGAGGGAGGGGGGCGAGGAGGGCGTGTGCATGCACGAGAGAAAGTTAGTGGTAGCTACAAAGGTTAGAGGATTGTGTGGGTGTAAGAGACTAACAAAGATCATAATTTGATATGAAAGCGGATTCATATATTTGAATAGGAGATCATAGTGTTTTAAACATTCCATGCATGAATATAGCGGTTGTACACGTGTTGTGCACATGTTATACCATAATCTGATAATGCATGGTGTTTGCAACTCACAGCTAAATGTCGAACAATCTAAACCATACTATACATCAAACAATCTCACATTTTATTTGAATTTGTGATAATGTGTGGCGTTTGCAGCTTACAACTAAATATCGAACAATCTAAACAATACTATATATCGAACATTCTCACATTTTATTTGAATTTGTGGTAATGTGTGGTGTTTGCAACTCACATCTAAATACTTGTAGGCGTAGGGGGCGGGGCACCATACATAATGTGATAAACACATTATACATATGAGACATGGTTTAGATTATGAAGATCTAGCTAGATCTAGAAATGTAATGTGATTTGAAATCAAAATAAAGTGGATTCAAAAAATCTAGTTCGAGTTCATATAGTACACATAGTAGTACACATAGTTCATATGTAACTCGAGACTAATCATGTGGTGTGTTGTGAAGATAATACACAAACGATGGTTTAACTTGACAATAATGATGATTGTAGATCTTATTAAAACAGAGAAACGGATTCAAATGCTTTGACTGCACAACAATCATTACTGTAGATCTTATTCAAATAGAGAAATGAATTCAAATTTAGTTCATATTGAAGCGGTAGTATATACGTTTGGAATGCACTAAAACATTCATTTGAGTAGTAGGTTGCATGCATTATACACGTAGCGAAATATTTTAATTGAACATAACATGAATTCAAAGTTTTGAATGACATTTGCAGGGCGCATTGATTTGGTACAGTACACGTTAGTCTTGTCCGGAAATTTCAACCCGCGCCTTGTTAGCCCGAAATATTTAAGATATATCGTTGTCTCGTTGTGCTCCGACCACTCCCTCCATCTCAACCCACGCCTTGCTATTCCGAAATTACAACGCGCGTGAAAACTCCCACCTCCTGTGAAATCCTGACACGCGAAATGCTCGTGGTACCCCTGAACCAAAAGAACCGCCTCAAATTGGTGGGGGTACTTTCGTAACTTACCCCACATTTTGGACAAGCGCGTCTCTAAGCCATGGTTCCCCACTGCCATCCCATCCCCCCACCCATTCGTACACCGAGGCCGCGAAAACCCGCGACAAAACCCCACACCCTGCTCCGTCCGCCACCCAGCCGAAGCCTCTTCCCCGACGACGTCGTCCACAGCAACACCTCGACGTCCCTCATCCACCGTACCGGATGAGGATCCGTCGTCGATCTCATCGTCCCGCCGGTTCAGCCACCCCGTCCTCCACCTCCAAGGAGCTGCACCGACGTTCCCCTCGTCTTTCACGCCACCTCCATTCCCACACCGCCGTCTTCACCTGCACCATCGGAAGAGCATCATCATCACCATTTCCTCGGATGAAGTTGCGGCCTAATCGGCGCCACCAAAGAGGTTGTACACTAATCGCCACATTTTCTTCTTGATTCGATCTCACGATGCTGCCGGTGCTCGGTCCTGAGCCGACACGGCGTGGCTCCATCCACGGCGGCGTTGCCGGCCACTTCCTCCACGGTGTCGCTCCCTCAGTGGCGACGTCCACATCAGTAGGACCTGTTGCTGCTTTTGCTCTTGCTCGCGCTGTTGCTCTGCTCTTGCTCTCGGTCCCCTGCCTGGTCTGCTCTTGGTATTGCTCTTGCTCGCGCTGCTTCTCTCGCTCTTGCTCTTGCTTGCGATGCTGCTCCGATTTAGCTACACTTCACTCTGATGCCGCCGGGGTGAAGGAAGAACCAGCCACAGCGGGGAGGGGGGCTCGTCGGAGAGGTACCCCACTATCTATCTTAGGGTTCAGGATGGGGCGGTGGTCGCCGGCGGTGGCGTGGGGATCGCCGGAGAAAAAGCTCGGCACGGGGGGGCTAGAGGGATGGCCGGGGCGGCGGCGGACCGGCGGTGGGGAGTGTTTTCGGGGCGGGCGGGGCGACGGGGGGCTGCTGTTTGGCCGGCTCAGGGGGTGGAGGTTGAAGATGAACCGCAGGCCCTTGATTTCGTATCCAACGGCTGCAAAATCGACTGACCAGAGATGAAAAAGTCAGTCGACCGACGTGTAGCCTCACCTTGCTATTGCGTCCAGTTTCGACAGCAAAATTCAGTTTCGACAGCAAAATTCAGTTTCGACAGTTAAGTTTAGTTTTGACAGTTAAGTTCAGTTTCGACAGTTAAATTCAGTTTCGATAGTTAAGTTCAGAGATGAGCAGCTGATGTATTTTACATCTAGCACTTTGTGGTCATGAATTTTACGTCATGTATTGGAGATGCTATTAGAATTCCACTCAGGTTAACGTTGTTCGTTGTCTCTCTTGTCCTGCTTCAGCCTCGGCGTCGTACAACTCACCGGAGCTGCTCCAACGACGAAACCCTCCATCACAGCGGAGCAGTACCTCAGGCTCCATCTCCAGACGCCTAAGATCTTCTTCCCCTCCTCCGACAGCCAAGTCAGCCAGAGCATCCTCACCGGCCAACCCAATCACGCTGAGATCGACATGGCTTCGCCAAAGAGGTTGTACACTTGTTGCATCCCTTTTTTACTCTACATGTTATATATATTGTCCACTGAGCACACGGATTTGTTCCTTTAGTGTCTCCTTGAAAGAAAAAACGTAGGAATTTTAATTTTCACTTGTCCTCCTTTTCAAATTCCTATTCATGAAGCACAAGACTAAGAGATAGTAGCATAATAGCATTATAACCGTACATTTTCTTGTGGTTTTACTTAATCTCACCATGCTTCTTTGCATCCTGTGATCTTCCAATTGTTGTGAATCAAACACCCAGATTGGCAGAAATCCTGTGTTTTTAAATTCTCTGTTTTGCACGTGCATTCCTATCCTATTCCTGTCTATTTCCTATCCCTGCATTGTTGTAATCCTCCAATTCAAACGAGCCCTTACAGAATTACTTCTCTTACAGATAGTTGTCAAAGAAAACCTTGTGTGGTTTGTCCCGCTCCTGCTGCGCCATCGTCCACCCCAGCTCAGCTGCTCCAACGACAGAAGGGTCCAGCACAGCAGGGATCCGGCCTCCAAACTGTCTTTCGCCGCCTCAGATCTTCTTCCCCGCCGCTGGCAGCCATGAAAACTGCACTACCATCATCAACCGAGCAGATGACCTCGAGGACTACACGGGTCCGCAAGAGAGGTCGCACTCTTTCGTGTCTGCTTACGTTATGCATCGCTTAATATTACATGCTACTTTATCGTCATGTTCACCAATTAGACTCTGAGTCAGCTCCAAACTAATGGTCAAACTTGAGTTTTTAAATGGTTGTGGGGTACATATCGGGGCCGCTACCAATAGTATCTATCTACTATCTGGTTAATCTCCGGTGTCTACTATGAGTTTCATGTTGGGTGGGAAACAAACAGTAAAGAAGCCATTATTTGTATTTTTTAACTGAAGCCATTATTTGCCTGCTATTATTGGTTTTGGGTCTATCCACAGGTTGCTACCATCACTCTGTATTTCTGCATGCACTCCCTACATAATCTCACTATGTTTTATTCCTATGCATGACAGTTATTGTAAACAATGGAACTGAACATGTAGAGCAAAAGAGACAAGCCTTGTGTGGCAATAAAATTTCATGCAGACATCGCTCCATGGTAGGCGCAAAGGCAGCCCCCCTCCACGCATTTCGGATTGTAATCGAGAGGAAGATATCTGTTCTGAGGGGGATTCAGAAGGAGAAGACAACTCCTATTTACCCCCTGAGGTCTTCGCTCTAACTTGGCATGCTGATATTGGTTATATCATGCATATGGTGTCTTGCATTGCTTACTTTATACATCAAATATGTCATCTGCTTAGTTTAGACATCCTTTGTGCGAATGCCATCTGTTCAGTTTATTCATCGTTTATGTGAATTATGCAACGCCATCTTGTTTAGCCAGGCATCATATATGTGAATTTTGCAATGTCATCCTACTTAGCCAGTCATCTTATATGTAAATTATATCAGGCCATCCTTTTTTTCGTTACATATTACATTTGTCAACAATGTTATTACATTCAACTGCTCTTCGTGTGCATCAGCCATTTGACACGGTGATGGCAAATTCTGGAGTGAAAACAAGGTCTTCAGAGCAGACTATGATATCTGACGAAGCGCATATCTCGCTGGTTACGGATAGCTCCTCAGAGGAGGATTCAGAGACAGATGACCAGTCCTATTCCCCCCCCCCCCCGAGGTGTATGCTCTAACTTGGCGGGGTTATGTTGCTCATATCGTGTGTATGGTGTCTCGCATTGCTATGTCATTTGATTAGTTTAGACATGCTTTGTGTGAATGCCACCTGTTCAGTGTCTAATTACCATATATGTGAATTATGAATTGCCATCTTGTTGCAAGACATTATATATGTGAACTATACAATGCTATCTTGTTGCAAAGGCATTATATATGTGAATTATGCAATGCCATGCTATTTAGCCAATCATCATGTATGTGAATTATATCATGCTATCATTTTTTTGTATTACGTGTTCCATTTGGCGACAACTTTTGTATATTCAACTACTCTTCCTGTGCATCAGCCATTTGAAGCGGTGATGGAAGTATCTGGAGTGAAAACAAGGTATTCAGAGCAGACAATGCTACCTGCTGAAGCAGACATCTTGCTGGTTACAGAGAGCTCCTCAGAGGAGGATTCAGAGACTAATGACCAGTCCTATTTTCCCCCTGAGGTCTATGGTCAAACTTGGCAGGGTTATATTACCCATGTCATGCATGTTGTCTTGCATTGCTTAGTTTTTACATCATATATGGATTGCCATCTGCTTACTTCATTACTATATAAATCATACATTTGAATTATATCATGTCATCATGTTTACATAGTACATACACATCATCTATCTGAATTATGGCATGGCAACCCATTTAATAAAGACATCATATAGTTATATCATCTCATCCTGTTTAGTGTTTACAGTCATCATATTTTTAATTATGGCATTCTATCCGTGAATGTATGTGAATTATGGCATGCCAACCTATTTAATAAACACATTATATAGTTATGTCATGTCATCCTGTTTACAAAGTCTCATATTTTGAACTATGTCTTTCCATCTTTTTTAGTTAGCCATCATAATGTGAAATTGTGTCATGCTATCCTGTTTAGTTAGCCATCATATATGTGAAATTGTGTCATGCTATCCTGTTTGATTAGACAACATAAATATGAATTATTTCATGCCCTCTTTTATTCCCCACTATCCATTGCACCTGTCTATCATATAATGTATATACTTTCAATTACTTTTCTTGTTTATCAGCCATTTGAATTGGAGAGCGTGATTGCAGTATCTAAGGGAGTAACAACACAGTCTTCAGAAAAGATAGTGCTACCAGTTGATGCAGATAGAACCACGGTTGTACTTGCCCAAGGACCAGATCCACCACACATAACCCAGACTCTCGCAGATTGTACCCCTACCCAGTTGGACAGAGAACCAACTACACCCCTTCTAACCCCAACCCCGGCAGATAGTAACCCAGTTCCAGTTGACACAGCACCGTCTCCACCACAGAGCACCCAAACACGAGCAGTTAGTAAGGGAACTGCAGTGCCCAAAGCACGAGGACCACCACTCCGAATCCCAACTCAACGCTTAAAGGAGAAGAAGATTTGTTCTCAGGTCGGGTTTTGTAGCTATGGTTCATACTCCTTTGCTCTTGCATGACTGTATTTACTCATACCAACTATTTTCAAATTTGAAGGATGGAATTGAAACTCCAATGGCGCAACAGGTATGTTTTAAACCTGTTTCTTTAACTGGTTTGTTGTTGTAACCTGCTCTATGTTGATTTCAGTTTCAATTGAATAAACAATTATGTTCTCATGTCATGCACATTACAAGTGTTCTTATTGATCTATAGTTACCCATACTTATATTCTGTCTAGTCTGCTTTGTCTTGAACAAATATTATTTGAACTATGTCTCTATCTTGATTTGGCAACAAAAACTAGAATGGTATAGACCATAAAGTGACCATGGTACATAGATATATGCTTGTTTCATGCTGTTATCCTGTCCACTTTACTACTGAACTCATTTACCAAAATGAGTTTCATATACAACATGGTAAACATGTGATGTGTCTGCTTGTTTCTCTTTTAGAATGCGGACAAAATATTGGAGAACAGTACCGCGTTATCCAATGGTAAAGGAAGTAATGCAGATAAGGTTCAAGATAGTGAGACATCCATGTTGGTCTCCAAGAAAGCTGCTAAAAACTATCTTGACGACAGTGAGGGGACCCAAAAGTCCTGTCTTGATGTGGTGTTCGAGTTACTGGCCACTACTGCTGGCACAAGCTCTTCGAACTCGCTGCTTGAATCAGTTCGTCTTCTTGAGTCTCAACTTCAAGTTGAAAGACATCGATCAGATGTGTTGTGACAGGAAGCTGAAGGACTGAGGAAGTCCCTGCAGAATTCAGATGCATATTTTCTGGTGCAACAGCAAGCGCTAGAGGATTTAAGCACCAAACAAGAGAAAGTTACTAATCTTGCTAAGCATCTTGCCAGCATTATGGGTACCCAGGATATTGTTTCTTGAGATCTTCTGAAGTGGTTTCAGTTCTGGATTTGTTTTGCTGCGGCGTTTATTTGCGCTGGTCACCAACTTTGACAACCAGTGTATATGATATGCTGCTTTGTTCCCTATATTTGCACTGGTGGCGAACTTTGATGCCCAGTGGATGTAATATGTGTAATAGTCGTGATGGCCTAGCGTTAGTTGCTTGCTTATTTATTTCCTTGTTGTATTATTTATTTGTTTGCTTGTAGTCATTGTAGTTCTTTTTCCGCGGTTAGCTAGTGGCTGCAATAACCTATTTTTTAAAACTAGGCCACAATAACCATGGGCTAATATTTACTGTAGTGACACTGGGCCTCCTACTGGCCATAGAAACAGTGGGCCTTCTACGGGCCGTAGAAATAATGGGCCTTCTACGGGTCGTAGAAACAATGGGCCTTCTGCGGGCCGTATTATCAATGGGCCTTATATGGGCCGTATAATCGATTGGCCAAACATGGGCCAAACAGACCGCATTATGGTCGTAAACGGGCTAGAGTTGGAATCGTCCGTTCATGGACCGACCATAACGGGCCATCGTTAATAGCCCGTATTTGATGACGTTATGAAATCGGCCCAACATATTAACTGACCACAAACGGGTCGACTGTAACCACGGGCTGAATTTGGCCCACAAGCAGAAAATGACAGTAACGGGCCATAAGTAAACGAATGCTGGAAATGAGCCCAAGAATAAATGGGCTCTGAGAAGGCCGAAAGATAACATGGGCTGGAAACGGCCCAACGGAATAACGGGCCGTTAATGGGTATAAAGTGATACACTGTTCATTACGGGCCAGTTTCACCACGGGTCGTTAATGGGTGTAAAGTGATACACTGTTCATTACGGTCCAGTTTCTCCACGAGCCGTTAGTAGGCCAAGAGTTACATAGGGCCTCATATGGGCCGAAAGACGTCATGGGCCATACATGGGCCAGAAGTGAAAACGGGCTGGAATCATATTGGATGGCCCAGATGACGCTACTAGGCCTAATTTGGATAGGGTGTAACGGGCCTTGGGTTAGCGGGCTGTAAATGGGCTATATTCGAACAGGTCGTTAACAGGCTTTCCATGGGCCGGCCCGCCAGCTTTTGACCAAGTCAAACGGGCCGGCCTTTTCACAGGAATGGGCCTCTGTTGGGCCGTGCCACGTGTCGACGTATCATAGCCGCCTTCAGTCCAATGAGTGGTTGACATCTGTCCCAATGATGAGCTGACACGTGTTACCTCCAACCAATGATGATTTTACACGTGGAAAATCCCCATTGGTCGGGGCTGTTAACGGGTTATCGGATCCAAAACCCGACCTGATATCTTAACGGCGTTCCGTTGCGGTGGATGCCACGTGTCGGTCACCCTTGACGAAAGCACTTCTGTGACGCGCGATTTATCGTCATGGAAGTGGATACTTCCATGATGATAATTTTGGTAATGTCATGGAACACTTCTACGACAGCACAGGTATGACTATCTTGATTCTATCATAAATTTGTCATGGATGTACATGCATGACAAAAAAAGCGACCTACTGTGACAAACACGTATCATCACGGAAGTGTATTTTTTTGTAGTGTATATCCATGGCTCACACTCATGTATTGCGTGAATATTGAAGAAGTTTGAGAATGTCAAAAGTATGAAACAATTGCTTGGCTTGTCATCGGGGTTGTGCATGATTTAAATACTTTGTGTGATGAAGATAGAGCATAGCCATACTATATGATCTTGTAGGGATAACTTTCTTTGGCCATGATATTTTGAGAAGACATGATTATTTTGTTAGTATGCTTGAAGTATTATTATTTTTATGTCAACATTAAACTTTTATCTTGAATCTTTCGGATCTGAATATTCATACCACAATTAAGAAGAATTACATTAAAATTATGCCAAGTAGCACTTCACATCAAAAATTATCTTTTTTATCATTTACCTACTCGAGGACGAGCAGGAATTAAGCTTCGGGATGCTTGATACGTCTCCAACGTATCTATAATTTTTGATTGCTCCATGCTATATTATCTACTGATTTGGACATTATTGGGCTTTATTATCCACTTTTATATTATTTTTGGGACTAACCTATTAACCGGAGGCCCAACCCAGAATTGCTGTTTTTTTTGCCTATTTTAGGGTTTGGAAGAAAAGGAATATCAAACGGAGTCCAAACGGAATGAAACCTTCGGGAACGTGACTTTCTCACCGAACATGATCCAAGAGACTTGGACCCTACATCAAGAAATAAAGGAGGAGGCCACGAGGTAGGGGGCGCACCTACCCCCCCCCAGGCGCGCCCTCCACCCTCGTCGGCCCCCTGTTGCTCCACCGGTGTACTCCTTCCTCCTATATATACCTACGTACCCCCAAACAATCAGATACGGAGCCAAAACCCTAATTCCACCGCAGTAACTTCCTGTATCCACGAGATCCCATCTTGGGGCCTGTTCGGGAGCTCCGCCGGAGGGGGCATCCATCACGAAGGGCTTCTACATCAACACCATAGCCTCTTTGATGAAGTGTGAGTAGTTTACCTCAGACTTTCGGGTCCATAGTTATTAGCTAGATGGCTTCTTCTCTCTTTTTGGATCTCAATACAATGTTCTCCCCCTCTCTTGTGGAGATCTATTCGATGTAATCTTCTTTTTACGGTGTGTTTGTTGAGAACGATGAACTGTGGGTTTATGATCAAGATTATCTATGAAGAATATTTGAATCTTCTCTAAATTCTTTTATGTATGATTGGTTATCTTTGCAACTCTCTTCGAAATATCAGTTTGGTTTGGCCTACTAGATTGATCTTTCTTGCAATGGGAGAAGTGCTTAGCTTTGGGTTCAATCTTGCGGTGTCCTTTCCTAGTGACAGTAGGGGCAGCAAGGCACGTATTGTAATGTTGCCATCGAGGATAACAAGATGGTTTTTTATCATATTGCATGAATTTATCCCTCTACATCATGTCATCTTGCTTAAGGCGTTACTCTGTTTTCATGAACTTAATACTCTAGATGCATGCTGGATAGCGGTCAATGAGTGGAGTAATAGTAGTAGATGCAGGCAGGAGTCGGTCTACTTGTCTTGGACGTGATGCCTATATACATGATCATACCTAGATATTCTCATAAATATGCTCAATTCTGTCAATTGCTCAACAGTAATTCGTTCACCCACCGCAAAATACTTATGCTCTTAAGAGAAGCCACTACTGAAACATATGGCCCCCGGGTCTATCTTCATCATATTAATCTTCCAATACTTAGTTATTTCCTTTGCTTTTATTTTACTTTGCATCTTTATCACAAAAATACCAAAAATATTATCTTATCATATCTATCAGATCTCACTCTCGTAAGTGACCGTGAAGGGATTGACAACCCCTTATCGCATTGGTTGCGAAGAGTTATTTTTTTGTGCAGGTGCGAGGGACTCGCGCGTAGCCTCCTACTGGATTGATACCTTGATTCTCAAAAACCGAGGGAAATACTTACGCTACTTTGCTGAAGGAAATATGCCCTAGAGGAAATAATAAAGTTATTATGTATTTCCTTATATCATGATAAATGTTTATTATTCATGCTAGAATTGTATTAACCGGAAACATAATACATGTGTGAATACATAGACAAACAGAGTGTCACTAGTATGCCTCTACTTGACTAGCTCGTTGATCAAAGATGGTTATGTTTCCTAACCATAGACATGAGTTGTCATTTGATTAATGGGATCACATCATTAGGAGAGTGATGTGATTGACTTGACTCATTCCGTTAGCTTAGCACTTGATCGTTTAGTTTGTTGCTATTGCTTTCTTCATGACTTATACATGTTCCTATGACTATGAGATTATGCAACTCCCGTTTACCGGAGGAACACTTTGTGTGCTACCAAACGTCACAACGTAACTGGGTGATTATAAAGGTGCTCTACAGGTGTCTCCGAAGGTACTTGTTGGGTTGGCGTATTTCGAGATTAGGATTTGTCACTCCGATTGTCGGAGAGGTATATCTGGGCCCACTCAGTAATGCACATGACTATAAGCCTTGCAAGCATTGCAACTAATGAGTTAGTTGCGGGATGATGTGTTACGGAACGAGTAAAGAGACTTGCCGGTAACGAGATTGAACTAGGTATTCAGATACCGACGATCGAATCTCGGGCAAGTAACATACCGATGACAAAGGGAACAACATATGTTGTTATGCGGTTTGACCGATAAAGATCTTCGTAGAATATGTAGGAGCCAATATGAGCATCCAGGTTCCGCTATTGGTTATTGACAGGAGACGTGTCTCGGTCATGTCTACATAGTTCTCGAACCCGTAGGGTCTGCACGCTTTAAGTTTGATGACGGTTATATTTGAGTTTATGTGTTTTGATGTACCGAAGGAGTTCAGAGTCCCGGATGAGATCGGGGACATGACGAGGAGTCTCCAAATGGTCGAGACGTAAAGATCGATATATTGGACGACTATATTCGGACATCGGAAAGGTTCCGAGTGATTCGGGTATTTTTGGGAGTACCGGAGAGTTACGGGAATTCGTATTGGGCCTTAATGGACCATACGGGAAAGGAGAGAAAGGCCTAAAAGGGTGGCCGCACCCCTCCCCATGGGCTGGTCCGAATTGGACTAGGGAGGGGGGCGCCCCCTTCCTTCCTTCTCCTTTTCCCTTCCCTTTCCTTCCCTCCTACTCCTACTACATGGAAGGGCTCCTAGTTCTACTAGGAAAAGGGGAATCCTACTCCCGGTGGGAGCAGGACTCCCCTAGGGCGCGCCATAGAGAGGGCCGGCCCTCCCTCTCCTCCACTCCTTTATATACAAGGGTAGGGGGCACCCCAAAGACACAACAATTGATCTCTTGATCTCTTAGCCGTGTGCGGTGCCCCCCTCCACCATAATCCACCTCGATCATATCGTAGCGGTGCTTAGGCGAAGCCCTGCGTCGGTAGAACATCATCATCGTCACCACGCCGTCGGGCTGACGAAACTCTCCCTCAACACTCGGCTGGATCGGAGTTCGAGGGACGTCATCGAGTTGAACGTGTGCCGAACTCGGAGGTGTCGTGCGTTCGGTACTTGATCAGTCGGATCGTGAAGACGTACGACTACATCAACCGCGTTGTGCTAATGCTTCCGCTTTCAGTCTATGAGGGTACGTGGACAACACTCTCCCCTCTCGTTGCTATGCATCACCATGATCTTGCGTGTGCGTAGGAATTTTTTTGAAATTACTACGTCCCCCAACAGTGGCATCCGAGCCAAGTTTTTATGCGGTGATGTAATTTGCACGAGTAGAACACAAGTGAGTTGTGTGTGATATAAGTCATACTACTTACCAGCATGTCATCCTTTGGTTCGGCGGTATTGTTGGATGAAGCGGCCCGAACCAACATTGCGCATATGCTTACGCGAGACTGGTTTTACCGTCGTGCTATGCACATAGGTGACTAGCGGGTGTCAGTTTCTCCAACTTTAGTTGAACCGAGTGTGGCTACGCCCGGTCCTTGAGAAGGTTAAAACAACACTAACTTGACAAACTATCATTGTGGTATTGATGCGTAGGTAAGAATAGTTCTTGCTCAGCCCGTAGCAGCCACGTAAAACTTGCAAACAACAAAGTAGAGGATGTCTAACTTGTTTTTGCAGGGCATGTTGTGATGTGATATGGTGAAGACGTGATGAGATATAAGTTGTTGTATAAGATGATCATGTTTTGTTGAAGTTATCGGCAACTGGCAGAAGCCTTATGGTTGTCTCTTTATTGCATAAGATGCAAGCGCCAAATAATTGCTTTACTTTATCGCTATGCGATAGCAATAGTTGCAAGAGCAATAGTTGGCGAGACGACCATGTGACGACACATTGATATAGATCAAGATGATGGAGATCATGGTGTTATGCCGGTGACGATGGAAATCATGACGATGCTTTGGAGATGGAGATCAAAGGTACAAGATGATGATGGCCATATCATGTCACATATTTTGATTGCATGTGATGTTTATCTTTTATACATCTTATTTTGCTTAGTTCGGCGGTAGCTTTATAAGATGATCTATCACTAATTATCAAGATACAAGTGTTCTCCTTGAGTATGCACCATTGCGAAAGTTCTTCGTGCTGAGACACCACGTGATGATTGGGTGTGATAGGCTCTACGTTCAAATACAACAGGTGCAAAACAGTTGCACACGCGGACTACTCAGGTTAAATTTGATGAGCCTAGCATATAACAGATATGGCCTCGGAACACTGAGACCGAAAGGTCGAGCGTGAATCATATAGTAGATATGATCAACATAGTGATGTTCACCATTGAAACTACTCCATCTCACGTGATGATCGGACATGGTTTAGTTGATATGGATCACGTGATCACTTAGAGGATTAGAGGGATGTCTATCTAAGTGGGAGTTCTTAAGTAATATGATTAATTGAACTTAAATTTATCATGAACTTAGTCCTGGTAGTATTAGCATATCTATGTTGTAGATCAATAGCTCGCGTTTAGCTCCCCTGTTTTATTTTTGATATGTTCCTAGAGAAAACTAAGTTGAAAGATGTTAGTAGCAATGATGCGGATTGGATCCGTGATCTGAGATTTATCCTCATTGCTGCACAGAAGAATTATGTCCTTGATGCACCGCTAGGTGACAAACCTATTGCAGGAGCAGATGCAGATGTTATGAACGTTTGGTTAGCTCAATATGATGACTACTTGATAGTTTAGTGCACTATGCTTAAACGGCTTAGAATCGGGACTTCAAAGACGTTTTGAACATCACGGACGATATGAGATGTTCCAGGAGTTGAAGTTAATATTTCAAGCAAATACCCGAGTTGAGAAATATGAAGTCGCCAACAAGTTCTATAGCTAAAAGATGGAGGAGAATAGCTCAAGCAGTGAGCATGTGCTTAGATTGTCTGGGTACTATAATCACTTGAATCAAGTGGGAGTTAATCTTCCAGATAAAATAGTGATTGACAGAATTCTCTAGTCACCATCACCAAGTTAGTAGAACTTCGCGATGAACTATAATATGCAAGGGATAACGGAAATGATTCCCAAGCTCTTCGTGATGCTGAAATCAACGAAGGTAGAAATCAAGAAAAGCATCAAGTGTTGATGGTAAACAAAACCACTAGTTTCAAGTAAAGGGACAAAGGGAATAAAGGGGGACTTCAAGAAGAACGGCAAGCAAGTTGCTGCTCAAGTGAAAAAACCCAAGTCTGGACCTAAACCTGAAACTGAGTGCTTCTACTGCAAAGGGACTGGTCACTGGAAGCGGAACTACCCCAAGTAATTGGCGGATAAGAAGGATGGCAAAGTGAACATAGATATATTTGATATACATGTTATTGATGTGTACTTTACTAATGTTTATAGCAACCCCTTAGTATTTGATACTAGTTCAGTTACTAAGAATAGTAACTCGAAACGGGAGTTGCAGAATGAACATAGACTAGTTAAGGGTGAAGTGACGATGTGTATTAGAAATGGTTCCAAGATTGATATGACCATCATCGCACACTCCCTATACTTTCGGGATTAGTGTTAAACCTAAAATAAATGTTATTTAGTGTTTGCGTTGAGTATGAATATGATTGGATCATGTTTATTGCAATACGGTTATTCATGTAAGTTAGAGAATAATTGTTGTTCTGTTTACATGAATAAAACCTTCTATGGTCATACACCCAATGAAAATGGTTTGTTGGATCTCGATCGTGGTGATACACATTTTCATAATATTGAAGCCAAAAGATGCAAAGTTAATAATGATAGTGCAACTTATTTGTGGCACTGCCGTTTAGGTTATATTGGTGTAAAGCGCATGAAGAAAATCCATGCTGATGGGCTTTTGGAATCACTTGATTATGAATCAGTTGATGCTTGCGAACCATGCCTCATGGGCAAGATGACTAAGACTCCGTTCTCCAGAACAATGGAGCGAGCAACAGATTTGTTGGAAATCATACATACTGATGTATGTGGTCCGATGAATATTGAGGCTCGCGACAGGTATCATTATTTTCTGATCTTCACAGATGATTTGAGTAGATATGAGTATATCTACTTGATGAAACACAAGTCTGAAACATTTGAAAAGTTCAAAGATTTCAGAGTGAAGTGGAGAATCATCGTAACAAAAATAAAAGTTTCTACGATATGATCGCAGAAGTAAAATATTTGAGTTACGAGTTTGGCCTTCAGTTAAAACAATGTGAAATAGTTTCACTACTCACGCCACCTGCAACACCACAGTGTAATGGTGTGTCCGAACATCGTAACTGTACTTTATTAGATATGGTGCGATCTATGATGTCTCTTACCAATTTACCACTATCGTTTTGGGGTTATGCATTAGAGACATCTACATTCACGTTAAATAAGGCACCATCTAAATCCGTTGAGATGACACCGTATGAACTATGGCTTGGCAAGAAACCTAAGCTGTCGTTTCTTAAAGTTTGAGGTTGCAATGCTTATGTGAAAAAGTTTCAACCTGACAAGCTCAAACCCAAATCGGAGAAGTGCGTCTTCATAGGATACCCAAAAGAAAATGTTGGGTACACCTTCTATCACAGATCCGAAGGCAAGATATTCATTGCTGAGAATGGATCCTTTCTAGGGAAGGAGTTTCTCTCGAAAGAAATGAGTGGGAGGAAAGTAGAACTTGATGAGGTAACTGTACCTGCTCCCTTATTGGAAAGTAGTTCATCATAGAAATCTGTTCCTGTGACTACTACACCAATTAGTGAGGAAGCTAATGATGATGATCATGTAACTTCAGATCAAGTTACTACCGAAACCTCGTAGGTAAACCAGAGTGATATCCGCACCAGAGTGGTACGGTAATCCTGTTCTGGAGGTCATGTTACTTGACCATGATGAGCCTACGAACTATGAGGAAGCGATGATGAGCCCAGATTCCGCAAAATGGCTTGAGGCCATGAAATCTGAGATGGGATCCATGTATGAGAACAAAGTGTGGACTTTGGTTGACTTGCCCGGTGATCGGTAAGCAATTGATAATAAATGGATCTTCAAGAAGAAGATTGACACTGACGGTAATGTTACTGTCTATAAAGCTTGATGACGGTGTCCTGGACTAGGGGGTACTCAACACGTCATCTCCTGATCTGATAGATTGGGCCGAGGACCCCCGTGGCCGTATACTCATGGGCCAGTTCGGACAGCTGCCGCATACAAGGAAGATGCCACAAGACTTGGCGATCAAGAAAAGGACTTCTCCCCACCGGCGTATTCGGCTAGGACTCTTGTTAACCTAGGCCTCTAGTGCATTATATAAACCAGGGCCAGGCTAGTCGATAGAGAATATATACAACAATCATACCATAGGCTAGCTTCTAGGGTTTAGCCTCTTCGATCTCGTGGTAGATCAACTCTTGTAATATTCATATCATCAATATCAATCAAGCAGGACATAGGGTTTTACCTCCATCAAGAGGGCCCGAACCTAGGTAAACATCGTGTACCATGCCTCCTATTACTATTGATCCTAGACGCACAGTTCGGGACCCCCTACCCGAGATCCACCGGTTTTGACACCGACATTGGTGCTTTCATTGAGAGTTCCGTTGTGTGATCGACAAAAGGATCGATGGCTCGCCTGCAGATCAACTGCGACTTTGGCATCTTGGTCACTAGCTCGACTGGTCACCTTGGTTCGACCAAGAACTGCGCCTCATGTTCGGATCACCATGTTCGGACGAAGGCCTTCATCAAACATCAACTCCAATCTCTATCAAGATCATGGAGGAATCATCCATGGAGCTCGGGGGCTCAACGTCAACATTGCCCTCAAGCGACCGTGCTGTTTTTCTGGATAGCGAACTCGTATCTGCCGCCACCACCTCCTCGAGTATCGCTTTGGTGGAATTGTGCGGAATTGAGTCTACAACAACTCTGGAAAATTTCGTCGAGTTCCGATGGAGGAATCTCTGGCAATCCACGATATACCGGAGCCCTGTCAAATCTGGACGGGAATTTGGATGAGTTTAGGGTGTGGTGTCCAGCTTCTAGCTCAGACGTCCTTTGGAAGATCCAACCGTTGATCGGCTGCGGAATTCCTATATCTACCACCTCTCAAAATTTCAGCTCGATCCGACCGTACAAACTCCGGGAACCTTCCGATTAGTGCATCACTTTTCGGATCTGTTTTCTGCGTGAAAACGAATCCGACCCGAGTTCATCTTTTTTATGGACGGGGTTTCGGACATCCCTTTTGAAGGAAGTTTTGTATGGGGTATTGTGTTTTGTTCCCGAACACATCCCACTAACTTTAAGATCTTTTGAACATGATCTTCAACATCATACTGGTGTCAAACCAGTCCGGCAATATTACTCCACGGCTGCCGACCTGCGCTAGACGCGGCGTTACTTTGTTGAGCCGAGCTCAACTTCTTCGGATCATCATCTCGGCAAGCCGAACAAGAGTCCGGCATCACGAATGATAAATCATCACCAACATCGCTGCCCCACGGATTACACGTAGCGGCATACCGGCATCGCCGCACGGTCGCTTCATCAAGCCGGCATCGACCACGTCACGACCTGCATCGACAGGGCCGCACTATTGCTTCTTCAAGCTGGTGTCCATCACGCCGACCTACTTCGACTCATTGGCTGACATCGAGGCTTCGACATCTTGGCTGGACCGGGGGCTTCGCCATCTCTTCATCAACCTACTCCGGACACTTCGGCGTCACTAGCCAACCAGCTCCGTCACGTTAGTTGGGCCGAGGGCTTTGCCTCGGCGAGCTAACCTTTACCAGCATTGTCATGCCGTCGTTTTATCGCCCATCAGGCAATGAGTGTGCCGAGCGAGTCCCAATTTTGGGAATCACCTTCCTTCGGATTGCTATAACAAATAAACCAGGTGCCATTAATCCCAGTATTTTTTGCTTGTTTGGGTTCATTTTTCCCAAGGAATTATTACTCTGATTTGTCCATCATATGTACACAGGTCTATCAAATGGTGGCCACATTAACGACAGTCGCATGGTGGTTCAGTCAGTTTCCGTACATAGTCCGACGAACGCCGCATCCGGAGCTTGGACCAACCTGTGAATTCAGGCTTTGCCACGCCTTTACCGCATCACGCCGACACCCTGCATGGACATTGACTTCGGCGCCAGGCCATATTTCTTTTATTACTCACTTTGCATAAATTATTTATTATGTAACGATTTTTTTTAATTATCATCATTACTATTATCTCCCGTTTGCACTATTTTTGTGCACAGGAAAATGATCCGGGGACTTAGGCGTCACTCTGTCGGTCTGCATCGACCGTGCTATGTCACCACTTCGGCGTGTTGAGCTCTCCGCTCCGCCACCTTGGGACCAGCTTGGGGGATGGAACCTTGCCCCGCATCAAGCTCGGACCGCGTCATCAATACTGAACACATTAACCAGCTAAGTCGCTTTCATACTCAAAAATTTAATTTCTAACTTGTGCTCGGTTCAACCAAGCATTATACTTTTTTGGAAAAAAGTTGCTTGTAAAAAATTTCTTGTCCAAACTTTGTTTGTGACGCATAAATTCAAATACCCCGTTTACTTGGGGGCTTCCTTTATGAAGCTTTTCCTGTTGCATATGATTATACTTGTACGACTTCATTCCTTGTTCCTGTATTACGCCACAATATGCACCATATTGACTTAAGCGATTTGCAAGCTGGGTTGCCTCGCTCCTGTGTTTACCCCTACGTTCCCGATTGTTCGGCTAGGGAGTAAAGGGAGCACCTCTGTGATTGTCACGATCGGGTCGCCCGAGCCGGACCTCAGACTGGGTGAAGCCGAAAGCTAGCGCTCTTATAGTTTTCAATGATGGTCGGCACACAATGGAACTCACGAGTACAAAAAATCTATTGCACAAGTCTCATAATAACAATGAGCACCAAAGAAAGGTATCGGTGGGGGTACTATTTTCTTCGAAGATGCTTCTTACACTTCGTGGTAATATAGTATAAGTTCCCTGAGCGCGCTTTGTCTGTTACAGCCTTATGACCTGATTGCCTGGTTATTGGAAACACTGTCGATACTCTCGACAGATGGAGTACATAACACTTTTCGGTCCTTGACCGAAGAGGGAGAAGCCGATGGTCAGTTAAGACGCGTTTAAAGTTCGGTTGAACATAGATATGATATAAGTACTTCGGTACATGCAATCATTCTTCTACCCAAGTCACTTGGGGGCTCTTAAGTTTATTTGAGCCGTTTTATAATAAGTGTTCTTCTTCTTAGTCGTTGCAAAGTTTTATTATTATTATTTATCACTCCTTTTTTCGACGCGAGTGTGCGGTCACTAGCCGGGGAGCCTAATTTCTCTCTCAAAGCCGCTAGAGTTTAGTTTGCTAAACTGGCCTAATGAGAAGTACTCCGCCCTCGGGATAGGAGGTTGAAGCTGTAGGCTGACCCGCTTGAAGTCTTGAGATAGGATGTATCATGTTAAAGCACGACAGAAGCACTTCCTTTTTTAAGACCAATTTTCGGATTGGCACCGAACACTTGATCTTGTTCGGACGTCATGCTTTTACTGACGTTTCTTGGTTTTCCAAGCTTTTTGGCACTTTTAAACTATTTGTGCTTTTCCAGCATTAGTCTCGCAATGCAACGTCGGGCACCTTTAGGGATTCGGCAAAAACATTCTCAGATATTGCTATATATGCATCGGTTTCGAATTGTGTCTTCGGTTAATAGTTGGGTTGCTCGGCTCTTGCACTTGCTTCCTATGTTCCGTTTTGTTCGGCTAGGCGTGCAAAGGGAGAACCACTGCGATTGTGCTTCCAGCTCACATGGTTAAGCACCTCAGTGGAGAAAGCCAAAAACTGACTGTCACAATAAGCGTAAACTGGTCAGCAATCCGATGACTATGTTAAAAGACGGGCCGTTCATAACATTGGCCAAAGTGTTTACGGCTTGACCCCGACTGTCGCCGAACACTACCAAGGGCTATTAACTGGCCTCCCAAACTAAATCCTCGATATTTTGCTCTTACATTAGAGCTGAGGTTTAATGATCATGCTTAGCATGACAACCCAAAGAAAGGAACCGATAGCGGGACTATTTTCTTTGGAAGACATTTCTTCTGTTAAACAGTAATATAACATATCTCTCTGCGTACCTTTGTTTATAAAACCGTATGGCCAGATTGCCTTGTTTGTTGTAAATCTTCGCCCTCATAAAGGCTTTATAAAGTAGGACAAACACTCCTCGGCTACTGGCCGAGGAGGTGGAAGCCGATGGTCGGTCAACAAAGTTTTGTACAATGCGGATCCGAGCATTAATGACGTAAAGTACTTGGATACATAGAATCATTACACATAATTTGTGATTTTACTATGGATATTGATCCTTAATTCGGCCACCTGTGCCCGCATTAAGGCTCGGGGGCTACTGGGCTTCGGGCTTATTATTTACAAATATTAAAGGGGCACATCGATCCCTTGATCTGGTGTTGCCACCCGACCAGTGTCTCGGGGGCTACTGCATTGCTTGTCCAATGTAGAAAATTTTTTGTGCAATATAGTTTCCGAGGAGATTTTGATCCTCAGGTTGGTCGGCCGCACCCAACCTGAGTCTCGAGGACTGAGCATGCCGCTTTTAGTGTCCCGAAGTATTCTGCTGAGCTAGGACTTGATCCTCAGGTCGATTCTGCAAATCAACCTGAGTCTCAGCGGCCACTGGGATCAGCGGTCTTACATCATCCTTCATGTGCATCTCGGGTTTTAGACCGATACACACCTTGAGGGTTACTGGCTATATATCTCGGCAGAGAATAAATTGCACCAATAAAAAATATTGAAAAAAAATCGGCCCATAGTCGGGGTGGTGCACCACCTTGGAAGCAGTCCGGCATAAAGCTCGGGCGCTAGTGGCTGGCTCCATAGAGGGCATTTCCGGCATTAAGCTCGGCTAAACTCCTTCAACTTTTTTGAACCAAGGTGATATGACACCTCAGATATAGTCCGGCGTTGGAGCTTGGACACAGTTCGGCGTTGGAGCTCAGATACATTCCGGGATTGGATCTTGGAAAGCAGTCCGACATTGGTGCTCGGCTGCAAAAGATACCTCTAATGCAGTCCAGCGTTGGAGCTCGGACGCAAGAGGACACTGCCTCCCGGGAACAACTTCAAACCCGAGGTGTGGCATAAAAATAACAAGGCATAGATAAAGGCCGGAAACTTAAAGGGGCTCCTCGGGTACCCGACGTGTAAACCCGTCGAATGCACTTCGGCGATCCTCGAGATCGAAGATAAAGAAGATTTGTTGAACTAGTTTTCAAGACCGACGACTGAAGATGAAGAACAGTTCGGAAGAATCGAGGAGCGTCCCTAACTTGAAGACCGGTTCAGGGGGCTACTGACGTGTCCTGGACTAGGGGGTACTCAACACGTCATCTCCCAATTTGATAGATTGGGCCGAGGACCCCCGTGGCCGTATACTCATGGGCCAGTTCGGACAGCTGCCGCATACAAGGAAGATTCCACAAGACTTGGCGATCAAGACAAGGACTTCTCCCCACCGGCGTATTCGGCTAGGACTCTTGTTAACCTAGGCCTCTGGTGCATTATATAAACCAGGGCCAGGCTAGTCGATAGAGAATATATACAACAATCATACCATAGGCTAGCTTCTAGGATTTAGCCTCTTCGATCTCGTGGTAGATCAACTCTTGTAATACTCATATCATCAATATCAATCAAGCAGGACGTAGGGTTTTACCTCCATCAAGAGGGCCCGAAACTGGGTAAACATCGTGTCCCATGCCTCCTATTACCATCGATCCTAGATGCATAGTTCGGGACCCCCTACCCGAGATCCGCCGGTTTTGACACCGACACTCGACTTGTTGCAAAAGGTTTTTGACAAGTTCAAGGGATTGACTACGATGAGACCTTCTCACCTGTAGCGATGCTTAAGTCTGTCCAAATCATGTTAGCAATTGCCGCATTTTATGATTATGAAATTTGGCAAATGGATGTCAAAACTGCATTCCTGAATGGATTTCTGGAAGAAGAGTTGTATATGATGCAACCGGAAGGTTTTGTCGATCCAAAGGGAGCTAACAAAATATGCAAGCTCCAGCGATCCATCTATGGAGTGGTGCAAGCATCTCGGAGTTGGAATATACGCTTTGATAAGTTGATCAAAGCATATAGTTTTACACAGACTTGCGGTGAAGCATGTATTTACAAGAAAGTGAGTAGGAGCACTACAACATTTCTGATAAGTATATGTGAATGACATATTGTTGATCGAAGATAATGTAGAATTATCCTGCAAAGCATAAAGCTGAAGGAAATATGCCCTAGAGGCAATAATAAAGTTATTATTTATTTCCTTATTTCATGATAAATGTTTATTATTCATGCTAGAATTGTATTAACCGGAAACATAATACATGTGTGAATACATAGACAAACATAGTGTCACTAGTATGCCTCTACTTGACTAGCTCGTTTATCAGAGATGGTTATGTTTCCTAGCCATGGACAAAAGAGTTGTCATTTGATTAACGGGATCACATCATTAGGAGAATGATGTGATTGACTTGACCCATCCCGTTAGCTTAGCACTTGATCGTTTAGTATTCTGCTATTGCTTCCTTCATGACTTATACATGTTCCTGTAACTATGAGAATTGTGTAACTCCCGTTTACCGGAGGAACACTTTGGGTACTACCAAACGTCACAACGTAACTGGGTGATTATAAAGGAGTACTACAGGTGTCTCCGAAGGTACATGTTGAGTTAGCATAATTCGAGATTAGGTTTTGTCACTCCGATTGTCGGAGAGGTATCTCTGGGCCCTCTCGGCAATGCTCATCACCTAAGCCTTGCAAGCATGTAACTAATGAGTTAGTTATAAGATGAAGTATTACAGAACGAGTAAAGAGACTTGTCGATAATGAGATTGAACTAGGTATTGGATACCGACGATCGAATCTCGGACAAGTAACATACCGATGACAAAGGGAACAACGTATGTTGTTATGCGGTTTGACCGATAAAGATCTTCGTAGAATATGTAGGAACCAATATGGGCATCCAGGTCCCGCTATTGGTTATTGACCAGAGATGTGTCTCAGTCATGTCTACATCATTCTCGAACCGTAGGGTCCACACGCTTAAGGTTTCGATGACAGTTATATTATGAGTTTATGTATTTTGATGTACCGAAGGTTGTTCAGAGTCCCGGATTTGATTACGGACATGAAGAGGAGTCTCGAAATGGTCGAGACATAAAGATTGATATATTGGACGGATATATTTGGACACCGGAAAGGTTCCGGAGAAGTTTGGAGCCCCGGAAGGTTACCGGAACCCCCCGGGAGGTATATGGGCCTTATTGGGCCCATGTAGGAGGAAGAGAGAAGGAGCAAGGGAAGGGGGCGCGCCCCCCCAAGCCCAATCCGAATTGGGGAGGGGGGCCGGCCCCCCTTTTCCTTTCTCCTTCCCCCTCTTCCTATTACTACTACTAGTACTACTTCCTAATACTAGTACTCTTTCCTTCCCCCTCCAAATAAGATAAGGAAAAGAGAGGGAAACCTACTTGGAGTAGGTTTCCCCCTCCTCATGGCGCGCCCCCCCTAGGGCCGGCCACCTCCCCCCTCCCTCCTTTATATACGGGGGTAGGGGGCACCCTAGGACACACAAGTTGATCATTGATCGTTCCTTAGCCGTGTGCGGTGCCCCCCTCCACGATATTACACCTCGGTCATATTGTAGCGGTGCTTAGGCGAAGCCCTGCAACAGGAGAACATCAAGATCGTCACCACGCCGTCGTGCTGACGGAACTCCCCCTCGGCGCCTCTGCTGGATTGGAGATCGAGGGTGCGTCATCGAGCTGTACGCGTGTCAGGAACTCGGAGGTGCCGGAGTAACGGTACTTGGATCGGTTGAACCGGAGGACGTACGACTACTTCCTCTACGTTGCGTCAACGCTTCCGCTTCGGTCTATGAGGGTACGTAGACAACACTCTCCCCTCGTTGCTATATCATCACCATGATCTTGCGTGTGCGTAGGAAAATTTTGAAATTACTACGTTCCCCAACAGTGGCATCAGAGCCTAGGTTTTATGTGTTGATGTTATATGCACGAGTAGAACACAAGTAAGTTGTGGACGATATAAGTCATACTGCCTACCAGCATGTCATACTTTGGTTCAGCGGTATTGTGAGATGAAGCGGCCCGGACCGACATTACGCGTACGCTTACGCGAGACTGGTTTCACCGTTACGAGCACTCGTGCTTAAAGGTGGCTGGCGGGTGTCTGTCTCTCTCACTTTAGTTGAACCGAGTGTGGCTATGCCCGGTCCTTGTGAAGGTTAAAACGGAGTCTATTTGACAAACTATCGTTGTGGTTTTGATGCGTAGGTGAGATTGGTTCTTGCTTAAGCCCGTAGCAGCCACGTAAAATTTGCAACAACAAAGTAGAGGACGTCTAACTTGTTTTTGCAGGGCATGTTGTGATGTGATATGGCCAAGACATGATGCTATATTTTATTGTATGAGATGATCATGTTTTGTAACCGAAGTTATCGGCAACTGGCAGGAGCCATATGGTTGTCACTTTATTGTATGAAATGCAAACGCCCTGTAATTGCTTTACTTTATCACTAAGCGGTAGCGATAGTCGTAGAAGCAATAGATGGCATAACGACAACGATGCTACGATGGAGATCAAGGTGTCACGCCGGTGACGATGGTGATCACGACGGTGCTTCGAAGATGGAGATCACAAGCACAAGATGATGATGGCCATATCATATCACTTATATTGATTGCATGTGATGTTTATCCTTTATGCATCTTATCTTGCTTTGATTGACGGTAGAATTTTAAGATGATCTCTCACTAATTATCAAGAAGTGTTCTCCCTGAGTATGCACCGTTGCGAAAGTTCTTCGTGCTGAGACACCACGTGATGATCGGGTGTGATAGGCTCTACGTTCAAATACAACGGGTGCAAAACAGTTGCACACGCGGAATACTCAGGTTATACTTGACGAGCCTAGCATATACAGATATGGCCTCGGAACACGGGGACCGAAAGGTCGAGCGTGAATCATATAGTAGATATTATCAACATAGAGATGTTCACCATTGAAACTACTCCATCTCACGTGATGATCGGACATGGTTTAGTTGATTTGGATCACGTAATCACTTAGATGACTAGAGAGATGTCTGTCTAAGTGGGAGTTCTTTAGAAATATGATTAATTGAACTTTAATTTATCATGAACTTAGTCCTGGTAGTATTTTGCAAATTATGTTGTAGATCAATAGCTCGCGTTGTTGCTTTCATATGTTTGTTTTTGATATGTTCCTAGAGAAACTGTGTTGAAAAATGTTAGTAGCAATATTGCGGATTTGATCCGTGATCTGAGGTTAATCCTCATTGCTGCACAGAAGAATTATGTCCTTGATGCACCGCTAGGTGACAGACCTATTGCAAGAGCAGATGTAGACGTTATGAACGTTTGGCTAGCTCAATATGATGAATACTTGATAGTTTAGTGCACCATGCTTAACGGCTTAGAATCGGGACTTCAAAGACGTTTTGAACGTCATGGACCATATGAGATGTTCCAGGAATTGAAGTTAATATTTCAAGCAAATACCCGAGTTGAGAGATATGAAGTCTCCAACAAGTTCTATAGCTAAAAGATGGAGGAGAATCGCTCAACTAGTGAGCATGTGCTCAGATTGTCTGGGTACTTCAATCGCTCGAATCAAGTGGGAGTTAATCTTCCAGATAAGATAGTGATTGACAGAATTCTCTAGTCACCATCACTAAGTTACTAGAACTTCGTGATGAACTATAGTATGCAAGGGATGACGAAAACGATTCCCAAGCTCTTCGTGATGCTGAAATCAACGAAGGTAGAAATCAAGAAAGAGCATCAAGTGTTGATGGTTACCAAGATCACTAGTTTCAAGAAAAGGGCAAAGGGAAAGAAAGGGAACTTCAAGTAGAATGACAAGCAAGTTGTCACTCCCGTGAAGAAGACCAAAGCTGGACCAAAGCCTGAAACTGAGTGCTTACACTGTAAAGGAAATGGTCACTGGAAGTGGAAATGCCCTGAATATTTGGTGGGTAAGAAGGATGGCAAAGTGAACAAGTGTATATTTGATATACAGGTTATTGATGTGTGCCTTACTAGTGTTTATAGTAGCCACTGAGTATTTGATACTTGTTCGGTTGCTAAGATTAGTAATTCGAAACAGGAGTTACAGAATAAACAGAGACTAGTTGAGGGTGAAGTGACGATGAGTGTTGGAAGTAGTTCCAAGATTGATATGATCATCATCGCACACTCCCTATACTTTCGGGATTAGTGTAAAACCTAAATAAATGTTATTTGGTGTTTACGTTAAGCATGAATATGATTTGATCATGTTTATTGCGATACGGTTATTCATTTAAAGTTAGAGAATAAATTGTTATTCTGTTTACATGAATAAGACCTTCGATGGTCATACACCCAATGAACATAGTTTGTTGGATCTCGATCGTAGTGATACACATATTCATAATATTGATGCCAAAAGATGCAAAGTTAATAATGATAGTGCAACTTATTTGTGGCACTGCCGTTTGGGTCATATCGGTATAAAAGCGCATGAAGAAACTCCATAAAGATGGATTTTCGGAATCACTTGGTTATGAATCATTTGATGCTTGCGAACCGTGCCTTTTGGGCAAGATGACTAAAACTCCGTTCTCCGGAACAATGGAACAAGCTACTGACTTATTGGAAATAATACATACCGATGTATGTGATCCAATGAGTGTTGATGCTCGTGGCAAGTATCGTTATTTTCTGACCTTCACAGATGATTTGAGCAGATATTGGTATATCTACTTGATGAAACATAAGTCTGAAATAGTTGAAAGGTTCAAAGAATTTCAGAGTGAAGTGGAAAATCATCGTAACAAGAAAATAAAGTTTCTGCGATCTGATCATGGAGATGAATATTTGAGTTACGAGTTTGGTCTTCAATTAAAACAATGTGGAATAGTTTCACAGCTCACGCCACCTGGAACACCACAACGTTATGGTGTGTCCGAACATCGTAACTGCACTTTATTGGATATAGTGCGATCTATGATGTCTCTTACTGATTTACCACTATTGTTTTTGGGTTATTCATTAGAGACAGCTGCATTCACGTTAAAAGGGCACCATCAAAATCCGTTGAGATGACGCCTTATGAACTGTGGTTTGGCGAGAAACCAAAAGTTGTCGTTTCTTAAACTTTGGGGCTGCGATGCTTATGTGAAAAAGTTTCAACCTGATAAGCTCGAACCCAAATCGGAGAAGTGCGTCTTCATAGAATACCCAAAGGTAACTATTGGGTACACCTTCTATCACAGATCCGAAGGCAAGTTATTCGTTGCTAAGATGGATCCTTTCTAAGAGAAGAAGTTTCTCTCGAAAGAAGTGAGTGGGAGGAAAGTAGAGCTTGATAAGGTAATTGTACCTTCTCCCGAATTGGAAAGTAGTTCATCACAGAAATCAGTTCCAGTGATTGCTACACCAATTAGTGAGGAAGCTAATGATGATGATCATGAAACTTCAGATCAAGTTACTACAGAACCTCGTAGGTCTTCCAGAGTAAGATCCGCACCAGTATGGTGTAGTAATCATGTTCTGGAAGTCATGTTACTAGACCATGATAAACCTACGAACTATGAGGAAGCGATGATGAGCCCAGATTTCGCGAAATGGCTTGAGGCCGTGAAATCTGAGATTGGATCCATGTATGAGAACAAAGTGTGGACTTTGGTGGAGTTGCCCAATGATCGGCAAGACATATTGTATAAATGGATCTTCAAGAGGAAGACAGATGTTGATAGTAGTGTTACTATCTACAAAGCTTGACTTGTCGCAAAAAGGTTTTTGACAAGTTCAAGGTGTTGACTACAATGAGATTTTCTCAACTGTAGCGATGCTTAAGTCTGTCCGAATCATGTTAGCAATTGCCACATTTTATGAAATCTGGCAAATGGATGTCAAAACTGCATTCCTTAATGGATTTATTAAAGAAGAGTTGTATATGATGCAACCAGAAGGTTTTGTCAATCCTAAAGATGCTAACAAAGTGTGCAAGCTCCAGCAATCCATCAATGGACTGGTGCAAGCATCTCGGAGTTGGAATATACGCTTTGATAGTATGATCAAAGCATATAGTTTTATACAGAATTCTGAAGAAGCCTGTATTTACAAGAAAGTGAGTGGGAGCACTACAGCATTTCTGATAAGTATATGTGAATGACATATTGTTGATCGGAAATAATATAGAATTATTCTGCAAAGCATAAAGGAGTGTTTGACAGGAGTTTTTCAAAGCAAGACCTCAGTGAAGCTGCTTACATATTGAGCATCAAGATCTATTGGGATAGATCAAGACGCTTGATAAGATTTTCAATGAGTACATACCTTGGCAAGATTTTGAAATAGTTCAAAATGGAACAGTCAAAGAAAGAGTTCTTGCCTGTGTTGCAAAGGTATGAAATTGAGTAAGACTCAAATCCCGACCACAGCAGAAAATAGAAAGAGAATGAAAAGTCATTCCCTATGCCTCAGTCATAGGTTCTATAAAGTATGCTATGCTATGTACCAGACCTATTGTATACCTTGCTCTGAATTTGGCAAGGGAGTACAATAGTGATCTAGGAGTAGATCACTGGACATTGGTCAAGAATATCCTTAGTAAGGACTAAGGAGATGTTTCTCGATTATGGAGGTGATAAAAGAGTATGTTGTAAAAGTTACATCAGTGCAAACTTTTACAGTGATCCAGATGACTCTAAGTCTCAACCTGGATACATATTGAAAGTGGGAGCAATTAGCTAGAGTAGCTTCGTGCAGAGCATTGTGGACATAACATATTTGCAAAATACATACGGCTCTGAATGTGACAGACCCGTTGACTAAGCTTCTCTCACGAGCAAAACATGATCACACCTTAGTACTCTTTTGGCGTTAATCACATAGCGATGTGAACTAGATTATTGACTCTAGTAAACCCTTTGGATGTTGGTCACATGATGATGTGAACTATGGGTGTTAATCATATACAGATATGAATATTGGTGTTAAATCACATGGCGATGTGAACTAGATTATTGACTCTAGTGCAAGTGGGAGACTGAAGGAAATATGCCCTAGAGGCAATAATAAAGTTATTATTTATTTCCTTATTTCATGATAAATGTTTATTATTCATGCTAGAATTGTATTAACCGGAAACATAATACATGTGTGAATACATAGACAAACATAGTGTCACTAGTATGCCTCTACTTGACTAGCTCGTTTATCAGAGATGGTTATGTTTCCTAGCCATGGACAAAAGAGTTGTCATTTGATTAACGGGATCACATCATTAGGAGAATGATGTGATTGACTTGACCCATCCCGTTAGCTTAGCACTTGATCGTTTAGTATTCTGCTATTGCTTCCTTCATGACTTATACATGTTCCTGTAACTATGAGAATTGTGTAACTCCCGTTTACCGGAGGAACACTTTGGGTACTACCAAACGTCACAACGTAACTGGGTGATTATAAAGGAGTACTACAGGTGTCTCCGAAGGTACATGTTGAGTTAGCATAATTCAAGATTAGGTTTTGTCACTCCGATTGTCGGAGAGGTATCTCTGGGCCCTCTCGGCAATGCTCATCACCTAAGCCTTGCAAGCATGTAACTAATGAGTTAGTTATAAGATGAAGTATTACAGAACGAGTAAAGAGACTTGTCGATAACGAGATTGAACTAGGTATTGGATACCGACGATCGAATCTCAGACAAGTAACATACCGATGACAAAGGGAACAACGTATGTTGTTATGCGGTTTGACCGATAAAGATCTTCGTAGAATATGTAGGAACCAATATGGGCATCCAGGTCCCGCTATTGGTTATTGACCAGAGATGTGTCTCAGTCATGTCTACATCGTTCTCGAACCGTAGGGTCCGCACGCTTAAGGTTTCGATGACAGTTATATTATGAGTTTATGTATTTTGATGTACCGAAGGTTGTTCGGAGTCCCGGATATGATTACGGACATGACGAGGAGTCTCGAAATGGTCGAGACATAAAGATTGATATATTGGACGGATATATTTGGACACCGGAAAGGTTCCGGAGAAGTTTGGAGCCCCGGAAGGTTACCGGAACCCCCCGGGAGGTATATGGGCCTTATTGGGCCCATGTAGGAGGAAGAGAGAAGGAGAAAGGGAAGGGGGCGCGCCCCCCCAAGCCCAATCCGAATTGGGGAGGGGGGCCGGCCCCCCCTTTCCTTTCTCCTTCCCCCTCTTCCTATTACTACTACTAGTACTACTTCCTAATACTAGTACTCTTTCCTTCCCCCTCCAAATAAGATAAGGAAAAGAGAGGGAAACCTACTTGGAGTAGGTTTCCCCCTCCTCATGGCGCGCCCCCCCTAGGGACGGCCACCTCCTCCCTCCCTCCTTTATATACGGGGGTAGGGGGGCACCCTAGGACACACAAGTTGATCATTGATCGTTCCTTAGCCGTGTGCGGTGCCCCCCTCCACGATATTACACCTCGGTCATATTGTAGCGGTGCTTAGGCGAAGCCATGCAACAGGAGAACATCAAGATCGTCACCACGCCGTCGTGCTGACGGAACTCCCCCTCGGCGCCTCTGCTGGATCGGAGATCGAGGGTGCGTCATCGAGCTGTACGCGTGTCAAGAACTCGGAGGTGCCGGAGTAACGGTACTTGGATCGGTTGAATCGGAGGACGTACGGCTACTTCCTCTACGTTGCGTCAACGCTTCCGCTTCGGTCTACGAGGGTACGTAGACAACACTCTCCCCTCGTTGCTATATCATCACCATGATCTTGCGTGTGCATAGGAAAATTTTGAAATTACTACGTTCCCCAACAAAAGCAGTGTTCGAAAGGAGTTTTTGAAAGAAAGACCCCAGTGAAGCTGCTTACATATTAAGCATCAAGATCTATAGAGATAGATCAAGACGCTTGATAAGTTTTTTCAATGAGTACATACCTTGACAAGATTTTGAAGTAGTTCAAAATGGAACGGTCAAAGAAAGAGTTCTTGCCTGTGTTACAAGGTGTGAAATTGAGTAAGACTCAAAGCCCGACCACCGCAGAAGATAGAAAGAGAATGAAAGTCATTCCCTATGCCTCAGCCGTAGGTTCTATAAAATATGTTGTGTACCAGATCTATTGTATACCCTACACTATTTTTGGCAAGGGAGTACAATAGTGATCTAGGAGTAGATCATTGGACAACGGTCAAAATTATCCTTAGTGGAATAAGGATATGTTTCTCGATTATGGAGGTGACAAAAAGGGTTCGTCGTAAAGGGTTACGTCGATGCAAATTTTGACACTGATCCAGATGGCTCTAAATCTCAATATGGATACATATTGAAAGTGGGAGCAATTAGCTAGAGTAGCTCCGTGCAGAGCATTGTTGACATAGAAATTTGCAAAATACTTACGGATCTGAATGTGGCAGACCCTTGACTAAACTTCTCTCACAAGCAAAACATGATCACACCTTAGTACTCTTTGGGTGTTAATCACATAGCAATGTGAACTGGATTATTGACTCTAGTAAACCCTTTGGGTGTTGGTCACATGTCGATGTAAACTATGGGTGTTAATCACATGGTGATGTGAACTATTGGTATTAAATCACATGGCGATGTGAACTAGATTATTGACTCTAGCGCAAGTGGGATACTGAAGGAAATATGCCCTAGAGGCAATAATAAAGTTATTATTTATTTCCTTATATCATGATAAATGTTTATTATTCATGCTAGAATTGTATTAACCGGAAACATAATACATATGTGAATACATAGACAAACAGAGTGTCACTAGTATGCCTCTACTTGACTAGCTCATTGATCAAAGATGGTTATGTTTCCTAACCATAGACATGAGTTATCATGAGTTATAGCTTTTCTGAATGTTAAGTATCATTTCCTTAGACCATGAGATTGTGCAACTCCCGGATACCGCAAGAGTGCTTTGGGTGTGCCAAACGTCACAACGTAACTGGGTGACTATAAAGGTACACTACAGGTATCTCCGAAAGTGTCTGTTGGGTTGGCACGAATCGAGACTGGGATTTTTCACTCCATATGACGGAGAGGTATCTCTGGACTCGGTAATGCATCATCATAATGAGCTCAATGTGACCAAGTGGTTGATCACGGGATCATGCATTATGGTACGAGTAAAGTGACTTGCCGGTAACGAGATTGAACGAGGTATTGGGATACCGACGATCGAGTCTCGGGCAAGTAACGTACCGATTGACAAAGGGAATTGTATACGGATTGATTGAATCCTCGACATCGTGGTTCATCCGATGAGATCATCGAGGAGCATGTGGGAGCGAACATGGGTATCCAGATCCCGCTATTGGTTATTGACCGGAGAGTCGTCTCGGTCATGTCTGCGTATCTCCCGAACCCGTAGGGTCTACACACTTAAGGTTCGGTGATGCTAGGGTTGTTGAGATATTAGTATACGGTAACCTGGAAGTTGTTCGGAGTCCCGGATGAGATCCCGGACGTCACGAGGAGTTTCGGAATGGTCCGGAGGTGAAGATTTATATATAGGAAGTCAAGTTTCGGCCATCGAGAAAGTTTCGGGGGTACTCGGTATTGTACCGGGACCACCGGAAGGGTCCCGGGGGTCCACCGGGTGGGGCCACCTATCCCGGAGGGCCCCATGGGCTGAAGTGGGAGGGGAACCAGCCCCTAGTGGGCTGGTGCGCCCCCCTTGGGCCTCCCCCTGCGCCTAGGGTTGGAAACCCTAGGGGTGGGGGGCGCCCCACTTGGCTTGGGGGGCAAGCCACCCCCTTGGCCGCCCCCCTTGGAGATGGATCTCCTAGGGCCGGCGCCCCCCTAGGGACCCTATATATAGTTGGGGGGAGGGAGGGCAGCCGCACCCTAGCCCCTGGCCTCTCCCTCTCCCTCCCGTGACACTCCTCCCTCTCCATGTGCTTGGCGAAGCCCTACCGAGATCACCGTTGCTTCCACCACCACGCCGTCGTGCTGCTGGATCTTCATCAACCTCTCCTTCCCCCTTGCTGGATCAAGTTGGAGGAGACGTCTTCCCAACCGTACGTGTGTTGAACGCGGAGGTGCCGTCCGTTCGGCGCTAGGTCATCGGTGATTTGGATCACGACGAGTACGACTCCATCAACCCCGTTCTCTTGAACGCTTCCGCGCGCGATCTACAAGGGTATGTAGATGCACTCCTCTCTCCCTCGTTGCTAGATGACTCCATAGATTGATCTTGGTGATGCGTAGAAAATTTAAAAATTCTGCTACGTTCTCCAACAGTATATATAGGTGGGGGAGGGAGGAGCAGCTAGGGAGGCGCCCCAAGTAGGCCGAATCCTACTTGGGGTCTCTCCCAAGCCGCGCCCCACTTTCCTTTTTAGGTAAGCGGGGAAAGGGAAGGGATGTAGGCGCCCCTCTTTTCCTTTCTCCCATGAGAAGGGGAAGGCAGGAGGGGCTAGCCCTACCTCCTTTCTTTCCCTAGGGTCGGCCGGCCAAGGAGAGGGGCGCATCACCCCCCTTGTGGGTTGGTATGTCCCCCCTTAGCCCATTAGGCCCATACACCTATCAGGGGTGTCCAAAACCCCTTCCGGTGACCCAATGATTACCCGGTGCATTTCGAAACTCTTTCGGTGTTCGAATACCATCGTCCTATATATCAATCTTTACACACGAACCATTCCGGAGCTCCTTGTCATGTTCTTGATCTCATCCGGGACCCCGAACAACATTCGGTCACCAAATCCATATAACTCATATAACACTATATCGTCAACGAACATTAAGCGTGCGGACCCTACGAGTTCGAGAACTATGTAGACATGACCGAGACACCTCTCCGGTCAATAACCAATAGCGGAACCTGGATGCCCACATTGGCTCCTACATATTCTACGAAGATCTTTATCGGTCGAACCTTATGACAACATACGTAATTCCCTTTGTCCATCAGTATGTTACTTGCCTAAGATTCTATCGTCGTTATCTTCATACCTAGCACAATCTCGTTACCGGCAAGTCTCTTTACTCGTTCCGTAATACATCATCTCGTAGCTAACTCCTTAGTCATTTGCTTGCAAGCTTATTATGATGTGTATTACTGAGAGGGCCCAGAGATACCTCTCCGATACTTGGAGTGACAAATCCTAATCACGATCTATGCCAACTCAACAAACACCTTCAGAGATACCTGTAGAGCGTCTTTATGATCACCCAGTTACGTTGTGACATTCATAACATACAAGGTATTCCTCCGGTATCCGGGAGTTGCATGATCTCATAGTCGAAGAAATATGTATTTGACATTAAGAAAGCAATAACAATAAACTGAACGATCAATATGCTAAGCTAACAGATGGGTCTTGTCCATCACATCATTCTTCTAATGATGTGATTCCGTTATCAAATGACAACACATGTCCATGGTAAGGAAACATTAACCATTTTTTATCAACGAGCTACTCTAGTAGAGACTTTACTAGGGACACAATATTTCGTTTATGTATCCATATATGTATTTAAGTTTCCAATCAATACAATTTTAGCATGAATAAGAAAATATAAAATAACAACGTTATTAATGCTTCTAGGGCATATTTCGTTCAGAGCAGCGAGCAGCGACCACGTTGACTGAGAGAAAATAAACGAAGGAACCGCAGACATGACACACGTTGCATGGACGAGCTGGTGGATGCTCATGTGCGATCCGTCGGTTGAAGCTAGACGTTTTCCTGAAACAAAAGACTGAAAGAAAAGCTTGATAAAAACTAAACCTGGAAGAACATAGATAAAATCCAAAAATAAATAAATAAAATAAGACACCAAAAAAAATAAAAAAAATAAAAAGGGAAACACTAAACTCAACCGACTGTTTTTCTGTCTAGTGTGTGCTGTGTCTCACGCATGACACATGCCCATGTTGGCGCACCCACTGCTTTTCCCATTAGACCTTATATCTACAAGCGAACCGCTCGTCCACCTATTTCTCCTGTGATCTTCCCCTTCTCGCTTCCTTCTCTAGCGACTCGCTCGGCACAAAGAAGAGTGTCTCCAGGGATGGTGGCATACCCGCTGCTATGAGACATGGCTACGTGACGATTCACTGTTAGTTGCTGCAACGGGGCGGAAGCTCGATGCTTGATGCCCCTTCACATTGCCGCAATGACGGATGTTTGTCTTTTACGACATCGAAACGCCGGTGCAACTACAACGATCTATGCAACGGAGACGACGCACAACGGCGGTGGCGCAATGGTGTTGTGCTTCTACAACGTCGGTGAGGCTTCCACAACATTGACAATGCTGCAACTTGGAGGGGTTGTCGTCTGCCTTTGCCGCACCCCACCGCAACACACAAGTTGTTGCAAGCCGGAAGGGCAGCACCAACCACCACTATTGCATACCCCTCACCGCAACATCCGCCATGTTGCAATCATCGATGTCGCTGGAAGACCGGGGCCGACCACCGTGACGCTGTGTTGCTGCTGCTATTGCAATGACGATGAGACGATGCTTCTTGTGACGAAAAAGACAAACTATGCCGTTGTGAGGACGACGACGGCGATGCTCCGCAACAATGGTGGTGTTGCAATGTTTTCACAACAAGGATGGTGTTGCAAACTTGAACATGCTTCAAAAGGCTGATCCAATGTCCCGAATGACGCGTAGCATTGGGAAACAAACAGCGGCAGCGCAGTGAACACCCAACTGGGCTCGCCTACGGGCGTTCAAATAGGATTTACCCTGCGGGAGGTTGAAGATAGTTTTTTTTTTCAAACAAGGAGGTTGAAGATAGTTGAAGGTTGTGAAGCATGTTGGGCCTAAGAAATTTGTTAGTGCCAGACCCAGCAATTGATGGGCCGAAATGGCGCCGCCCTGTCGCCGGTGAAATCGCTTCGCGCGGGAATTCCAATTTCCCGTCCCTCCATCCCCGCAGCCCGCCCAACCCCAGGTCCGCCCCACTCCCCCCCTCCTCCCCCAAATCCGGTTTCCCAATCCCGCCGCCGCCCGCCGCCCGCCGCCCCCGGCCTCCCGCCCGGAACCCCCAAATCCGCGCAGCCATGGCTCCGCGGAAGCGCGCGGCCGCGGCTGCGGCCTCGAAGAAGCCGCCGCCCTCGCAGCCGTCGCAGCCGCCCGCCAAGTTCGGCATCCTCCACTTCTTTGAGCGCCACCAGTCCCAGGCCGCCTCCCAGAACCCCAAGCGCCAGAAGCCCGTGGCGAACCCCGATCCCATGCCGCCCCCGCCCCCGCCCCCGCCGCCCGAGGAGGAGCTGTCCGAGGTCTCGCCGGAGGTCACCAAGACCCTCGCGCCCAAGCGGGTCAAGTTTTCCCCCGGGATGGTGAGTCGTCGTCTTCTTGTGATTGTTCCGATCTGATCTGCTTTAGTCGTGGCCTGACCACGGGTTGTTTGCGCGGTTCAGCTGATAAAGCAGAGCCAGGACGATGGCGGCGGGGAGGTCGTGACCTGGAAGATCTCGCCGGTGAACGATCGTCTGCGCACCAGGCAGTTGCCAGGGATGGCGCTTCATCCGTGCTCAAACAACGAGGTACATCAACCCTGAAATTTCTTTCTTTATGTGCGAGTTCATACATGCTCACGTACATACGCTGTGCTGGAACGGATGCTGCCACCTCTGGCTGTACATTGATGAAATCCATTGTCTTTGTGGTTTCCTAACCTGTGGTTGTGGCGTGTTGATTCCAATCGTAGAAACATTCCTCGCTCGAGGCTATGAAGAAGTGGCATTCGTCTCCGTTGGGCTTGTCGAGGTGTACTGCTTCAGCACGCAATCTGAGTGTGTGTGGTATAGGCCCAGGTGGCGGTGATGGTATGGAAGACCAGAGCCCATTCCGGACGCCACCATCACTGCCCTATAGCTTCACCGAGGTATACACGCATATTTGCTGAATTTTTGTCTTGGTTGTCAGCCAAATGTGACTGTCAGTTGTCTAATCTTTTCATGTATCAAGCAGCCGTTGAATGCTGGTATCACTTGTGATGGAGGACCTGACCAGTTGGAAGCAGGGCAGCACAAAAAGGTGAGCTAAATGACTACACTATGTTCTTTTGATACAGCATCCGTTTTGTAATCTTGCTACCTGTCAGAATTAAGAAGACATCACATAATTGAACTGTGAAATTATGTCAAAATGTTCTCTTGCTAGGCACTATTGGATCTTCTAGATCAAGTTGAAGATGCCATTACGGAAGAAGAATTGCCAGTTCATGCTGGGAATAAAGGAGTTCAAGTCACAGGTGGTGATAGCACGGACAGCAAATGTTCTCCTATTGCTAGCAGTCTAAATGTTGAATCCAACAAGCCTCGTGAAGCCCCATCTTTCGATAGTTTCCTCGTGTTGGAGGTTTGCCTTTTTGCTTCCACCTGTTGTTCTCTGATCAATGCTGATGAGCTGTTCTAGTGACAAAAGGTTTTCTGTTCTTCCTTACTTTTTAGGTGTCAGAAAAACACAAAGGTGATAGTTCATGCGATCGCTATCCTGCTAAGGTGTGTCCCGCTACTTGTGTGGATGGTTTTTATGTCCAATGATCTTTCTGTGCTCTGCAAAGTTGCTTTTCTCTGGCAGGTTCTGCGTCTCCTGAATGAGCATTGTGGGAAAGAGTATTCAGTGCATCTGTGCGACGAGTGGTGAGTATACAATAGTACTGTATGGAAATGGATATCTTGAACCTAGTAGTCGGAAACTAGATTATCAGTTTATCGCCCTATGTCTTGGGGTTATAACTGGTAGTCTGGTATTAAACATCCCCTTGGCTTCTTCAACATAGGGTAGATGCACCTGCGAGGTCATCCACTTAAGCTTAGTTCTTTATTATATGCACTACATACACCTAAGCAATCTTTTTATATTCCCATTTTCATACTACTGTAGGTTCCATAGCACTGTCGTCCCAGGCGACACAGTAAGTGTAATTGGAGAATTCAGTGACCAAGGAAAATGCACTGTTGATCATGATAGCAATCTTGTTATTGTCCATCCAGAATTACTCATCTCTGGAACGCGGGTGAGTACTACTTGCTATGTTCTGGTACCATGATTTTGTAGTTTGTAGAGCAACTTTCTATCACATCCTATTAGAAAACTCCCAAAATTTATTTGTAGATATGTGTTTCTTATTTTCCTACAGAATTTTTGATAACTAGTTGATTGTAGGTTGCTTCAAGTTTCCATTGTCCAAGGAGATCTGTTCTCGACGAAAGATTAAAAAGCAATGAATATTCCACAAGCGCTTTGATGGGTACTCTGCTTCATCAAGTATTTCAGGTTTCTTGATACAAGAATACTTGCCGACTTTGGTTACTATTCCACAATTTCTTTTGGTCAGCTAATATTGTAAGCTTGTAACAATTTAGATGCCTGAAGTTTTGTTTTTTGTGCTTTAGGCTGGGCTACTTGAGGATGTTCCTTCAAGGCAGTTTTTGGAACAACAAGCAAAAGAAGTTCTTTTGAACAACCTCGAGAGTCTGTATGCATGTGGAGGTACTATCCAGGGCAAAATTTCCTACTTTATGAGAAAACACTCTAAACATCATATTGCTTGGAGTGTTCATGTGGTTAGATTATATCATTATTGCGTTATACCGGGTGCTGATTAGTGATTCTTCCTTATACTTTTTGTTAGAACACTGAGGCTAAATTAGCTGCTATATAAACGTGACTAGTTCTATATAAATGTGGCTTTATTAATTCTAATCATTACTGTTTGTCTTTCTAGTGGATTAGAAAGCATTAAGTCCTATATGTCCTGCAAAGCCCGTGGCACTCTTTTATCAAATACTAGCATATGTAAAATTGATATTTAGATAAGTTGTATCTGGGCCGAGTCATGTTTGATCCAAGTGTTGTTTTCTGGTTCCTCTGTTACCTAATGATTGTTATCTGTGCCCTGCATTTATGTTACTAATTTTTCAAAGTTTCTTACGCAGCCAGTGAAAGGAGCACACATTCAATTCTTATTGAAGCAATCCCTAAAATGTTGAATTGGTACAAATCCTTCATGAAGGTAGATACACATGCATACTAACTTTCACATTATTTACTCTTGGTGTCCTTTATGTGGCCACAAGAATTTCTGAACTTTACAGCAATTCCATATCTTAAGTACTCTTATCTGAGTTTTGTTGAAATTAAACCTGCTTTCATATTCCACTCATTCAGAAGTTTAAAAAAAGGAACAATTTCTATCTCAAGTCCTTTGTTAATATATGTGCCAATTCAATTATAATTTTCAGTGCAGAATTAGTAATTCTTTATCTATCCTGGTACAGTATCTTATGTTAATTGTATAATTTATCAGTGAATCATCTGTACTTTCTTTTCTCTTTGGATAGTTTTGTAATTGCCTGAAGAAGATATGATCATATACTGCTGTTTGCCAATGATATGCTGCACTTTCAGGGTTCAAAAAGCGCCAACGTGGATTTTGGACATACTGAAGGACGGAAAACTGTTGAAGTGACTGAGGTAGGCAACTTTTATGTAGGGTATATAAAGCAAGTTCATTTCATGGTGGTGCATTCCTGTATTTTGTATGGTGCCTAATCATGAAGCTAAAAGTTCCATATTCTTCATGCTTCTTCTTAAAGAATTAATAGCTTTATTGAAATGAAATTCTCATGCGCCTTAGATGATGGATATTGAGGAGATGGCATGGGCCCCAAGGTACGGTTTAAAAGGGATTATCGATGCTTCTGTCATATCAAGGGTAAATTCATGCAGCGGTGATTCATACGACAAAGTAATGCCACTGGAGTTCAAAACTGGTAAAAGCACTAGTGGCCAGGTAACCATATATTCCTGGATAGCGGATACCAACTGAAGATGCTCATTATATATTTCTCGGCATGATGTGGTGTTTATCAGTAGAATTCTGTAAATGATCGACATTGTAATTAATTAGTAAACGAGGTACTTGTTGCAATAAGCTATACTGGTCAGGGGTCTGGTACTCAGTGATAGTACCAGTTTAGATTGTGAACTTTGATTCACCTTTGTCTTCTGGAAAAGTAAGAGTGATTTTGATTTCACATGGTTATTGCAAATCATATTTTCATATCTTTACTCATATAAAGATGTCAATATAGGGCAGTGGTGTATTCACCTCTTCCCACCCTCCTGAGGTGAACAGTTAGATCTGTAGCAAACTGCTGAGATGGGGTCATATTTGCTACTCCCTCCGATCGATATTAATTGTCGCTGATTTGGTACAAATTATACTAAATCAGCGACAATGAATATGGATTGGAGGGAGTAATAAAGTTGGGATAAAAAGTTACCTGCAAGTGCCACTTATATGTGAGTGCTCCATAAGGCCAACTTCTGGCGTCTTTGGGTAGTCTAATTGTTTTATTTGCAGAACCCTGCTGGATATCCTAATTTATTTTATCTGTAAGAACGCACAACTATTTAGCAAGTGTTCTTAGGAATTATTAATGCTTGACGAGATTATTGTGTTCTGAATGTTTTCTAGCCTATTCACAACCTGGTTGCCCAATTGCTTGTTCCACACATGCTGACATGCATAGCTTCTCTGTCTTCATAGTACATGCCAACATCACTGGTATTTGTCATTATTTGTGTGTAAATTTCTGCCAAGTACATAGTTGTATTCAGTCTAACAACCAATTATATAATCATGTAAAATGAACCAATAAATATTGGCCTTGTGAGAAAAACTAACCAACCAATAGTCTCATGATTAGCCTTGCGTTTACTTTTGCAAAGTTGATGTTCTTTAATTTCCACAATCACTGTATGTCAGATCTTGTTACGTTGCAACATTTTTTCGGTACTTGAATATGATAGCTAGTCTTGGTATTGGCTTTACCATTATAATACATTCCTTAAGCATAAGATTTTGTTACATATTGCTTTCCCATATGTCGGCGTACCAATATCTCCGTAAACAGCAATATAACCGTCCTTCCTAAATAAAATAGATGCAGCACTTACTTCTGTGTTGCCCCTCACGAGAGTTTATCCACTTGCAGTCAGCTATGGAACACTCTGCGCAGGTGATATTATACACGCTATTGATGTCAGAGAGGTATAATCCATCTATCCTGTGATCCTTATTTGTTCAGCACTTCAGCAGTCTTTCCATAACCATTACTCAATACATACCACGTCTTCCCATGCATTTTCAGATACTTGAATAATGACATTGATATGGGTCTTCTGTATTATCTCCACACAGACCAGACATTGGTAATCTTGTACTTAAGATACTCAAAATACATTTTGTACCATTCTTACCCATTTTCACTAATTTATTAAGGGTATCAAAGTTAAGAGGTCCGATTTAATTGGGCTAATGATGCGACGGAACGAGCTTGCCTCTGAGATTCTGAAGGCATCAATTTCACAGAGTTTTCCTGCAATGCTACAGGTAGAACTAGAAACATGTACATAGTGATCCATTAGTGAGAAGTCAACTAAATTCCTGTTCTTTTCCAGAGTCCATCCTCATGTACTGGATGCCGACACCTGACTTCATGCACCATATATCACAAGGTTTGCTAGACAATTGTTTCTCTTACATAGTCTTAGCATTTGTCCTTGCTGAGGAAAAAAATGGAACTACTTTATTTATTAGGAAATGTACATGTGACAACTAATCTTTATGGGAGTACTTCCATTTTGATGCAACAGGTACATGGAGGAAATACAGCAACTAGTGGGCTTGGTGATCTATTTGATAACCTGGTGAATCACTTATCAGTTGCCCATCATAACTTTCTTAAACATTGGGATAGATTGATTGATCTTGAAGCTAGAACTTCTCAGGTAATCTTTAGTTTCTCAAATGTGCTCCAAAACTTGTTTCCCCCCCTTAACTCAATTTATGAAAAATTCAGGTCAAGAAAAAGGAAATTTTACTTCCTCTTCATTACAATTCTGGGAGCAAGAGTTCTGCGCCATCCTTTTACGTCCTTGATATGAAAAATGAACACTCAGTAGATTCATCTGGAAAAAGCAAAAGATACATATATAATTTTGTGCGTGAGAAGATGCAGCCTGAAGCAGCTGGTCATTCAGAACCACAAGCTGAGAGCCTAGATTTCAACCTCAAATGTGGTGATTGTGTGGTAAGCCTTGTACACTTTCTGTATTCAGTAATATTGGTCACTTCAAGTTTAACATGCTCATGGCAACCTGTGCACAGCGCTATGCATACCATCATCTCAAATAATTTTTGCACCATATTGTATGTTGACAAGGATTAAATACATGTATATGTTTGTAGAACAAGTTTAGCCAAAGAGCTGTAATCAATAGCAAATACGAATATGCGATACATGTTGGAAACTTATGTAGCTACTAGCTAGTGCAATCATATTAAATAGGTAACTGAACAGATAAGGTGCTGGATTGGTGGTGTGTCAGGTTCAACTATCGTCTAATTTCATATACTTGAGCATAGCTATAGAGAGGTCATTTCTTGTTTGAAGTTGAACTGCAAAAATGTCTTACATTAATGTACAAAGGTAGTATCAGATTGATGCATGGACATTATAACCTTGTCGGTCGGTTTAATTTGTCCACACACTAAATTCTATCTCGTCTTCTGCTACTTTGCATTAGGTGCTTAGCACTCAATCTGGGAGGATAGCAGTTGCAAATGGATCTATAAGGGACATTAGCCGTTCCCATATAACGGTATTACCAGACCATCACAGACCTTATCTGTCCATTGTTTTTGGTTATATCGATTATAAATTTATAAGTATTTCAAATGGAATGTGTTGTAGGTCTCTTTGTCACGTCGTCTGAGACTTCCAGGTAGTAGCTCCTTGCTAGAGCAAGGAGACCTCCAACGCGAACTTTGGCGGATAGACAAGGATGAGTTTAGCTCTTCATTTGCAACCATGCGGTTGGCTCTTGTTTTTATTTGTTGTTCATGTTTATCACTTTGGATGGGTACTTAAAAAAGTTCTCTTTTCTTATCTAACTGGAGCTTGTATTTAAACTATTGCCAGATTCAACCTTGTCCAACTGTTTTCTCAGAAGCCGCAAAACACTAAACTACGGAAGTTGGTAGTTGATCTTGAGGTCTGTTTGGCACTAGCACTTTTATGTTATAGCATGTTTCCCATATTGTCTTTGTTGTCTGGAATTTCCTAACTCGGATGTTAATAGGCTCCCAGGTTTGATAGTGGAGGATTGTTCAGCCAAGACCTGGCATTATCATACATACAATCACTAACGAGTTTGAACAATGACCAACAGAGATCACTGCATAAAGTAAATCTTTGCTCTTTTAGTTCATGTTTCTTTTTGTGAATATTCAAGATTTCAATAGAAGACTAATGCAGATTTTGTTTTCAGATTCTAGCAGCAAAAGATTATGCTCTTATTCTAGGAATGCCTGGAACAGGCAAAACATATACAATGGTGCATGCTGTGAAGTCCTTATTGATGAGAGGAGAATCTATTTTGCTAACTTCATATACTAATTCAGCTATTGATAATTTGCTTATGAAGTTGAAGGCCGAGGTTTGTGTTCTGAAGCTTCATTAATGTAGCACCATTCGATTGTAAAACCCTCATTTGTTTCAGCGAGCAAACTTTTACATGCTGCCTCAAGTATTTGAGTTTAATGAAGCAAAACACGTACATGCTTTATTCTGATTATTGTCTTTCTGCAGGGTGTAGATTTTATTCGAATCGGGAGGCATGAAGCTGTACACCCTGATGTCAGAGCCAATTGCTTATCAAGTCAGAATATATCATTTGTCAGTGCACATGCATTTTAAATTTTTGAAGAAAACATGCTCTGATTTGTGTGTGTGTGTGTGGAACAGCAACAGAGGTACAGTCAGTAGATGCAATCAAAACAAGAATGGAGCAAGTGCAAGTTGTTGGAGTTACTTGTTTGGGAGTATACCATCCCTTACTAGCACATAAGAAGTTCGACACATGTATCATGGATGAAGCTGGACAAATCACATTACCGGTAGGCCCCAATTCAGGATTGCTTGGTAATTTAGTCTCCAAGGAAATACCATAAAAGGAAAAACCACAAAACGATGCTCATCTAACTTCGTAACTGTATATAGTAGCCGGTCAAGCTGATAAACCAGTATATTCTTGTAAAAATGATTACTGAAGAGGTTACATCCTTCTCACACACATCTTACTTGCTAGGTTTCACTGGGACCTCTGATGCTTGCAACGAAGTTTGTGCTAGTAGGAGATCATTATCAACTTCCTCCACTTGTTCAGGTTACTAATCCTTCAGTTTTCCTTTTTACATAATGCTTTTTTATGCCACTCCTTTCATTAACTCTAGCAATTTTGTACATACAGAGCTTTGAAGCTCGAGAGAGTGGGATGGGCATTAGCTTATTTTGGAGGTTGTCAGAGGCACATCCTCAAGCAATTTCAGCACTAAGGTGCCAGGTTAGTCGGTTTGAACTCCTGCTTTTTTCACTATTATCTCTTACTGCCAATGCCACATATTTTCTTTTTAGTTAAGATCTCCTTTGTTCCAGTAAACTCATGTTTGGAAACTACATTCCTGCAGTACCGAATGTCATCTGGTATTATGGAGCTCTCAAATTCATTGATTTATGGCAATAGGTTATGTTGTGGTTCGTTAGAAATCGCAAATACGAAACTCAAGTTTTCTGGCAAACAACAGGCTCACTTCAAGTTCAAGGAGGTAACACTGCCTTCTGCTTGAAAATTTCAATTCTCAATATGGAAACATCTTGTTATTGAAAGCTTGTATTTGCTTACCTTGGTTTGTCACACTGCCATGTATCATCTTTCTCAACCTCCTTTTAATCGGTGTGCCCTATTCTTTTAATTGCAGATTTTGAATCCCGATAGGGCTGTTATCTTTGTGAACACAGGTTTTTTCAATAAATTCAACTAGTTACATCGTTGTGATACTCTGCCTTCAGTGCTAACTATGTGACCAATTCACACAGATCAAGTACCGGCACTTGAGGCCAAGGAACATAGAACCGTGAACAATCCTACAGAAGCATACATTGTTTCATGGGTATGTCCTGGTCTACGGCGATGGCCATGGGCCATATTTCATACCTTTCTCTTGTGTTTTAGCAAGTAATCACTGACCTCTATAGCTACCAGTTGAGATGTTGCACATTTGCCATGTATTTGCTTTCAGTTGAGTGCCTGTGTGCGCATGGGCACAACATGTGTTGTGTCATGTTGAATATTTAGTAATACCCAATATCTTGGTCTTGCTTTAATTTATTGTTGTCTTGTCTATGTGCCGCACTGAGAATGAATACGTATGCTTGTATTTATCTAGTTAAGTACATTTTAAGCTAGGTGAATGACCAGATGCAACTGCTCTAGTCCACAAACTTGAACTTTATGCTTAGTGTTGCAAATGGCCCAATAGTCAAGTTCAACCTATGAAGAACACCAATGCATTGGGTGAAATCTAACTGTTTTCATGTAACTGTTGGACATATGATGCACTTTGAGCAAGTTATCTTTGCTGCATATCCAGACTGCTGATACAAAGTCATTTTTATTCTCGCATTTTTTTAAAGTGAAAACTTGTCTTTTCTGTAGATAACGAAACAATTGCTAAAGAGAGGTGTAGCTCAAGACGAGATTGGTATAATAACCCCATATAATGCCCAAGTGAATCTCATTCGGCAGCAGGTTGATCCTTTGGTTGAGGTTCATACAATTGACAAATACCAGGTAAAAAAAAATACTGTTTTGCACGAGCAAGTCATTGACTCCTGTATTCCTTCAGCCGTGATGATCTTTCAATAATCAATTTCATTATGGTGGCTGTGTTATGACTCTTATCTCTCTTTAGTTGTTTCTTATGTGTAACATTTTGAAGTAATCAGTTGCATGCTTACTCTTGGATTTAGTGCTCATGCTCAGTTTCTCACTGGGACAATAGAGCATTACTGTCATCCCGGAAAATGTTACAATTATTGCGTTACAATTGTTTTGTTTTTGCTGATTCATTGGTTTTGGTTGGGACTTTTCTGACAAATCATCAGTACTGTGGTCTTTTAGTGCTGAACAAATCTACTTTTTACAGGGGAGGGATAAAGATTGTATTATCGTATCATTTGTACGATCCAGTGGGAACTCAAGGGCTAGTGGTTCTTCTTTGCTTGGCGATTGGCACAGGATCAATGTTGTCTTGACACGTGCGAAGGTCAGTGGCAGTGAATGTACTCTACTTTCCCATTGGGATCATCATTCTCTTGTACTTAAGTGATTGTCATCGTCAACAATATTACCTGGACTATAATGATCTTGGATTACCATTTGAAGAAACATAATGATCTTGAATAGGCTTTTGTAGAAGTGGCACACCACACAACACAAAGAAAACATGTAGACACCCTGTTTTGACCTATTTAGATGGTTGCTTCTTGCAAAAAAGAGAACGTAACTGTCACCCTGCCGTGGTAAACCCAGCTATCATATTTATACAATTCCGTTTCCGCTATTGTATTTTTGAACTTGTTCTGGTGAACATAATGCAGAAGAAGCTCATCATGGTTGGGTCTGCTGGAACTCTTTCGACGATCCCATTGCTGAGGCTTCTCCTAGAGAAGGTAGCTGAGGGCGGCGGGCAATTAGACCTGACAAATAAGGATGTACAGTCTATTCCAGAGCTCCGGAATTCCCAATTGAATGTGCAATAGTAGGTCGTGCGGTAGATAAACTTTTGAGTTTTGAGGCCAAAGCCGTATATATGCTGTATATATTTGCTTTGGCGTGTAGAAGCCAGACCATGTCACTCTGGTTCCCGTGTAGAAGATGGTAGTAGCAGTAGTTTTTTGTGCATGTAACTGATAAACTCGTCAAGCGCAGGATGTAAATTTTTAGCAGCAACCTGTTCATTGCGCATTTTGTGTATCCAACTGATGAAATACGTCCAAAGTTTTCTACTCTTCTGAAATGGTTATTCAATATAATTCGGTCTGAGCTGCCGAGCTTGGTGGATCTTGCCTACTTATATTTTAGAGTGAACTTTTTTGTTGCTGTCGCTGTCAACTGCTGAGAGCAAGCTGGGTGAGTCAATCGGCGCAGCAACCGTGTGACAACTAACATCGATAATCTTGTGACTGTCATCGAATGACCGTAGCTGTTACTAGGATAGCATAGTAACCTAGTAACTACACAAGGATTTTTCTTTTGAACTTGTGGCAAACTTTATTCAAATCAAATAATTGTTACATCACTAACAAGTTCAGCTAGGATAATCTGTGGATGATCACCCTCCCAAGAAATTGCAGAATTAGAATCATAGGAACTCCTAGCAAGCTTGTGTGCCACCTTGTATCCTCCCCTTGGATAGTGAGGGCACAAGACTAAACAAATACTTCGAGCTAAATGAAAACACTCATTCAGAGTAGCAGAATAAGGACTCAGGATATCAACTTCCCCCTTGCATGCCTGGATAATCTCAAGACAATCAGATTCAAAGACCACATTTGAGCATCCCCACTGGTCCGTGCCATTCTTCAATGCCAAAGCTTCCGCTGCAGCGGCATCAAGCACATGCATAAAGAGAGTTGTTGATCCAGTAAGAGCCTCACCCTAGTGGTTTCGAAGAATCGCCGATGTGGCTCCGCTTCCATCTTCCATGAAGCATGCATCCACGTTCACTTTATAAAGATTTTGAGCAGGTTTAGACCATTTAACATCAGGTACACTGATCGCACTCCTAGAGCCAGCAAAATTGGCCGTTATCGCATGTATGGCGAGTGCTGTTTTGGAAGGAATGGCCACACCTTCGCCCTTCACAACTTCCCTTCTTCGCCACCAAATGTACCAAGCTCCAACCAAGATAGACTCTTGGAAGCCGAGATATTGCAGTGTGGTGGAATTACACCTTTGATCTCTGAGGATATTCTCAAGCATGACACTACCAGACCTGTCTGAAACAAGGGCTTGGGCAATCGTTTCCTGAAGATCCAAAGCTTTCCACACTTCTTTAGCTCGGACACATGTAAACATGAGGTGTCGCAAGTCTTCAGCTCCCCTCTTACAAACATGACCATGGATTCGTGGGATGAACACCTCTGGATATTGTGAGCACATGCGGAGACGCCATGGTCAGATTTGCTACTGTGATGGTCGAGGTATTTTGACCTCAGTACTTGATAGAACTAACTACAGCAAACACGGAAAGTCTCATGTCACTCTCGGAAGTAAGAGGATGGCTAGGTATGCTCGGATCTCTTGACTGCATGCACTGGAGATGGAAGAACTGTCCAAAAACTCCACAACGACAATATCAGAGCCATGTTAAGAAGTCTACTATCATTTCTGAATCAGTTGCGTCATATGACCATTGGATTTGGCACACTTTATTTGGCATGACCACGTCTCACTATGACATCAATGTGCTGCAGCAGTCTCCATTGTTTGCTAGGTTGACTGGACAAGCTCCTCCGTGCAATTATACCGTCAATGTGCATGAGTACAACATGGGCTATTATATGATTGACGGTATATATATATCCTCTGTTGGCGACCTTCGTCGAAACCATCTCTAAGGCAATTGGTTAGAAAAGATATCACTTTGCCTAAAGACAAGAAGGAGCTAGAAAGGTTGTGAAGAGGGCATTTGAAGTGCTTCAAGCTATTTTGGAGTTGTTCGAGGACCTATAAAAATATGAGAGCCAGAGACCTTGTGGGAAGTGATGCCATGTTGTGTGATCATGCACAACATGACCATGGAGGATGAGGATGAAGATTCTGATGGAGATATGAAATTTGAAAACATGGATGATCCTATCCAACTTCCACATCAAAATCCGGCCACGTTTGAGGAGTTTGTCCAAACGCATTAACAAATTCGACATCGAGCAACTCATGAGCAGTTAAAGAAAGATTTGATTGAACATATGTGTGCGGTTAAAGAAGATAACTAGAACATATGTGTGAGCTGAATTCAAGTTTGATTTTATTTTAAAATTTTAGTTAGATTGTAATATTTAAATATCAACTACTCTCGCATTTCAATATTTTCACTCACCGTAGATTTTTTTGATACGGAAATGTTAACGCCCACACGTGTGGGCGTTCACCATCCCGACCACACGCAAGCATCTCCGTTGGCAACTTTGTGCACGAATCTTGGAACAAACCGGCCGGTTTTCTGCGCCACGTAGGACGAGGCGCGTTTGCGGTGTGCGAGTCAGTTCGCCCGCACGTTGGTTGCCATCCCGCGGTCAGCAGTTGCCACTCGGAGGCGTGCGGTGGAACTGCTATGCGCCCGCACGCCACGCTCCGATCGCGGTTGACGTCAAACACGTCGCACACCTCTGCCCCCTCTCCCTCATGGTTCCATTTACTCACCCGCACCGCAGTTACTGGCACAACCCACTCGCATTTCAAACCATTGGAGGAGAAGGCGAGGGGAGAAGGCGACGGCGGAGGCGAAAGAATTGACGGTGTTCGCGACCGTCGGTGGGGCTCACCGGAACGGAGCGGCTTCGCCGGAGCGCCTGCGGGTTGAAGGTAATGCTCGCTACAACTCTCGCAATCCCTTCCTGCATTTTCCCCCCTTCCCTCCCTGTTCGATTCCTCGATCGAGATTCGTAGAGATTCAGGCGATTCGGCGATGCGTCGGCGTTCCCGCCGGCGCCGAAGTCGTCTGCTAGCCGTTTTTGGTGGCACTGGGCAGTTTCGTCGCGGCCGCGGCGGCGGCATCATTGGTGTGGTTATGCCTGTTCGGAGGCACGCACTAGTCTTGCCTATGGATTGGACAGGTGTCTCCCGGTTTGTTTGATGCGCATTGGTTCGAATTTGTGTTTGCAGTCAGTTCATGGGAGAATTTTGAGGGTGAATTTGAAGTCGCGGTAGTTGCCATTGAACCCTAGATCTAGTTAGTTGGGTTTTGAAACTGTAGTATGAGGCGAACTTGATAGTTTCATTAACTATCATGATTGTGTGGCAACTAACTCCCTGAACAAATGTGATAGTTGCCACAAATGTGTTTCCCCTTGTGGCAACAAATTACTGAAATGACTGTGTTAGTTGCCACATATAAGCTTTCGCATGGGGCAACTATTTTTATTGAATGACTGTGATAGTTGCCACACACACGCTCTTCCATGTGGCAACTAAATTTGCTGAATTACCGTGATAGTAGCCACAAACATGCTTTTTCATTGTGGCATCTAATTTTTCTGAATGATTTGTGATAGTTACCACACTGTGATAGTTGCCAAAATCGGTAGTCAATGCAGTTTCAGGAGCCAACTGCACTGGACGGCAACTAATGTGCACATCAAGTGTGCCTGTTGCCACTTGGATAGTATATTCATGTGGCGAATAGAATGTGAACACACTATCTGTTGCCATTCTGCAGATAAGACAGTGTGGCAAATTGGCTGCATAATGTGGCAACCAAATTTGCATATCAATTGTGTCAGATGCCATACATATGCTTTGCATGTGGCAAGTTTTTGGCTGACCACATCATGTCTGTTGCCATGCCGCAGTCAGTACAATATGACAAATTCATTGTACTGTAGGCGCATTTTTTTGTTTTGCCACAACGACTTTGTGATATCTGATCACATTGTGGCAATTTTTCAGGTTCTTGAATTAGATGTGGTTTCTGTTGGAGAACGTTGCAGAAAACAAGAATTTTCCTACGGTTTCACCAAGATCCATCTAGGAGTTCATCTAGCAACGAGTGATTAGATGCATCTACGTACCTTGTAGATCGCGAGCAGAAGCGTTCAAAGAACAGGGATGAGGGAGTCGTACTCGACGTGATTCGAATCATCGAAGATCCTAGCACCGAACGGACGGCACCTCCGCGTTCAACACACGTACGGAACAGCCACGTCTCCTCCTTCTTGATCCAGCAAGGGGAAAGGAGAGGTTGAGGGAGATGGCTCCAGCAGCAGCACGACGGCGTGGTGATGATGGAGCTGCAGTACTCCGGCAGGGCTTCGCCAAGCACTATGGAGGAGTAGGAGGTGTTGGAGAGGGAGAGGGAGGCACCAAAGATCAAGGTAAGAAGTCCTCCATCTCCCCCACTATATATA
>NC_041382.1:704566173-704567934 GCF_002162155.2 Triticum dicoccoides | reverse complement strand
GCGGCCAAGGGGAGGAATCCCTCCTCCCCAAGGCACCTAGGAGGCGCCTCCCCTCCTAGGACTCTTCCCTCCTTGAAACCCTAGGCGCATGGGCCTCTTGGGGCTGGTGCCCTTGGCCCATGTAGGCCAAGGCGCACCCCCTACAGCCCATGTGGCCCCCCGTTACAGGTGGCCCCACCCGGTGGACCCCCGGGACCCTTCCGGTGGTCCCGGTACAATATCGGTGACCCCGAAACTTGTCCCGATGCCCGAACTAGTACTTCCTATATATAATTCTTTACCTCCGGACCATTCCGGAACTCCTCGCGATGTCCGGGATCTCATCCGGGACTCCGAACAACATTCGGGTTACTGCATATACATATCCCTACAACCCTAGCGTCACCGAACCTTAAGTGTGTAGACCCTACGGGTTCGGGAGACATGTAGACATGACCGAGATCGCTCTCCGGCCAATAACCAACAGCGGGATCTGGATACCCATGTTGGCTCCCACATGTTCCTCGATGATCTCATCGGATGAACCACGATGTCGAGGATTCAAGCAACCCCGTATACAATTCCCTTTGTCAATCGGTATGTTACTTGCCCGAGATCCGATCGTCGGTATCCCAATACCTCGTTCAATATCGTTACCGGCAAGTCACTTTACTCGTACCATAATGCATGATCCCGTGACCAGACACTTGGTCACTTTGAGCTCATTATGATGATGCATTACCGAGTGGGCCCAGTGATACCTCTCCGTCATATGGAGTGACAAATCCCAGTCTTGATCCGTGTCAACCCAACAGACACTTTCGGAGATACCCGTAGTATACCTTTATAGTCACCCAGTTACGTTGTGACGTTTGGTATACCCAAAGCACTCCTACGGTATCCGGGAGTTACACGATCTCATGGTCTAAGGAAAAGATACTTGACATTGGAAAACTCTAGCAAACGAACTATACGATCTTATGCTATGTTTAGGATTGGGTCTTGTCCATCACATCATTCTCCTAATGATGTGATCTCGTTATCAATGACATCCAATGTCCATAGTCAGGAAACCATGACTATCTGTTGATCAACGAGCTAGTCAACTAGAGGCTTACTAGGGACATGTTGGTGTCTATTATTCACACATGTATTACGATTTCCGGATAACACAATTATAGCATGAATAAAGACAATTAACATGAACAAGGAAATATAATAATAATGCTTTTATTATTGCCTCTAGGGCATATTTCCAACAGTTTCATCGATTTGTTGTAGTATGTGTTGCATTTCATCACGGCAATTTCACCCTAGCACATTTCTGCCGCTGAACAAGTGGCATTTGATTGGTGTATTTTTAGGACAGTGTGTGAGCTGCCACATCTTAGTTTTTCTGATGTGAAGGATTCTGTGACTTTCTATCGTACTATCTTGGGCTAACATGGCAACTTCAACATTTTTTGTTTTCAAGTGCATTTACCATATGTACACTTTTTTCTACTTGATAATGCAACCAATGTGCTTACTTGCCACGTTTATGTTTCTGACAATCATAGGAGGGGTGCGTGTGTGTTCATGTTATTTTTTCTGCATTCACTAGTTGACATTTTCTGTTAGGTGGCAACTGCTTACCTCTTGCATTTACATTTCCACCATGACAATTTGGTCTGTTCCTATCTCAGCAGAATGGCTCGTGGCGATCATCAAGATGATGATGATGATTTCATGGATCCACCACAGCATAATCAGGCAACTGGACGGAGAAAGAGGGTGATGAGG
>NC_041382.1:704535407-704565205 GCF_002162155.2 Triticum dicoccoides | reverse complement strand
GTAATGCATCATCATAATGAGCTCAGAGTGACCAAGTGTCTGGTCATGGGATCATGCATTACGGTACGAGTAAAGTGACTTGCCGGTAACGAGATTGAACGAGGTATTGGGATACCGACGATCGAATCTCGGGCAAGTAACATATCGATAGACAAAGGGAATAGCGTACGGGATTGATTAAATCCTCGACATCGTGGTTCATCCGATGAGATCATCGTGGAGCATGTGGGAGCCAACATGGGTATCCAGATCCCGCTGTTGGTTATTGACCGGAGAGTCGTCTCGGTCATGTCTGCTTGTCTCCCGAACCCGTAGGGTCTACACACTTAAGGTTCGGTGACGCTAGGGTTATGAAGATATGTATATGCAGAAACCCGAATGTTGTTCGGAGTCCCGGATGAGATCCCGGACGTCACTAGGAGTTCCGGAATGGTCCGGAGGTAAAGAATTATATATAGGAAGTGCTATTTCGGGCATCGGGACAAGTTTCGGGGTTATCGGTATTGTACCGGGACCACCGAAAGGGTCCCGGGGGTCCACCGGGTGGGGCCACCTGTCCCGGGGGGCCACATGGGCTGTAGGGGGTGCGCCTTGGCCTAGATGGGCCAAGGGCACCAGCCCCTATAGGCCCATGCGCCTAGGGTTTCCACCATGGAAGAGTCCATGTGGTGGAAGGCACCCCTAGGTGCCTTGGGGGGGAGGGAAACCTCCCCTTTGCCGCTGCCCCCCTAGTAGATGCCATCTACTAGGGCCGGCGCCCCCCTGGCACCCCTATATATAGTGGGGGGGAGAGGAGGGATTTCACACCAGCCCCTGGCACCTCCATCTCCCCCGTTACGTCTCTCCCTCGTAGTCTCGGCGAAGCCCTGCTGCTGTGACGCCCTGCATCCACCACCACGCCGTCGTGCTGCTGGATCTTCATCAACCTCTCCTCCCCCCTTGCTGGATCAAGAAGGAGGAGACGTCTCCCGTCCCGTACGTGTGTTGAACGCGGAGGAGCCGTCCGTTCGGCGCTGGTCATCGGTGATTTGAATCACGTCGAGTACGACTACATCATCACCGTTCTTTTGAACGCTTCCGCTCGCGATCTACAAAGGTATGTAGATGCATCTAATCACTCGTTGCTAGATGAACTCCTAGATGATCTTGGTGAAACGAGTAGGAAATTTTTTGTTTTCTGCAACGTTCCCCAATAGTGGCATCATGAGCTAGGTCTATGCGTAGTTCTTCTTGCGCGAGTAGAACACAATTTGTTGTGGGCGTAGATTTGTCAACTTTCTTGCCGTTACTAGTCCTTTCTTGCTTCAGCGGTATTGTGGGATGAAGCGGCCCGGACCAACCTTACACGTACGCTTACGTGAGACCGGTTGCACCGACTAACATGCACTAGTTGCATAAGGTGGCTGGCGGGTGTCTGTCTCTCCTACTTTAGTTGGAGCGGAATCGATGAACAGGGTCCTTATGAAGGGTAAATAGAAGTTGACAAATCACGTTGTGGCTTTAACGTAGGTAAGAAAACGTTCTTGCTAGAACCCTAATTCAGCCACGTAAAACTTGCAACAACAATTAGAGGACGTCTAACTTGTTTTTGCAGCAAGTGGTTTATGATATGATATGGCCAAAGTTGTGATGAATGATGAATGATCTATATGTGATGTATGAGATGTTCATGCTATTGTAATAGGAATCACGACTTGCATGTCGATGAGTATGACAACCGGCAGGAGCCATAGGAGTTGTCTTTATTCTTTTATATGACCTGCGTGTCATCAAGAAACGCCATGTAAATTACTTTACTTTATTGCTAAACGCGTTAGCCATAGTAGTAGAAGTAATAGTTGGCGAGCAACTTCATGGAGACACGATGATGGAGATCATGATGATGGAGATCATGGTGTCAAGCCGGTGACAAGATGATCATGGAGCCCCAAGATGGAGATCAAAGGAGCTATGTGATATTGGCCATATCATGTCACGTTTATTATTTGATTGCATGTGATGTTTATCATGTTTTGCATCTTGTTTACTTAGAACGACGGTAGTAAATAAGGTGATCCCTCATACTAATTTCAAGAAGTGTTCCCCCTAACTGTGCACCATTGCGACAGTTCGCTGTTTCAAAACACCACGTGATGATTGGGAGTTTTATTCAGACGTTCACATACAACGGGTGTAAGACAGATTTACACATGCAAACACTTAGGTTGACTTGACGAGCCTAGCATGTGCAGACATGGCCTCGGAACACGGAAGACCGAAAGGTCGAGCATGAGTCGTATAGAAGATACGATCAACATGAAGATGTTCACCGATGTTGACTAGTCCGTCTCACGTGATGATCGGACACGGTCTAGTTTAACTCGGATCATGTAATACTTAGATGACTAGAGGGATGTCTAATCTAAGTGGGAGTTCATTAATAATTTGATTAGTTGAACTTAATTATCATGAACTTAGTCTAAATATTTTACAATATGTCTTGTAGATTAAATGGCCAACGTAGTCCTCAACTTCAACGCGTTCCTAGAGAAAACCAAGCTGAAAGACGATGGCAGCAACTATACGGACTGGGTCCGGAACCTGAGGATCATCCTCATAGCTGCCAAGAAAGATTATGTCCTACAAGCACCGCTCGGTGACGCACCCGTTCTCCCTGCAGAACAAGATGTTATGAACGCTTGGCAGGCATGTTCCGATGACTACTCCCTCATTCAGTGCGGCATGCTTTACAGCCTAGAGCCGGGGCTCCAAAAGCGTTTTGAGAGACATGGAGCATATGAGATGTTCGAAGAGCTAAAAATGGTTTTCCAAGCTCATGCCCGGGTCGAGAGATATGAAGTCTCCGACAAATTCTTCAGCTGTAAGATGGAGGAAAACAGTTCTGTCAGTGAGCACATACTCACTATGTCTGGGTTGCATAACCGCTTGACTCAGCTGGGAGTTAATCTCCCGGATGATGCGGTCATTGACAGAATCCTCCAGTCGCTTCCACCAAGCTACAAGAGCTTTGTGATGAACTTCAATATGCAGGGGATGGAAAAGACCATTCCTGAAGTATTTGCTATGCTGAAATCAGCAGAGGTAGAAGTCAGGAAGGAACATCAAGTGTTGATGGTCAATAAAACCACTAAGTTCAAGAAAGGCAAGGGTAAAAAGAACTTCAAGAAGGACGGCAAGGAGGTTGCCGCGCCCGGCAAGCAAGCTGCCGGGAAGAAGCCAAAGAATGGACCCAAGCCCGAGACTGAGTGCTTTTATTGCAAGGGAAGCGGTCACTGGAAGCGGAACTGCCCTAAGTACTTAGCAGATAAGAAGGCCGGCAAAACAAAAGGTATATGTGATATACATGTAATTGATGTGTACCTTACTAGTGCCCGTAGTAGCTCCTGGGTATTTTATACCGGTGCAGTTGCTCACATTTGTAACTCAAAGCAGGGGCTGCGGAATAAGCGGAAACTGGCAAAGGACGAGGTGACGATGCGCGTCGGGAATGGTTCCAAGGTCAATGTGATCACCGTCGGCACGCTACCTCTGCATCTCCCTTCGGGATTAGTTTTAAACCTTAATAATTGTTATTTAGTGCCAGCTTTGAGCATGAACATTGTATCGGGATCTCGTTTAATTCGAGATGGCTACTCTTTTAAATCTGAGAATAATGGTTGTTCCATTTTTATGAGAGATATGTTTTATGGTCATGCTCCTATGGTGAATGGTTTATTCTTTATGAATCTCGAACGTGATGATACACATGTTCATAATGTGAGTACCAAAAGAAGTAAGGTTGATAATGATAGTCCCACATACCTGTGGCACTGCCGCCTTGGTCACATAGGTGTCAAACGCATGAAGAAGCTCCATGCTGATGGACTTTTAGAGTCTCTTGATTATGAATCATTTGACACATGCGAACCATGCCTTATGGGTAAAATGACCAAGACTCCGTTCTCAGGAACAATGGAGCGAGCAACCGACTTATTGGAAATCATACATACTGATGTGTGCGGTCCAATGAGTGTTGAGGCTCGCGGTGGCTATCGTTATGTTCTCACCCTCACTGATGATTTAAGTAGGTATGGGTATATCTACTTAATGAAACACAAGTCGGAAACCTTTGAAAAGTTCAAGGAATTTCAGAGTGAGGTTGAAAATCAACGTGACAGGAAAATCAAGTTTCTACGATCAGATCGTGGAGGAGAATACTTGAGTCACGAGTTTGGGGCACACTTAAGAAAATGTGGAATAGTTTCACAACTCACGCCGCCTGGAACACCTCAGCGTAATGGTGTGTCCGAACGTCGTAATCGCACTCTGTTAGATATGGTGCGATCTATGATGTCTCTTACCGATTTACCGCTTTCCTTTTGGGGCCATGCTTTAGAGACTGCCGCATTCACTTTAAATAGGGCACCGTCGAAATCCGTTGAGACGACACCGTATGAATTGTGGTTTGGGAAGAAACCTAAGCTGTCGTTTCTAAAAGTTTGGGGATGCGATGCTTATGTCAAGAAACTTCAACCTGAAAAGCTCGAACCCAAGTCGGAAAAATGCGTCTTCATAGGATACCCAAAAGAAACTATTGGGTACACCTTCTACCTCAGATCCAAAGGCAAGATCTTTGTTGCCAAGAATGGGTCCTTTCTGGAGAAAGAGTTTCTCTCGAAAGAAGTAAGTGGGAGGAAAGTAGAGCTTGATGAAGTATTACCTCTTGAACCGGAAAATGGCGCAACTCAAGAAAATGTTCCTGAGGTGCCTGCACCGACTAGAGAGGAAGTTAATGATCAAGATACTTCTGATCAAGCCCCTACTGAAATTCGAAGGTCCACAAGGACACGTTCCGCACCAGAGTGGTACGGCAACCCTGTCTTGGAAATCATGCTGTTAGACAACGGTGAACCTTCGAACTATGAAGAAGCAATGGCGGGCCCGGATTCCGACAAATGGCTAGAAGCCATGAAATCCGAGATAGGATCCATGTATGAAAACAAAGTATGGACTTTGACTGACTTGCCCGTTGAGCGGCGAGCCATAGAAAATAAATGGATCTTTAAGAGGAAGACAGACGCGGATGGTAATGTGACCATCTATAAAGCTCGGCTTGTCGCTAAGGGTTATCGACAAGTTCAAGGGGTTGACTACGATGAGACTTTCTCACCGGTAGCGAAGCTGAAGTCCGTCCGAATCATGTTAGCAATTGCCACATTCTATGATTACGAAATATGGCAAATGGACGTCAAAACGGCATTCCTTAATGGTTTCCTTAAGGAAGAATTGTATATGATGCAGCCGGAAGGTTTTGTCGATCCTAAGAATGCTGACAAAGTGTGCAAGCTCCAACGCTCGATTTATGGGCTGGTGCAAGCATCTCGGAGTTGGAACATTCGCTTTGATGAGATGATCAAAGCATTTGGGTTTACACAGATTTATGGAGAAGCCTGCGTTTACAAGAAAGTGAGTGGGAGCTCTGTAGCATTTCTCATATTATATGTAGATGACATACTTTTGATGGGAAATGATATAGAACTCTTGGACAGCATCAAGGCCTACTTGAATAAAAGTTTTTCAATGAAGGACCTTGGAGAAGCTGCTTATATATTAGGCATCAAAATCTATAGAGATAGATCGAGACGCCTCATAGGTCTTTCACAAAGCACATACCTTGATAAGATATTGAAGAAGTTCAATATGGATCAATCCAAGAAGGGGTTCTTGCCTGTGTTACAAGGTATGAAATTGAGCTCAGCTCAATGTCCGACCACGACAGAAGATATAGAAGAGATGAGCGTCATCCCCTATGCCTCAGCCATAGGTTCTATTATGTATGCCATGCTGTGTACCAGACCTGATGTTAACCTTGCCGTCAGTTTGGTAGGAAGGTACCAAAGTAATCCCGGCAAGGAACACTGGACAGCGGTCAAGAATATCTTGAAGTACCTGAAAAGGACTAAGGAATTGTTTCTCGTTTATGGAGGTGACGAAGAGCTCGTCGTAAAAGGTTACGTCGACGCTAGCTTCGACACAGATCTGGATGACTCTAAGTAACAAACCGGATACGTGTATATTTTGAATGGTGGGGCAGTAAGCTGGTGCAGTTGCAAGCAAAGCGTCGTGGCGGGATCTACATGTGAAGCGGAGTACATGGCAGCCTCGGAGGCAGCACATGAAGCAATATGGGTGAAGGAGTTCATCACCGACCTAGGAGTCATACCCAATGCGTCGGGGCCGATCAAGCTCTTCTGTGACAACACTGGAGCTATTGCACTTGCCAAGGAGCCCAGGTTTCACAAGAAGACAAGGCACATCAAGCGTCGCTTCAACTCCATTCGTGAAAATGTTCAAGATGGAGACATAGAGATTTGTAAAGTACATACGGACCTGAATATAGCAGATCCGTTGACTAAACCTCTCCCTGGAGCAAAACATGATCAACACCAGAATTCCATGGGTGTTCAATTCATCACAATGTAACTAGATTATTGACTCTAGTGCAAGTGGGAGACTGTTGGAAATATGCCCTAGAGGCAATAATAAAAGCATTATTATTATATTTCCTTGTTCATGGTAATTGTCTTTATTCATGCTATAATTGTGTTATCCGGAAATCGTAATACATGTGTGAATAACAGACACCAACATGTCCCTAGTGAGCCTCTAGTTGACTAGCTCGTTGATCAACAGATAGTCATGGTTTCCTGACTATGGACACTGGATGTCATTGATAACGAGATCACATCATTGGGAGAATGATGTGATGGACAAGACCCAATCCTAAACATAGCACAAGATCGTATAGTTCGTTTGCTAGAGTTTTCCAATGTCAAAGTATCTTTTCCTTAGACCATGAGATCGTGTAACTCCCGGATACCGTAGGAGTGCTTTGGGTATGCCAAACGTCACAACGTAACTGGGTGACTATAAAGGTAGACTACGGGTATCTCCGAAAGTGTCTGTTGGGTGACATGGATCAAGACTGGGATTGGCACTCCGTATGACGGAGAGGTATCACTGGGCCCACTCGGTAATGCATCATCATAATGAGCTCAGAGTGACCAAGTGTCTGGTCACGGGATCATGCATTACGGTACGAGTAAAGTGACTTGCCGGTAACGAGATTGAACGAGGTATTGGGATACCGACGATCGAATCTCGGGCAAGTAACATATCGATAGACAAAGGGAATAGCGTTCGGGATTGATTAAATCCTCGACATCGTGGTTCATCCGATGAGATCATCGTGGAGCATGTGGGAGCCAACATGGGTATCCAGATCCCGCTGTTGGTTATTGACCAGAGAGTCGTCTCGGTCATGTCTGCTTGTCTCCCGAACCCGTAGGGTCTACACACTTAAGGTTCGGTGACGCTAGGGTTATGAAGATATGTATATGCAGAAACTCGAATGTTGTTCGGAGTCCCGGATGAGATCCCGGACGTCACGAGGAGTTCCGGAATGGTCCGGAGGTAAAGAATTATATATAGAAAGTGCTATTTCGGGCATCGGGACAAGTTTCGGGGTTATCGGTATTGTACCGGGACCACCGGAAGGGTCCCGGGGGTCCACCGGGTGGGGCCACCTGTCCCGGGGGGCCACATGGGCTGTAGGGGGTGCGCCTTGGCCTAGATGGGCCAAGGGCACCAGCCCCTATAGGCCCATGCGCCTAGGGTTTCCACCATGGAAGAGTCCATGTGGTGGAAGGCACCCCTAGGTGCCTTGGGGGGGAGGGACACCTCCCCTTGGCCGCCCCCCCCTAGTAGATGCCATCTACTAGGGCCGGCGCCCACCCTAGCACCCCTATATATAGTGGGGGGGAGAGGAGGGATTTCACACCAGCCCCTGGCGCCTCCATCTCCCCCGTTACGTCTCTCCCTCGTAGTCTCGGCGAAGCCCTGCTGCTGTGACGCCCTGCATCCACCACCACGCCGTCGTGCTGCTGGATCTTCATCAACCTCTCCTCCCCCCTTGCTGGATCAAGAAGGAGGAGACGTCTCCCATCCCGTATGTGTGTTGAACGCGGAGGTGCCGTCCGTTCGGCGCTGGTCATCGGTGATTTGAATCACGTCGAGTACGACTACATCATCACCGTTCTTTTGAACGCTTCCGCTCGCGATCTACAAAGGTATGTAGATGCATCTAATCACTCGTTGCTAGATGAACTCCTAGATGATCTTGGTGAAACGAGTAGGAAATTTTTTGTTTTCTGCAACGTTCCCCAACAGATTTCAGCATTGCAAATACTTCAGGAATGGTCTTTTCCATCCCCTCCATATTGAAGTTCATCACAAAGCTCTTGTAGATCGGTGGAAGCGACTTAAGGATTCTGTCAATGACCGCGTCATCCGGGAGATTAACTCCCAGCTGAGTCAAGCGGTTATGTAACCCAGACATAGTGAGTATGTGCTCACTGACAGAACTGTTTTCCTCCATCTTACAGCTGAAGAACTTGTCGGAGACTTCATATCTCTCGACCCGGGCATGAGCTTGAAAAACCATTTTCAGCTCTTCGAACATCTCATATGCTCCATGTCTCTCAAAACGCTTTTGGAGCCCCGGCTCTAAGCTGTAAAGCATGCCGCACTGAACGAGGGAGTAGTCATCGGTACGTGCCTGCCAAGCGTTCATAACGTCTTGTTCTGCAGGGAGAATAGGTGCATCACCTAGCGGTGCTTGTAGGACATAATCTTTCTTGGCAGCTATGAGGATGATCCTCAGGTTCTGGACCCAGTCCGTGTAGTTGCTGCCATCGTCTTTCAGCTTGGTTTTCTCTAGGAACGCGTTGAAGTTGAGGACTACGTTGGCCATTTGATCTACAAGACATATTGTAAAATATTTAGACTAAGTTCATGATAATTAAGTTCATCTAATCAAATTATTCAATGAACTCCCACTTAGATAGACATCCCTCCTGTCATCTAAGTATAACATGATCCGAGTTAACTAGTCCGTGTCTGATCATCACGTGAGACGGACTAGTCAACGTCGGTGAACATCTTCATGTTGATCGTATCTTCTATATGACTCATGCTCGACCTTTCGGTCTTCTGTGTTCCGAGGCCATGTCTGTACACATGCTAGGATCGTCAAGTCAACCTAAGTGTTTGCATGTGTAAATCTGTCTTACACCCGTTGTATGTGAACGTTAGAATCTATCACACCCGATCATCACGTGGTGCTTCGAAACAACGAACTGTCGCAACGGTGCACAGTTAGGGGGAACACTTTCTTGAAATTATTATGAGGGATCATCTTATTTACTACCGTCGTTCTAAGCAAACAAGATGAAAAACATGATAAACATCACATGCAATCAAATAATAATAGTGACATGATATGGCCAATATCACATAGCTCCTTTGATCTCCATCTTGGGGCTCCATGATCATCTTGTCACCGGCATGACACCATGATCTCCATCATCATGATCTCCATCATTGTGTCTCCATGAAGTTGCTCGCCAACTATTACTTCTACTACTATGGCTAACGCATTTAGCAATAAACTAAATTAATTTACATGGCGTTTCTCAATGACACGCAGGTCATACAAAAATAAAGACAACTCCTATGGCTCCTGCCGGTTGTCATACTCATCGACATGCAAGTCGTGATTCCTATTACAATAGCATGAACATCTCATACATTACATATAGATCATTCATCATTCATCACAACTTTGGCCATATCATATCACAAAGCACTTGCTGCAAAAACAAGTTAGACATCCTCTAATTGTTTGTTGCAAGTTTTACGTGGCTGAAGTAGGGTTCTAGCAAGAACGTTTTCTTACCTACGTGAAAGCCACAACATGATTTATCAACTTCTATTTACCCTTCATAAGGACCCTTTTCATCGAATCCGCTCCAACTAAAGTAGGAGAGACAGACACCTGCCAGCCACCTTATGCAACTTGTGCATGTTAGTCGGTGGAACCGGTCTCACGTAAGCGTACGTGTAAGGTTGGTCCGGGCCGCTTCATCCCACAATACCGTTGAAGCAAGATAAGACTAGTAGCGGCAAGAAAGTTGACAACATCTATGCCCACAACAAATTGTGTTCTACTCACGCAAGAAGAACTACGCATAGACCTAGCTCATGATGCCACTGTTGGAGAACGTTGCAGAAAACAAGAATTTTCCTACGGTTTCACCAAGATCCATCTAGGAGTTCATATAGCAACGAGTGATTAGATGCATCTACGTACCTTGTAGATCGCGAGCGGAAGCATTCAAAGAACAGGGATGAGGGAGTCGTACTCGACGTGATTCGAATCACCGAAGATCCTAGCACCGAACGGACGGCACCTCCGCGTTCAACACACGTATGGAACAGCCACGTCTCCTCCTTCTTGATCCAGCAAGGGGAAAGGAGAGGTTGAGGGAGATGGCTCCAACAGCAGCATGATGGCGTGGTGATGATGGAGCTGCAGTACTCCGGCAGGGCTTCGCCAAGCACTATGGAGGAGTAGGAGGTGTTGGAGAGGGAGAGGGAGGCACCAAAGATCAAGGTAAGAAGTCCTCCATCTCCCCCACTATATATAGGAGGGCCAGGGGGGGGGGGGCGCCGACCCTAGGAGATCTAATCTCCTAGGGGGGTGCGGCCAAGGGGAGGAATCCCTCCTCCCCAAGGCACCTAGGAGGTGCCTTCCCCTCCTAGGACTCTTCCCTCCTTGAAACCCTAGGCGCATGGGCCTCTTGGGGCTGGTGCCCTTGGCCCATGCAGGCCAAGGCGCACCCCCTACAGCCCATGTGGCCCCCCGGGACCGGTGGCCCCACCCGGTGGACCCCCGGGACCCTTCCGGTGGTCCTGGTACAATACCGGTGACCCCGAAACTTGTCCCGATGCCCGAAATAGTACTTCCTATATATAATTCTTTACCTCCGGACCATTCCGGAACTCCTCGTGACGTCCGGGATCTCATCCGGGACTCCGAACAACATTCGGGTTACTGCATATACATATCCCTACAACCCTAGCGTCACCGAACCTTAAGTGTGTAGACCCTACGGGTTCGGGAGACATGTAGACATGACCGAGATCGCTCTCCGGCCAATAACCAACAGCGGGATCTGGATACCCATGTTGGCTCCCACATGTTCCTCGATGATCTCATCGGATGAACCACGATGTCGAGGATTCAAGCAACCCCGTATACAATTCCCTTTGTCAATCGGTATGTTACTTGCCCGAGATCCGATCGTCGGTATCCCAATACCTTGTTCAATCTCGTTACCGGCAAGTCACTTTACTCGTACCATAATGCATGATCCCGTGACCAGACACTTGGTCACTTTGAGCTCATTATGATGATGCATTACCGAGTGGGCCCAGTGATACCTCTCCGTCATATGGAGTGACAAATCCCAGTCTTGATCCGTGTCAACCCAACAGACACTTTCGGAGATACCCGTAGTATACCTTTATAGTCACCCAGTTACGTTGTGACGTTTGGTATACCCAAAGCACTCCTACGGTATCCGGGAGTTACACGATCTCATGGTCTAAGGAAAAGATACTTGACATTGGAAAACTCTAGCAAACGAACTATACGATCTTATGCTATGTTTAGGATTGGGTCTTGTCCATAACATCATTCTCCTAATGATGTGATCTCGTTATCAATGACATCCAATGTCCATAGTCAGGAAACCATGACTATCTGTTGATCAACGAGCTAGTCAACTAGAGGCTTACTAGGGACATGTTGGTGTCTATTATTCACACATGTATTACGATTTCCGGATAACACAATTATAGCATGAATAAAGACAATTAACATGAACAAGGAAATATAATAATAATGCTTTTATTATTGCCTCTAGGGCATATTTCCAACAGTTTCATCGATTTGTTGTAGTATGTGTTGCATTTCATCACGGCAATTTCACCCTAGCACATTTCTGCCGCTGAACAAGTGGCATTTGATTGGTGTATTTTTAGGACAGTGTGTGAGCTGCCACATCTTAGTTTTTCTGATGTGAAGGATTCTGTGACTTTCTATCGTACTATCTTGGGCTAACATGGCAACTTCAACATTTTTTGTTTTCAAGTGCATTTACCATATGTACACTTTTTTCTACTTGATAATGCAACCAATGTGCTTACTTGCCACGTTTATGTTTCTGACAATCATAGGAGGGGTGCGTGTGTGTTCATGTTATTTTTTCTGCATTCACTAGTTGACATTTTCTGTTAGGTGGCAACTGCTTACCTCTTGCATTTACATTTCCACCATGACAATTTGGTCTGTTCCTATCTCAGCAGAATGGCTCGTGGCGATCATCAAGATGATGATGATGATTTCATGGATCCACCACAGCATAATCAGGCAACTGGACGGAGAAAGAGGGTGATGAGGTAAATGTTCACACATCCCCCATTCCTCCTGCTTTATGTTACTGGTTGACACCTCGAGCTTGCAGTCGTCTGACACGAACTAAAATTTCATGACATTGCAAAACATGGCAACAACTGATCACTTTTTGCAAAAACATGGCAACAACTGATCACTTTTTATCTGTTTTTTGCAGAAGAAGAAACGTATTCGCAACAGAGCCTCCCAAGAACGACTGACTGCGTTGACTGAAAAATTCACCGAAGATCAGAAGGGGGCTGCTGCTGAGATGGGTATGCAGTCTATGATGGATGTCCGGTGCACGAACCTTGTCAACCCTGTATGCGACTGGCTTGGTGAGATCTACGACCCCGCCTCCAGGGAATTCGTGATTCCGGGACGTGGAAGACTACCGTTGAACGAGGAATCCGTGTTCTGCACTTTGGGTGTGCCTCGTGGACATATGAAAGTCCCGTACGAGGTCAACAATGAGATCGAGGAAGCGCTGTTCCCCCGTTTGTTTCCTGGGTCTGAATCCATGCCGAACACGTCTGCAATGGCAGATTCGCTACAGGCCATGACGATGCATGGAGATGTTTTCAAGATGAAGCTACTCATGTACCTCATCTCAGCTGTTTTCGCGCCGACCACCTCTCTTCGCCCAAGCAACAAATGCTTCCCCATCCTGGTGAATGATCCATCTTTACTACTTTATTTTCCTTTGATCTTTTTGGCTTCGATGTCATGTGTAAAGCTAGTGACTGCCAGCGTTTTTCGATGTTTTTTTCCATTTGATTTCTGATGTGGCAACCTTTTTTTGTCCTGAAATTTTTTGTGGTGCAGGCGGATCTGGGAAATGTGAAGAACATGAATTGGTGTAAGTTTATTGCCGACTTCCTGCACGATGCATTCTCAAGCAAGATGTACCAAAAGGGTTGTCGACTGCATTTAGTGGTATTTTTTTACCAGTTCTTTCTGTGAACACTGTTTTTTTAACACACTTTTATTCATGCATGGCAACCTGATCATAACAAGATGGCAACCTGATCATATCAAGATGGCAACTTCCATAATGACAATATGGCAACTGGCATAATGAAAATATGGAAACTCCCATCATATTAGTATGGCAACTGTCATCATCCTATGATGGCAACTGCCATCATAACAACATGGCAACTGCTATCACACTATGATGGCAATTAGCACATGTAGATGGCATCTTCTTCTTTTTCTTCTCTTCTTTCATGCACCTCAACTTGATTATCATGGGAACATATATTATCCTGTTTTCCTCCACACAGTACCCATGATGGCAACTGATATTTATTTCTTTTTAAAATTGTTTTGCATCAGCTCATGTACGTCGACTGTCTTGACCTGTCCACCGTGGATTTCACTTGGACAGGAGGCCCGCCGCCTGCGCACAAGTTTGCTATTTCTGCATGGACTATCAACGCTGTCAAGGCTGTGCTTGCCGCAGACAAGGCTACTGACACCACATATGGAAAACTGCAGGTTAGTTCTGGTTTCTTTGCCCACACGGCATGCCTACAAATTGGCATGAGGCAACCGTCTGTGGGTCATAAGAGATGACTACCTTTGTTATCCATGGCTGTCTGAGTACTGTATCCATGTCTCATTCCACATGGCAACTCTTTTCATTCGTGCTTAAACTTACATTCTCTCTCTTACGTCCTAGCTTTTTTTTTCTTTTTTTGTTCTTTCCAGCTGATGGCCAAGCATGCTATAGACTACAACGTGTTTGGGGGGCCTCAAAACTTTGGAAAGTGGATGGATGTGCACTCAGCTCCGTCTTGCCCTGCCGAGGTAATCAAAAGATCTACATCTATGGTTTGCCGTGGAGTATTTTTTGATGTCGTGCAAGTGATTGTAATACGGGTGGTCATTGATGCTTCTTTGTTTCGTGCACAGGCGAGGGCACCTGTTGAGCATCTAATAGGGCAGTTTGCATCTGGAATAACCAGCTTGCTCGGGAAGTTGGTTGAGGGGTGGACGTCCCTCAATGGCTCTGACAGCGACGCGGTTGCGAGGCAGTTCACTTCATTTGTCCCAGAACATACACACCGGCCAACCGGTTGCCGTGGCCGGTATGACTACAACAGTTCCCAAGAGCCTGCTGACACACAAGATGAACTAGGTGGAGATGCTGGTCTCGGCAAGGATGACGACGATGTCATGGAGAATGTGCAAGAGGACACCGATGATGATGATCATGCTGAAGTTCGCGCAGGTGGTAATAAGGGCAAGGATGCAACAGATGTCCCCCAACCGGAGAAAGTCAAACAACACACAGCTGCGAGAGGCGAGGGGGTTTTGCCATCAAAGAGGGGGAGGGCTCCAGAGGGTGTTGGGCAGGGTTCTGCTGGCAAGAGGTCTAGGACCGACCCCGTAGCTGCCAGGAAGAGGTTCAACTTTTATTTTAGTTTTTTGCTTTGTCTATTTTCTTTGAACAGACTCATCTTTTTTTTTGCACTTGTTTTTGTCAAGCGCAGCAACGAGTTTGCTATCTGACAATTGCCACCTTTTTTCCCTCCATCTCATACATGCAGCGAGCCGACAGCTGGTGGACGAGCAATTACGAAGAAACAGGCGCCAACGCCAACTCGTGTTTCTGCTCGGTTAAACAAAGGTGCCCCCATTGCCGGTGACACCCCTTCCACCAGGTCATCTCCTCGCACGACGACGACCAACATCGGGGATCCTGTCGTGTTGCCAGACATGAGGAAGACAGTCAAGAAGTAGGTTTTTTCATCCGCTTTCATTGACATAGCGCTATATTTTCTTGATTTTCCAATGCATCCGTTTAGCTTGTCACGTTGTCTTCTGTCATCACCCCCCACGTGGCAACTGCTGTTCTCCAAATGATTTTCCTTCCTTTTTAAGTGTATGGCAACTCCTATTGTTTTTTACATGGCAACTGGAATCTAGGCTAAATGGTAACTTTAATGTACCTAATGGCAACTGCCATCTTTACCGTTGGCTTGTGAGCTCATCCCACACCTAGGTTTGAAATTGCATTCATGACAGATCAAACATTTTTATCATTCTTCAATTTGGCTAACATGGCAACTGCTGCTGGATGGCAACTGCTAATTATGACACATGGCAACTCACGTTCCCCTTACATGGCAACTACCAGCTTTTCCACTTGTTTTTCATTTTTTAAGATTTCTACCAAGGCAAACATATTTTTGTTCATGTTTAATACCTTTTTCATGTGCTTTATTTTTTTGCAGGGTGAAAAAGACTACTACGCGCGGGGCCAAGCATATCAGTAAGGACCCGCTCGAACGCCTGCATTCAAAGTTGTCAACAGGGGGCAACTCAGATGTACATGAGGCACCAGGCGACAATACTGCTGCTGCACCATTGACCGCTCCCACCAACTCTGATGCAAGTGGCCGACCATCTCCGCCGGCTGCAGATGTGCAGGCTAGAACAACAGGCAACCGTACATCGGGGAGTGACGAGTCGGTATCTGCCAGGACAGCTGAAATATTGCCAACTCTTCTGGCAATGAAGGATGCTGCTGTGAGCCATGCCACCCCATCAGCAAGCGTTGAAGTGGACGCTCCCGAGACGAACCTAAGCAAGGAAGATTCCCGCTCATCTGACACTGATTCCAAGCGCGTGCGTGGTGGCACTTCTGTGTCCACGACAGAAGCGGCTGAGGCGGCAGTTCACAAGGATATGCCATCTACAGGTGAGAGTCCTGGCACAACAGCTCCAGCTCCTATCGGTGCAGATACTGCTAAGGCGACTGTTTCGCGTGCTGGTCTTCCACCTAGGCGTCGTAGCCCCCGCAAGCAACCAACAGACATACCCAACGCATCGGCTGTAGCTAGGAGCAGGAGAGATGAGTCTGGTTATGTTCCTGCGTCCACACTATTCCCGCCACCTGCCAAAAGCAATGTGATGGAGAAACCGGAAGACCGGAGCACAACTGATGCAGGTGTCAAGCCAGGCACGAGTGACGCAGGTGAAAAACCGGAGCAGACTGCGCCTTTACCCGCAGTGGAAATCCCCAGCATAAATCTGCGCACTTCCAGGCTCCCAGTCAACCTACAGCCCAAACAAGAAGATTGTCATGAAAGCTGCGGCTGATACAGCTGACAACACGCCCCGCCCTGCAAATAAGGCCGATCATTCTGTAGCGGCCGATTCAGATATGTTTGTCGATCTTTCACCCTTGGATTCTGCCCCGCAAGTCATTCGTGGTTCGGCCAGTAGGAATGAGAGGCACCCAATGGCCTTTACCCCACCGAGCTTCAGCCTTGGCATCAGTCAAGATCAACCGGTGGTGCAAGATCCTATGCCAGTTTCCTTTGCTTTCACAGGAGGCATGCCCGCAATGATGGCGCAGCCAATGGTCGAGGGCATGAAGGCTGTCAAGTTCGCAGAGCCGATTGTGCAAGGTACACTTGTCATGTCCTTATGATTTTTCTTGTATACATCTTTGTAGTTTGACTTTTGTCCCAATCATATATTTTGGGGGTTCTTACTTGTGATGGCAACTGACATGTGATGACATGACAACTAGATTTGATGCACCATGTCACCTATATTTTTTTTGCTGCCATGCTGCATTTGACATTTGGGCAACCACGTGGCAACTGAAATTGATTCAACATGGCAACTGTAGTTGCTGTCACATGGCAGATACAGTGCATTACACATGGCAACTGGATTTGCCACACCATGTCGCCTGCATTTTTTGTTTCCATCCTGCATTTTTTCATACGACAATCACATGGCAAGTGGAGTTAACACAACATGGCAAATGTAGTTGCTGTGACATGGCAACTACAGTCCAACTAGATGGCAACTACAGTGCAACTACATGGCAATTGTAGTTGCTATGACATGGCCACTGTAGTTGGACCACACATGGCAACTGCCCCACTTTTTCTACCTACATCTCACATCATGCACCCTATCTTCTCACAATCCATCTGTTTTTGATTTTCTAGGTATCCTAACCCACTTTTTTTATCATTGCAGCCACCCCTGAGGAGATTTCACCGTCACTTGACGAAGCTTACCGCATGATTGAGGAGGTAGCATTGCAGAGGAGGTCCTCACGAGGGCAAGGGCAATCAAGTTCCAACGTGCCTGCAGATACGGTATCTGCGGATACCACTAGGAGTGCCACTCCTGGTTCTGTGAGGCAGCAGAGGGTACTTCACCCACCTCCCGCGGAAGACTACGAGCCCGAATTCAGGGCCACTAAGGAACAGACCCAGCTGTACGATATCGTCAAGCGGTTTGGAAATGCGAGGGCCAGCAGCAAGCACATGAAGGAGCTGAAAGCGTAAATGACCACACCCCATAATCTCTCATTTTGCTTTGCTCCTTTTTACCATTCATCTTCTTCGTACTTTCTATACACGATCCGCTTACGTTTTAGTTCTTTCATATTTTTTTACTTAGTAGGCATGATTATTCCATGTCATATCATTTTCATACAACTTATGTTTGGACAGAACCAAAGTCATTCAATGCGGAGCGACGTACGTCGAGCTGGGTGATCTTGCCAAGTCCGTGAGGCCAAACGATAAAATGTCGACGAATGTAGTTGCATGCGGGATCGACTACATCAACAATCACACCGATGTGTGTGCCGACAAGATAATCATGCATTACAGTGTGACCTGCAAAATATGGGATGGTGACTTCCACCACAAAATCCTGAGGAAGAATTTTGCTCAACACGGTAAATTCAAGCTCACACTAAAGAAATATGTGAGTACTCCTTCCCTGTCTGCAATGTTTTTTCACATGGTGTGATTTTTTGCCATCATCTGCACTTGTGTTTATGTGGCAGATGTTTTCATGTGGCAACAGCTGCCGTGCACACTGACTTCTTGATTTTTGCATCCCGTGCAAACTATGTGGCAACTTGATAGTAAAATACACGACACATTTTGTTTATACATGGACGACAACTTTCTTTCAACTACCCCCACCCATAACCAAACATTCTACGTGATTCTAATTTTTTTGTCCCTCTGCTGTTCTTTATGTGAACTCTGCTTCTCATTTCTTCACTTTTAAATGCAGGTTATGTTCCCCATGTTCCAGGAGCTTGCACCACATGACCTACACGACAACTGTGGTCACCACTATGCGATCTGTCTTGACCTGAAGAACCAACGTTTTGAAGTGCTTGATTCAATCCGTTCGGAAGCTGATGCAGACTTTACTACGCATGCCGAATTCTTCATTAACAACCTCAAAGAGACATGGAACCGTCACTACGAACATCCAAAGGTCCAGATCAGGCATTTCCCGACCGAGTATGTGGCGACTGCGAAGCAAGGGAACACATAATTTCTTCCTTCCTTTATGTGCCATTTACATCAATCCAACCCCTCTTTCGTTGTCACATCTGAATTGAAGTCTATCTTTGTTATGACTATCCTTTTTGCGTGTTCACCTGACTCTTTTCCTCGTACAGGACGGACTGTGGCTTTCGCGGTCCGGAGCACGCGAGTTCATGGAGGAAGCTGTCAAGAAAGTCATCAAGAAGTACTAGTGATCACGTGGCGTTACACACCGGACGCATACCTTACATTCTGTTGCCGAGGAATGTAAGGTACTATCTCTTTGTTTCTCGTTGAAAACTATGTTTGTGTGCTATGTTATGACTGTAACCCCGCGTAGCCTAACTATGTAGTGGTGGTGTGTGAGCGACATTTGAATAGTTTCTGTAATATATGTGTGGACGTGAACCTATTTTAGGCATTACAGTAGATATGTTTTTATGTTTATCCTTATTACAATGGTTTCATCGTTTCTAGCACCGGTTTGCTGTTTCGAATGCGTCTACGATGTTTTAAAAAAGATGGCAAATGTAGTTCATCAGACATGGGTAGTGAAAGTCATCGTCGTTTTTCATTTTGGCTGTTTTGCTTCTTCTTTTTCATCGCTAACTGCACCGGCTAGCATGGGTAGGTTGATCATGTAGCCACAACCTTTGCTGCGGTTTATGCACGTTACACTTTTTCCAACTTGTTTCCCATACATTTGCACAAACACACTATGTGTCTCTAAACCGCGTCGTATTGTCATGGAAATATATGCCATGCAGAGTCATTACAAATACCATGGCATATTTTCAGTACAGCTAACATGGCAGATACAGTACAAACAATATGGCAGATCCAGCATAATTAACATGGCAGATACAGTACAACTAAAATGGCAGATCCAGTACAACTAGCATGTCATATTTAGTATAAAATAGCATGTCATATTTAGTATAAAATAGCATGGCATATTTAGTATAAAATAGCATGGCAGACCAACTACACATAACATGGCAGATTAACTACACATAACATGGCAGATTAAGTACCCATAACATGGCAACTGCATTTATCCATTCAATGAATTTTCCTTCCATTTCTGATGCCCCTCAAGAGTCATTCTCCCATTTTTTTAAAAAAAAATTCTCATCATCTAGGGTACAAAACAAAATGTCCACAAGGACCATGTCACATCGCCCCAATTTTTGCTCATGGATTGCCCGCCCCTTTCTTTGTTTTCTTGTGTTTTGCTTGGATCTCCAATCCCGACTTGTACCTTATCTCTCTTGGATGACCCTTTGTGATAGAACGGGGTGGGTTCCTGACCTGGGTCTGTGTGCTTGCTGTTCCAGATCCTATCTCCGAGTTTTCAGATGATGGCCCCGTGGATGAAGGCACACTTGATGTGCGGGGGAACCGGTGTAAGGCTTCCTCAGCTTTCCTCTTCTTGATCTCATCAAACTCTCTTTTCAGTGCCTTCCTGTGTTTTTCTGCGACTCTCGCTGTCTCATCACTCTTGCACGCTTCATCAATTAGCTCAGCATAGTTCTTTGTCAGCACAACGTGCCTCACGGCTTCCATGGTTGACTCAGGTCTCTCGTCATGCACAGCCAGAACTGCGTGTGTTGTCTGCGGCGCCAACGCGTCGTCAGTGTCCCAAGTCCATCGCCGCCTTATGAAATGGCGGGGCATCCGTGTCACAGCGTTCATGTCCATTACTTTTAGTATGTGACAGCACACAATGCCGTCCCGTTCGAACTTGCAGCATTGGCAGTAGTACTTGCCTTCGCCTATCGAGGCTTTGACGAAGTAGTTCCTTCCTTTGTCCGGGTCTTCAGGTTCTAAATCTGACATGCCCAAAATAGAACACACCTTGAACGTATGTTCGTCCACCTGGAAAGCCGTGAACATGCTGGCACGCTTTATTTCTTCCTAGAATCTGCAAGTTTTGTGTGTTTTCTGTTAAACTATCGTGCACTCTTTTCTTGTACCACCTTATGTTGTCATGGAAATAGAAATACATTTTGTTTGAAGATGGCAAACATAGTTCATTGAACATGGCAAATATAGTACATTGAACATGGCAAATGCAGTACACTAGACATGGCAACTGTAGTACATTTTCAACTGGACATCATCATTTTTCCACACCAACATTCCCCAATGGAAGCACATTGCATAAAACATGTCAACTGCCCTTTTATTTAAACATGGCATCTACAGTTGAGTAAACATGTCAATTGCATTTCAACAAACATGGCAGATGCATTTTATTAAACATGGCAACTGCATTTCGGCATATGTGTCGCCAATATAACATTTTTTCCAGTTGACATTAGCATTTGCATGCCAACATGCCCCAATGGAAGCACAGTGCATTAAACATGGCAACTGAACTTCATTCAACAAGGAAAATGCACCCGAGCAAGCATGGCAAAACAGAATTTTTATTGAACATGGCAACATGCAGCTGAGTAAGCATGGCAAACAGTATTTCATTAAACATGGCAACTGCACATCATGGCAACTGCATTGCACTCTATAAGGCACCTACTGACTTGGTGCTTTTTCTGCAAATAAGACTGTAACGCAACTGACTTACTTGTTAAAGATCTTGTTGGTGTATATCTTGCTCATTTGCCTCTCTATCGGTAAATACGTTAGCAATTTTGGCTGCTTTAGTGCCGTGGTCGCTTCTTGCTGTAGCTCAGATCCCAGAATTTTTTGTTGCAAAGCTGTGTACTACTTGGCAAACTGTAGCAATGAGTTGCCAGGGCTGACGTACCGCTTCAAAACAGCATTGAACCCCTCGCTGCGCTGCGTAGTCTGCAGAAAGGGGAAGAAGCACTGCATGAAGTAGGCCGGCACCCAGTACATTCGCTTCTCCCACAGGCTAACAAGAGTATCGTTGTCTTGGACTTGATGTGTTTCAGTCATGGCCATCCAGCTCCTTTCAAACTCCTCCACCGTCAAGCTGTGGTCCACACACAGCTCGAATGCCTTGTGCAGCTCTGGACGGTCAGCAAAGAACGGTCCTAGCGTCTCCTCAGCCTTCTTTATAATGTGCCACCTGCAGTGCCTGTGCACTGCCAACGGAAAGACCTCCTCTATGCCTGCACGCATGCTGAAATCTTGGTCTGTTATTATGTTCATCGGAGCAAGTCCATCCATGCACTCCAAGAAGGTCTTGAACAGCCAAACATACCCATCCGTGTCTTCGTTCCGAACGAGCCCGCAGCCGAACTGCAACGACTGATTGTGGTTATTTATTCCTATGAACGGAGCGCATGGCATCTTGTACATATTGGTGAGGTACGTCGTGTCGAATGAAATGCAATCTCGGAAATGTTTGTAGGCTCTCCTTGCAGCACCATCCACCCAATACATGTTCCTGACACGGTCCTCATCGTCCAACCTTATCCTGTAGAAGAAATCTGGATCTTCCTTCGCTTTTTCATCGAAGTAGGCCATTATGGCCTCTATGTCTGCCAACTTGCTCTCTCTACGGTACTTGGCATGTAGGTTTGTGACGTCAGCTGGTATGTACGACATGCTACTCAGAGTCCCCTTTTTGCTATGGATGAGAGATAGTATCTGTACCATTCTTGATGGACCGATGTTACAATCATGTAGCAGCTTTACGAATTGCCTTTCGATGGGGGTGAACCCTCTGTGGGCGGTCAGAAATTTTACCAAGTCGAACTTCTTTATGAGTTGGTGGTTGTGCTCGTCAAAATATTCATTGACCACCCACTGTGCTCCATCTACGTTTAGCTTACAACGGACAAGGCACTCAGTCTTGAGAATGATACCTCTCTTTCGTTCCGGAACGACAGGCGCAACACCTTTCCCCTTCTTGTTCCTCCGTGCCTTGTGGCACCTCATCTCACCTCTGCTGTACTCATTAGTTTTCTTAATTTTCCTATGGTACTCGGTGTTGACCGCAAATCCATGGAACTTTGCATATGTCTGATAGTATTCCTTTACTTGTTCGAACGATTCAAATCTCTGCCCAATGTACGGTGGCTGAGGTACCACGATCTCTGATTGCCCACCATCTTCATCCCCTTGTGCGTCGTCGTCAGTTTCATCATTCACTTCAGTATCAGCGGCAGTTCCATCTACTTGAGTGTTGCCAGTGCTTGTGTTTAAAGGGGTGCTTGTCGGCATTACTGGAATGATTGCCATTCCCGACTCTGACTCGAAATTGTTTGCGGCATGATTGTCTGCTGGCTGGTGGAACGCGTCTTCCGTGTGCTCAGAGCTCCCCGCCGTAAATGTCCCCGTGCCGCTGTTCAGTGTAGTTATAGGCCCTGTAATAGAAAAAACAGGTACAAGAGTAAGATTTTTGTTTGGATAACATGTGTATCACAACGGATCACACCATCTTCGAGTGATTTGGCATGACATCATTTCAAACAGCAAGCCGTGAGTCTGCGCGTGGACATGTATGGCAGCTGTAGCTGTCCAGTCATGGCAGCTACTGTTCAACAAACATGGCAACTATTTGTTTTGCCTACAAATAACTACAAATAACAAATGTAGCGCTGTTTTTTGTGGTTCAGTTTTTTTTCCTTATCTTGTTGTGCTGCATTTGACCATCTTGTGTGGTCTGTGACACCATAATGACGTGCTCCACCTGCAATTTGTGAAGCTTGCCACGAGACGTTTGCCGGGTTACCACCAGCGTAATAACCTGTAAGCATAGTAGTGGTTGGTCAATTCATGGCAAATGCAGTTTTGTGCTAGCATGGCAACTGCAGTTGCCCCTGATGTGGCAACTGCAGTTTTACTGGCATGGCAACTGTAGTTGCATCAGTATGGCAACCGCAGTTGTTCCTTCATGGCAACTGTAGTTGCCATGGCATGGCAAATGTAGTTGCATTGGCATGGCAACTGCAGTTGTTCCTCCATGGCAACTGCAGGTGTCCAGGTATGGCAACAACAGTTGTCCAGGGATGAGAAGTGTAGTTTTTAATTCATGGCAAATGTAGATGTCCAGTCATGGCAATTGTAGTTGTCAACTATGCTCCTTCTGCTAATTGAGCATCCGCAACTTCACTTTTTTATGGACTCACCTGTGTATGACGTCGATGGCAGGTACATGGATGCTGCCTGATGCCACCTACTGCATGAAGGCTCTGCATTTTCACCCGTGATAACTCGTGAGTCCTTTTGCCAGTTTTTTTGCATGTTCATTTTTCATGTCCACAGCAGTATGTGCTCTTTTTTTCGTTTTGCATCACCTTGATTAGCCATACTAGCTAGTTGAAGTTGGCTGCCCGTACATTTGTCAGTGTTAGCGCCTTGTGACTGAACTTGCCACGGGGGCCCCCTATGAGTGTTTTGGTCATAAGAACATGCGAAAAAATGACAGTGTATGACATAAGTAGAATGTCATCTTCATCGTTGCGAAGATGGCAACTGTTCTCTTCTTTTGTTATCACGCATCATACCTATGCCTGCATACTGTTCTAGTAGTGGCAGCAACGGCCCTGCATAGATGAGTTGATTGTACTCTGATGCATTCCAAGGGGGCGTTTCTGGCCTTTGAGAACCCCAAGCATCAACGCCATCTTCGTGATTCATTCTTTCCGTATCTCGCTTCTTTCCGATGTGTTCTCAATCACTGGATGAACAAGAAGGCATCAACAATCCACAAGAATTGTATTCTTCTGCTGCTTGCACATAGAAGATAGGGATGGCAAGCAACAGGTCAAAATAGGTGGTAGCTACTGACAACGAAAGGTGGCAACTGTCGTTATACACAAGTGGCAATTAATTTTTCCCACCCCCTTCATTCCAAAAATTATCCTTCCTGCCCTTTTTTAGGGATTCCTACTCATCCATTTCATACCCAACTACTTGCGTCAATTAAACTATGAACTTAAGTTAATCTCAAACGTAGTACATGGCAGATCTGGTGTATTCTGCCTGGCAACTACGAATATACACTGAACCATGCAGTGTTCTACCCCTATAGCATGGACCCAGTACAAGATCGGGAGACTTTCAACCTTAAGGATGAGAAGGATGAGATCGGGAGATTTCACCTGGTTTTAGATGATCGTCTCTGGAGGGCTGGGTTGGAGTGGGGGGCTGGGGTGGGGAGGGTTGGGGTGTGGTTTGCGGTGCGAGCGCCCTACGGATCTGCCCTGGTTGCCATGGCAACTAGAGATGGCCGGCGACGGAGGTCGGGGTTCGAGAGATGGGGGACGATGGCGGCAGACGAGAGAGGGGATGGATCGGAGGCCGGGAACGGCTGGGTCGTGCGGGCAGCGGGTCGTCTGGCCCGGACGGGGCAGTGCGGGCGGGGTTGCCACACACCAGACGTGCGGGCCGTGCTTTTGTGCGCGCGGACGTGGTCGTGCGGGCCGGTTCCCGTCCATGCCACACGAGGCGTGCGGGCGGTTTCCCGTCCATGCCTCACGTGTGGCAGTTATTCGGACCCTTTTGATATGCTATTATTTTGAGTATGGGTCTGTCTAGGACACATCTAGATGTGACATAGTTATGTCACATCTAAGCTGATTTTCACTCTGTTTGCGGTCTATTTTTTTTGTCCTAGTTTTTTTTTGTTTCTTGTTGCTTCATTATATATTTGTGGGAGGTTAGATATGACATCCTTAAAAAACATCTAAATATGAATTAGACAAACTGTTTGAGTATACAAATATTGTGTTCATTTCGAGGGACATTTTAAGGGTCACGTCCTCGACTCAGCGCAGTTCCGAATACGAGTCTGAAATCCGAATTTGGTCCGGACCATACCTTCCACTTTTATTATAAATATATGAGAGCATGTCCTTCACTTTGCAGCACGAGAACAATCGCCCGATCATGACGTTGACGCCGATCTCGCTGGTTGGCCCGACGCCGGCCGACCACGAGAGCTCCAGCCGGTTAGAGAATCTTCTCCGTGAGGCCGGCCTGTACGAGACCTCCGATGAGCTGGCGGTCCGCGAGGAGGTGCTGCGCGATCTCCAAGCCATCGTCGACCGGTGGGTGAAGCGCGTCACCGCTCAGCGAGGGTTTCCCGACGGCATGGCTGAGCAGGCCACCGCCCTTCTGATTCCCTTCGGTTCGTACCGTCTCGGCGTTCACGGCCGCGGCTCCGACATCGACGCCCTCGTCGTCGGCCCCTCCTACATCGACCGCGACCGCGACTTCTTCGCCGTGCTTGGCGGCGTGCTGGCGGAGACGGAGGCCGTGACGGAGCTGCAACCTGTGCCTCGCGCGCACGTGCCCGTCATCAAGATGAGCTTCCGCGGCGTGCAGGTGGACCTCCTCTACGCCGGCGTGTGCCTGCCCGTGGTGCCCAGGGACCTCGACCTGCGCGACCGCTCCGTTTTCCGCGGCATGGACCTGGCCTCCGCGCGCAGCCTCAACGGCGTGCGCGTCGCCGACGAGCTCCTGCGTCTCGTCCCGGACGCCGGCGCCTTCCGCACGACGCTGCGGTGCATCAAGCACTGGGCCAAGGCGCGGGGCGTCTACTCCAACGTGATGGGGTTCCTGGGCGGCGTGGGCTGGGCGATCCTGGTGGCGCGCGTGTGCCAGCTCTACCCCAACGCCGCGCCGAGCATGCTGGTGCCGCGCTTCTTCAAGATCTTCGCGCAGTGGAAGTGGCCCAACCCGGTGCTGCTGCGGGACATCGAGCACGACGACGGCGGCGAGCTCGCGCTCCGGCTGCCCGTCTGGGACCCGCGGCGGAACCCGCGCGACAAGAGCCACATCATGCCCGTCATCACGCCGGCCTACCCATGCATGAACTCGTGCTACAACGTCTCGCACCCCACCCTGCGGACCATCACGGAGCAGCTCCAGATCGGCAACGGCATCTGCCAGGAGATCCTCAAGGGCGGCGGCGCCGGCGGGTGGGACGCGCTGTTCCAGCCGTTCCAGTTCTTCAAGGCGTACAAGAGCTACCTGCAGGTGGACGTGAAGGTCGCCGGAGGGGAGGCCGACGTCCGGGAGTGGAAGGGGTGGGTGGAGTCGCGGCTGAGGCAGCTGGTGAACAGGGTCGAGATGGCCACGGCAAGCATGCTGCTCTGCCATCCCAACCCGAAAGCCTACGCCGCCAAACCCCATGATCTCCACTGCACGTCAACCTTCTTCGTGGGCTTGTCCAAGCCACAGCAGCAGCAGCAGCCCCAGGTGCCGTTCGACCTACGCGCGACGACGGAGGGGTTCAAGCAGGAGGTGTACACGTACGAGTTCTGGAGGCCCGGGATGGAGCTGGAGGTCTCGCACACCCGGAGGAGGGACCTGCCGTCCTACGTGCTCGAGCAGATCCTCCCGGCTGGGCATCTCAAGAGGAAGCGCGTCGCCGAGAACAACTCTTCTCCTCCGTTGTCGTCTGCTTCCGGCGAGGTCAAGAAGGTGGCGGCGGCCGGCGGAACCGGATCGGCGCCTGAGAGGAAGAGGCAATGCTGTCCCAGCAGCAACATCCTTCCCAGCGCTTCAGTACAGGGCGTTGTGTGAGAGCAGATGAGCATTCAGAGCAATCACAGGAACTAGCCAAGCTTCAGTAATCACAGGAGCTGATGCACATCTTGACCGGCATGATCAAGCCAAGGGAAGCCGAACTCTTCAAGCATACCAGCATGTCAGGGAGATGGCATGATCCAGTGGGAGACAGAGAGAAGGGCAGACTCTGCGTCCGGCGGAGCATCGTGTACAGAGTCAGATATGTGTAGCATAGCTTTGTCAGAGGAACAATTTTGTATGATATACTATGTACTCAAAACTGTTGGCAGCACTACCGAATATAAACATTGTATTGTCGATGTTTATGTTCCTGCTTAGCTCCTTCATCGCAAGTCTTCGATGTTAAGTCAGAGCTCCTGCCATGGTTTCACTCTTCTGTAAATTTTATCATAATTATGCTACTATTGAATAAAACATAGAAATAAAGCATATCTTGACAATGTGATATGTTCGAACAAATATACTAGGTACTGTAGATTTTGGGTAGTAGTAGTTTGGAGTTCAATCTTATGTAGGAGTATTCTTCTTCCTCAACAACTAAATTGTCATCCACTCCTTCGGCACCAATCTTTTTTTTTTTTTAGAAACGATTTGGTACCAATCTTCAAGGTGCAAAGATCAACCTATATATTAAAAGCGTGAACGTAACAACCTATCAACAGACTGAATGGAACATAAAAGAAAACGGGGACTTCACGGTTGAGAGACCGCACTAGCCCCCTTGTTCTTCTTGTGTCTGCAATTTCTCCAATAACATCCTTCCCCGAAGGTATTCAAAATTATGAACAGGGTCCCTTTCAGGTGTATGTAGATGAAACTTAATTAAATCACATTAAAAATGACCTTATCCCTGTTTCTTCCCATTTCCATGGTTTTTTTTTCCTTTGTCACTTGTTGATTTTGTGTTGTTGATGTGTTGTTGTTGTCTAAGTTATCCACCGAGCGTTCCGCCAAAATTGGTAGGATCTTTTGATCTGCATCTTTCTCTGGGGTTGTACCTAGGTTGGGCTTTTCTTCTTTTTGTTGTTGGGTTATGCTGTATCCACAAGTGACAAAAAGAATCCAAACGAAGAATCTAGGCTTTTTAAACCAATTCCAAAATCTAGATTTTCTTATCTTTAAAATATTCATTCTGCATTAAAAAATGTACTATGTGCGTTTTACATATGTTCAACATTTATTCGGACTGTTAATAGTATATTTAAATAACATGTATCCAAAAATGTTCGGTTTGTATATGAAAGATGTTTAACACATGTTAAAAACTCAACACATATTTTAGAAAAGGATAAAAAGGAAAAAAAGATGCATAAAAAGGAAAGCCGATGAAATTCAATAGAGAAAAACAAATAATAGAAAAAGGAAAAATAATCACGTAGCACCTTTCAAAACCGGCCAAAACTAGGTGGAAGGTTTCGTGAACCAGTCCTCAGGATCGACCCACTTTCAACGATCTCTGTAGACGAGCATGATTTCATCTCGCAGTAATCGATGCATAACATCGGGGTTGCTGTCGTCTAAGTTACTTGAGCATCCAACAAATTGGGATGGGCCTTTTGATCTGCAATGTTTTCTAGGACTCTATCTAGGTTGAGCTTTTTCTTATTTTGCTTGTTAGGTTTTAACGTATATACAAGTGACGAAAAGAACCCAGGACAAAAAGTCTAGTTTTTAAACCAGATCCAAAGTCTAGATTTATTTATTTATTGCACATGTGATGTTTTTTTCAGGGAAAGCCTTCAAATGAAACCCCAGCTTGCAGTCGCGTTGTACCCCTTATAATTTCGTGATATGCATGTTGTGATAAAAAATGCAAGCGCCGCCACAGCTGTATGTGCCGTTGTGCCCCTTCCATTACCATTAGTGTGGTATGTGCACCATGCCATGCGCAATTGCAGGCAGATTATTACAAGTGGAGTTGCATGTTGAGGGGTGGACATGCAACTGGCCCATGCTCTTTTCTTTTTTCTGAAACCATAGAGAAACAAGACATTCCCTCCACAGGTCCAGCTTAGAATGTTGTACCCCTTGAGGTTGCATGGGATGTGTGTAGTTGCATATCTAGTGATGGACATACAACTAACGGACACCCCTCTTACCACTTGTAGTAGCGTACCACTTGTAGTAGCGTGTGTGAGCAGTGAAGTCACTACTGCAATCAAGGACATATATTATGTTGCATGAGCTTTAGCTTTTTTAGCAACTCATGAGCTTTAGCTGATGTTTTTTTTAACACAGCACAGACGTAGACTCTCATATATACGCATATACACTCACCTCAATGAAGGCACGGACACCCTATCCCTATGAGCACCTCCGAGAGACTGAGCCGACACATCATCTTGAGATTGACGAAGTCGCCACATACGCATTCATATCGACTGAAACGTCTCCTCCCCTGAACGCACATCGCCGGAAGCCCTGAAATAAATCTAGGAAAATTTGAGCACCAATGTCAAGTCTAGAACTTGAACTTTATTGTGTGGGGATACTACTGTCCTCCTAACCATCTAACCACAGGTTGGTTCACCTTTAGCTGAGATGTTGTTTGGGAGCTATGTTGTTTTCTCATCAAATCCGCCCTTCATCAAAATGAAAAAAATAACCTGCATGAAAGCTTTCTATATTGCAAACAAGAAATATGGTTTAGAGTCTAAGTT
>NC_041382.1:704527567-704535178 GCF_002162155.2 Triticum dicoccoides | reverse complement strand
GGACACGTGGTTCCTTTCGAGGCAAGGTCAAAAGAGGGTTCGACTCCTTCGTAATTGCAACCGCGTGGCACCTATGGAAGCAAATGAACGCAAGAGTGTTAAATAGGAATGGCCAAGTTAGATCGGACGCGAGCCTAGTGCAACAAATTTTTTAGGAGATCAAACTTTGGAAGTTGGCGGGAGTAGGTGTCGAGGGATTAGCTAGATTTGTGAGAGAGTGGGCTTTTTACTTTTAGCGGAGTCGGAGGTCCCATGTAGACGTTCGTCGTCTTGCACGGTCTTTTGTAATCAATATTTCTCTCTTCTATAAAAATAGTACACCTTTGAGTACTCTCGAAAAAAAGTCTAAGTTTTAGTCAAATTCCTTTCCGCCTAATCTATCTGGAGAGATAATCCACAAAAATCAAATATGATACAGAAGTATTCGCAATTCCAATAATGGTGAACAAATTAATAAAAAAAGGAAAATGGAATGGTCATGCAATATTTTGATTGAAGATCCAGTTTGGCCTATCCTGAAATATTTCTTCCGATCTCCCAATCACATGGAAAATATTTATTTCGGAATCCAAAGCTATCTATAGGCATGTCAATTTTATTCTCATCCCAATATCAGCGGGATGACATTTAGCTTTCTTGCATTTTAGGTCAACTGTGGACCAGGTTAAATGCTAATTGGAGATAGTACATTGCTATTGTTTAATACAGTACAATTATTTAAATAATCAATTCAGAGGCGACAACCACTCGCAGCCCTACCACAAATCAGCCGCAGCATCCAAACGATGTACACTCCAGCACAAAAATTAGAGAAATACAATGGTCCATACTTATACAAGTTTATTTACACTAGCAATGATGACCAGGCACTATAAATTACATAGGTCATTCGAAAAAGCATGCCACCGACAAAATCTAACTAAAGTATCACACAACAACTCTGTTTCTTATCAGAGTGACTGAGGTGAAGCAGGGCTCGCTGCTCAGTAGTAGGAGCAGTAACGCTTCACAAAGCTCCCTTGGTGATGGCCAAAACGGAATCCTCCTCGGAAGGGATGCAGCACATCGGCGTCAAGATAGCACATTTCACATACCCTCTCCACCTTGCTGTCTTCACATCCACATTTCCTCGTCAGACCAGCATGTGGGACATGGAATCGACGGTAGCATGTCTTGCAAACACAGTCCGCTGAAAACGCAGGCCAAACAACAAAGAAAGAGACGATGTAAGAGAGCGATTGGACAGTGCAACTTGATCTGTATATGCATTCAGAGAGAGACATACATTCACCATTACGCCGGGTGCCCCGTCCAAGAGGGATGCCAAGGAAAACGTAGGCTTCAGTAACTGGTTCATCTGAAAATACCATTAAGGAAAATACCATCAATTATCTCTTTCGTAAAATATGTGCATCGTGCCTCTAAGCATGATATAATGCCCAATTCTATGTGCAAAGAGCACACATATAAGGTTAGGCAAAGATGAATAAACAGGCAAGGGAACATCTAAATTACTGGAAACAGTTCAAGAGGGAAGACACACGGTAAACAAAGTTTGATCATTCCCTCTGCTGCTCAACTGATAATGAAATAAGCAATGCAAGATAAGTATGAGACTACAGACTTGAGAACGTAGAATTGCTATAGGAGCTGGAGTGATCAGTCATTAAGTAGGCAATCCAGACTGAAATGACTTAACGAGGTAGAAGAGGGAACCAAAGTGCTATGAATCCTGGTTGGCTGAGGCAAGTAAGGAGACTTAAACTTTCAGTAGGAAGGGTAATACAAAGATCATTTGAATCAAGGAAGAGAATAATATATAGTCTGTTCATTTTTTCACATTGTTGCTTTGAAATATTCAGGTAATTAGTGTGAAGGTCTAAGAGGTAATCTAAGGAAGATGGACCAGATTACAGAAGACAAATATGGAGAACAAAAGGGAGAAACAGAGGAATTTATATTGCTATTATCTGTACTGTCTTATTGCCAAAACAAACCAGATAAATGCATAGAATACATTGGAAGGGGAAACACAGAAGCATGTGTATAGTATTTACAGTAAAATTAGCTGCACAGATAAACTTCTCAAACCATTATAGGCGCACAAAGATTGAAATGAAGTAGAATATATATTTCTGGTAGAAGAATGAGCACATGATGCAATATTTTAAAACAACTGACACACAGAAAATTATGGTCAAAACCAGAAAATAGCAACAACAAAAAAACATAACTACTCACCCTCGTAAAAGCATGGGCCACTCATTCTTACTTCACAATTGGATCATGAACCTCACAAATTTACAAAGTCAAAGGCAATCTAAAGAAATTTCAAACAATTGGTTTCCAGAGGGCTTCCTTTGTAGAGTGGTACATTAACTGTGTCTATTAAGGTGAAATGCTGGGCACTAGCAATAGACCTCTCCAGATGATGAAAACCCAATGGTTCTTTAAAGTACATATGGTGCATGCCATGGCAACAGAGAGGTAAGGGTGCATCAAGCTTGCAAGTAGATACCAACCTAGGGGGATGCATGTGAGAACTTCATCGTCATCACCTCTATCAATGAGCTCAAAAAAGAAGAGAGTTCGCGGAGCGGGCAGGAAGGAGAAGCAGCCAGAGCGCTTCCGACGAGCCACAAAGTTACCATGAGTCCAAAAACCGTAATTGTCAAGCTTGCCGCGTCTGGTCACCTTACCAGGAGCAGGTTCGTACTCATGGCCCTAATCAGCCAAAACAGACCAAAGAAGCATCAATGACTGACTTCACTTAATTACTACAACCTTCTATACGCACATTTATTATAATTATCGCTGCGCGAAATCCGTTAGAAAATGTAATGATATAAAAGTATTTTTCATGACAAACCACTAGGATGTACAATGCAAGGTGCTTAGGCAGTGCTAGTAAGAATAAACCGATTTTTGCTTAAGCACCAGTGCTTTTTCATATTGCAGAGGCGCTTATACAAATAAGTGCCGGTGGTTAAGAAAAAAAGGGTTCCTTTTCATAAGCACCTTGCATTGTTAGGCCGAATATAATTTCCAACTTCCAAGTGTCAGCTTTCTATGCATTACTGATCAATGTTTTCTAAGGTTTGTCAGAAGCTAATTGCAAGTAAAATTTGATCGAGTGAGGAAGAACGTATCACCGGATGGGTGGAGTTGTACAGCTCAAGGCATTGCAGCACGGTCTCGTGATTCAGAGCTTTAATCTCCGACCGTGACATCTTAGGCCTAGCATACATACAACATATAGCAAATATTGAGACGGACGGGGTGGGGGCACGCAGATCAATGAATCGATCGAATCGGAAAAGGAGGGGCCGTCGACTAATTACCTGAAGTCGGGGGGAGGATGGAGAGGAGGCGAACGGAGCAGCAGCCGCAGCCAGTTGCACGCGCGGCGGCGGCCAAGCGCCGCCCTCCTTGACTTTGCTTTCTCATCCTCATCAGCCAGACCAGGCAGCACGAAAGGCCTAGCCATTGGTTTGGGTTCAAGGAGGCGACGAGAGTCCTCCGATGCGGCAGCGGCGGCACTGTAGTTGGTCTTGGTCGCCATGTCGTCGGATTCCTCAGACCGCGCGTCCTTGGCCTTCTTAGCACGCGCACCTGCCTCGTAGCACCCAGGCGGCGCTGGTCCGACTCCGACGAGGTGTCGAGTCTCCTCCATCGCCGCGGCCACTGCGGCTACGAGCCGATCCAGTCACAGTCACGGTTGGGGAGGGGGTCAGCTCCGATTGCTTCTTCCCTAAATCGCCCCGAGCCCCCGACTCTGTCCCTCTATTTCTCCCGGCCATGGGACAAATGTTTTTCCTAGGAAAAAGGTTATTTGCCGAACGTTCTCTGGGGTGGGATCCCAGCGAACGCCCCCAGAGCCCGTCTGATCTTGATCTGACGGTGGCAGTTTTTGCCAAAAACTCCCTGCAAATTAAACAAACTGTTATGGCAGTTTTATAAAGGGAAACGTTGGCTTCCGGTCGACCGGCTAACGATTTGGGCCGGTCCAGTGCGCGACGTTCGATCGCCCCCGATCCAGCCAACTCCACGCAAGCCACGTGTCCTTTGATGCCCCCGCAGCCGTCCTCCCGCTCCTACCCCTTATCCTTTCCCGTGGACTTCCAGCCACATCTTCTTTCTTCCCTCTCCTTCTTCAACCTCCCGCCTGCCCCATCAAACTGACCCGTTGCTCCTCTTCCCTTTTTCTACAGCAGCCACAGATGCAGGCCCGTACGGCGCACCTGTGCAGAGTGTTCGACTGCACAGGCCCCCCAAATTGACAGGGCCCCAAATTTTCTAGAGCATTGATGACTAGTTTAGGTGTGGGTAATCAACACATCAGCAAATACACGTTGGAATCTGGAACCAAAAAAGTCCAAGGCGGAGGCCCAGTCTCACGACGTCTTCTCCTCTTCTCTCTCCGTTCTCTTTCACTTCTAGCTCAAATCCCTTTCTCTCCCCATGGTCCAATCACACCACCAAAGGTCTCGATTCTATTCCATTCCAGTGGACCAATTCCTTCGTATTTCCCCCAAAACTAATCTCTGTATTCAATGAGTTGGTATTGTTCTACCCTCTGTCCATCTATTTATCCGGTTTCTCATTTCTCTCATCTTCTCACACATCTTCGCTGCTTCTTTCAGTCCCATTGTTGCTTGTTGCTGGTCCTGCGACCTGGGTGCATTGATCGGAGTTGGAGGTATGCCACAAGCGCTAGGTTGCCGATTAACCAAGACGAGGAACCGGAAGACCCTAGCCATGTTGCCACCAAATGGTGTTCCTTCCAAATAAATCAAAGGTTGTTTCATCAATTTTCGTTTCTATATTAAGTTTTAATGCATGATATTTGCATCCTATTTTTTTATTTCTGAAAGTATTATAGTTCTATAATTACGAATCTTGAGTCAATTTATGAAAACCCTAAGAAAAAGAAAAAAACAAAATTCAACCTTGAAAATGTGCTCTTGATAAGTTTTTACCAAAAGGATCAAAGTTTCTTGTGAAAATCAGAGTGCAGATACAAGCTTTATTTGTCTTTTTTTAAAGACAAACAAGCTTTATTTTTCTGATTGCCATTTGTTATGTCGAGGGCCTAATTTTTGATTTCGCACCGGGCCTCCATTTTCTCGGGTATGGCCCTGCACAGATGGTGGTGCTTCCTTCCTTTTTTTTCTATCTTGCGAAACCACCATGAGCGGTGCTACTAAAGGCATCCTGTGCTACTCATTTTTCTCTCGAGGAGCCACCGCAAGGGTGGTTGGTCCCTGCACATGCGCGCCACCGCGACTGCCCAAACACCAGTGTTGCGCGCGGCGACGACGTGCACTACGAGTTTCTCCGCGCGTGGGCTGCTGCATGGTCTGAGCAGCACCACACCCCTGCTACAACCGGTGTCGCGTGTTGCTACCACGGGCGTCGGACTTTGCTACAACCGCCATCGTGTTTTGCTACAACGCAAAAAAACTGGTGTCGCCCTCTTCTTTGCTAGAACCAGCGCCCCCGTTCTACAACCGGCTTCAATTTTTGCTACAATCGACGCTGCGGTTCGCTACAACGAGCGTCGTGTTTTGCTACAATGCAGAAACTGGCATCATGTTTCTTGCTACAATCGGTCACTGCCCTGCTACAACCGGCTTCATTTTTTGCTACAACGGGTGTCGTGGTTTGGTGCAATCGACACCTCGATTTGCTACAAACGGCGTCTTTTCTGCAAATCGTTGGTGTGTTTTTGCTACAATCACTTCTCAGCCAGCTACAACCAGTGTCGAGTTATGCTACAACCGACTAAATCGGCGGCGTGGTTTGCTACACCATGCTATAACGGAGGCGGCTAGGGGCTGCGACGATGACGACCAAACGATGCCAAGGACGACGGCGCCGTGCTGCAACAGATGCGGCCAGGGCTGTGATGACGACGACCTCGCGCCAATCATCACCATGAATGGTTGTAGCAATTTTCCAGCACCGGTTGTAGCAAAATCAGACGTCGGTTCCAGCAAAATCGCCGTCGCCACCATCACGGATCATTGCATTGTCATGAATGGTTGTAGCAAATGTCATCACCGGTGGTAGCAAAAGTCAACGATGGCTACAACAAGCCTTCGTCAATGCCGTAGTAGATTGTTGCATCGCCATGAATGATTGTAGCAACTGTTGTCGCTGGTCGTAGCAAAAGCCGATGACGGTTGCAACAAATGGTTGTCGTTGTTGTTGCCAATGCAGCATCCCCACGAATGGTTTTAGCAATTGTTGTCGTCGGTCGTAGCAAAAGCCATAAACGGTTGCAGCACCGAGGTTCGCCAGCTGTAGCTTCGACCGTGGGCTGATGAAGGAGCAAGGGATGGGTGGGCACGGCCATGATGACCGGCGTGCTCGCATGGCTGGTTTGGGGTGCTGGTTGTGGGGATAGTCGGATAGAGAAGAAAAGTTTGACGAGCGAGAGAGCGGAGAGAAGCTGGTGCTAGCTCCTCGGGCGCACAAGGCGCCCCTGCGTTGGTCTTTTTTTCGATGCACATGTACAAGATACGAAGTGGAAACATGAGTCTTTTTTTTCGATACACATGTACAAAGATGCAAAGAGAAGAATGAGCAAGCACGTCAAGTCCTTTTTTAATACACACGTACGAACATGCAAAGAGAACGAGCAACTATAGATAATATTTTTTCCGATGCACTAGTACGATAAAAGCAGCGAGTCTTCCTTTTCTTTTATATATACGCACGTGCAAAACATCGGAAGACAAACAACTGAACGGAGTAGTGGCAGGCGCGCTAGGCGACCGGCCGAAAATTCAGCCGGTGCGCCGGCGCCTAGCGTTGGCCTTTTATAAAACGACAATGCTAAAATCCTGCCGACTGGTGGTTTGCTACAGATCTGCACGACTCGCGAGTCGTTGGATCTAGATCGCATGATCACGATTTTTAACGGAAACTAACTGCTCCTCCCCGAAATCATGCTGATTATAACCTGCCCGCCCGCACTTTCTTTTTTTTCGCAGGTGCTAATAACTATCCAAAAATAGAGCAGGTTGGGCAAGAAAAATTGCATGCAGGGGGCTTGAACTCAGAACCTGTAACATGTAGGTAAGGATGACCTTAATCCACTAACCACTCCACACTGTGTATGTACGTGTTAAGTTTGATAAAGCTAAACTATTTCATCATGATATTTAGTACCGCATCTCCTATTAAACATACATTTCCCCTTTTTAATTCCATGAGCTTTCTCTAGTTTATCTTTGTTGTTCCACTTTATGATGGAAATAGGTATCTCCGCCAACACCTGGATGATGGTGTGGATGATTTTGATGATGTGATCAATGATTCTTCTAAAGAATATTCAGTCCGAGAGGTAGGAGATGTTGACGAAGAGAAGGTGGTAGGTCGTCTCTGAAAGCCGATAATTTTTGGGCCACAAACGTGATAATTTACGTACAAACACCGTGATAATTTTAGCCCGAGGCGAAAGAAGTTGTTGAAATATACCAACCGGTAATCTCTATGTAAATAGCCTGGTAATTTATGCACCGCGGGCCTGATAACTTACATGCAAACATGATGATAACTTCTAAACTAGAAAAAGTTGATGAAATATACCCCAGTAATTCCTTT
>NC_041382.1:704494905-704527308 GCF_002162155.2 Triticum dicoccoides | reverse complement strand
TGTAAATATGATGATAGTTTACGCATCACTGCCCTAATAACTTACGTACAAACATCGCGGTAAGTTTTGATCGGGGTGAGGGGGGTGCTGAAAACACACAACCCGGTACAAGTAAATAGCATGACAATATACACACCACATATCCGATAACTTAATTACAAACTCTGTGATAACTTATGGCTCGGGAGGAAAAGTATTTGAAAACATAACATGTAAGTTCTGTATAAAGAACATGGTAAAGTATGCACAACAAAGTTGATAACTCACATACAAACACCTGTTGGAAATATGCCCTAGAGGCAATAATAAAAGTATTATTATTATATTTCCTTGTTCATGATAATTGTCTTTTATTCATGCTATAACTGTATTATCCGGAAATCGTAATACACGTGTGAATACATAGACCATAATATGTCCCTAGTGAGCCTCTAGTTGACTAGCTCGTTGTGATCAACAGATAGTCATGGTTTCCTGGCTATGGACATTGGATGTCGTTGATAACGGGATCACATCATTAGGAGAATGATGTGATGGACAAGACCCAATCCTAAGACTAGCACAAAAGATCGTGTAGTTCATTTGCTAGAGCTTTGCCAATGTCAAGTATCTCTTCCTTCGACCATGAGAGCGTGTAACTCCTGGATACCGTAGGAGTGCTTTGGGTGTATCAAACATCACAACGTAACTGGGTGACTATAAAGGTGCACTACAGGTATCTCCGAAAGTATCTATTGTTTTATGCGGATCGAGACTGGGATTTGTCACTCCGTGTAAACGGAGAGGTATCTCTGGGCCCACTCGGTAGGACATCATCATATGCGCAATGTGACCAAGGAGTTGATCACGGGATGATGTGTTACGGAACGAGTAAAGTGACTTGCCGGTAACGAGATTGAACAAGGTATTGGATACCGACGATCGAATCTCGGGCAAGTAACATACCGATAGACAAAGGGAATTGAATACGGGATTGATTAAGTCCTTGACATCGTGGTTCATCCGATGAGATCATCGTGGAACATGTGGGAGCCATCATGGGTATCCAGATCCCGCTATTGGTTATTGACCGGAGAACGTCTCGGTCATGTCTACATGTCTCCCGAACCCGTAGGGTCTACACACTTAAGGTTCGATGACGCTAGGGTTATAAAGGAAGTTTGTATGTGGCTACCGAATGTTGTTCGGAGTCCCAGATGAGATCCCGGACGTAACGAGGAGTTCCGGAATGGTCCGGAGGTAAAGATTTATATATGGGAAGTCCTATTTTGGCCACCGGAAAATGTTCGGGATTTTTCGGTATTGTACCGGGAAGGTTCTAGAAGGTTCCAGAGTGGGGCCCACCTGCATGGGGGGACCCACATGGACGTGGGTAGTGGGGGCAAGGCCCCACACCCCTGGTCAAGGCGCACCAAGATCCCCCCTTAGAAGGAATAAGATCATATCCCGAAGGGATAAGATCAAGATCCCTAAAAAGGGGGGATAACAATCAGTGGGGAAGGAAATAATGAGATTTCTTTCCTCCCACCTTGGCCAACGCCCCAATGGACTTGGAGGGCAAGAAACCAGCCCCTCCACCCCTATATATAGTGGGGAGGCGCATGGGAGCTATACACGAAGTTCTGGCACAACCCTACCTCTCTCCCTACTCCTCCTCTCCCATGGTGCTTGGCGAAGCCCTGCTGGATTGCCACGCTCCTCCACCACCACCACGCTGTTGTGCTGCTGTTGGATGGAGTCTTCCTCAACCTCTCCCTCTCTCCTTGCTGGATCAAGGCGTGGGAGACGTCACCGGGCTGTACGTGTGTTGAACGCGGAGGTGCCGTCCGTTCGGCACTAGGATCATCGGTGATTTGAATCACGACGAGTACGACTCCATCAACCCCGTTCACTTGAACGCTTCCGCTTAGCGATCTACAAGGGTATGTAGATGCACTCTCTTTCTACTCGTTGCTGGTCTCTCCATAGATAGATCATGGTGACACATAGGAAAATTTTGAATTTCTGCTACGTTCCCCAACAGTGGCATCATGAGCTAGGTCTATTGCGTAGATTCTTTGCACGAGTAGAACACAAAGTAGTTGTGGGCGTTGATGTTGTTCAATATGCTTACCGTTACTATTCCAATCTTGTTTCGACGGTATTGTGGGATGAAGCGGCCCGGACCAACCTTACACGTACTCTTACGTGAGACAGGTTCCACCGATTGACATGCACTTGGTGCATAAGGTGGCTAGCGGGTGCCAGTCTCTCCCACTTTAGTCGGAACGGATTCGATGAAAAGGGTCCTTATGAAGGGTAAATAGCAATTGGCATATCACGTTGTGGTTTTGCGTAGGTAAGAAACGTTCTTGCTAGAAACCCATAGCAGCCACGTAAAACATGCAACAACAATTAGAGGACGTCTAACTTGTTTTTGCAGGGTATGCTTTGTGATGTGATATGGCCAACAAGAATGTGGTGAATAATATGTGATGTATGAGATTGATCATGTTCTTGTAATAGGATTCACGACTTGCATGTCGATGAGTATGACAACCGGCAGGAGCCACAGGAGTTGTCTTTATTTATTGTATGACCTGCGTGTCATTGAAGAACGTCATGTAAATTACTTTACTTTATTGCTAAACGCGTTAGCCATAGAAGTAGAAGTAGTCGTTGGCGTGACAACTTCATGAAGACACGATGATGGAGATCATGGTGTCATGCCGGTGACGATGATGATCATGGAGCCCCGAAGATGAAGATCAAAAGGAGCAAAATGATATTGGCCATATCATGTCACTATTTGATTGCATGTGATGTTTATCATGTTTATGCATCTTGTTTACTTAGGACGACAGTAGTAAATAAGATGATCCCTTACAAAATTTCAAGAAGTGTTCTCCCCTAACTGTGCACCGTTGCTACAGTTCGTCGCTTCTAAGCACCACGTGATGATCGGGTGTGATGGATTCTTACGTTCACATACAACGGGTGTAAGACAGTTTTACACAGCGAAAACACTTAGGGTTAACTTGACGAGCCTAGCATGTACAGACATGGCCTCGGAACACGGAGACCGAAAGGTCGAGCATGAGTCGTATAGTAGATACGATCAACATGAAGATGTTCACCAATGATGACTAGTCCGTCTCACGTGATGATCGGACACGGCCTAGTTGACTCGGATCATGTAATCACTTAGATGACCAGAGGGATGTCTATCTGAGTGGGAGTTCATAAGATGAACTTAATTATCCTGAACATAGTCAAAAGACCTTTTGCAAATTATGTCGTAGCTCGCGCTTTAGTTCTACTGTTTTAGATATGTTCCTAGAGAAAATATAGTTGAAAGTTGATAGTAGCGATTATGCGATCAGTAGAAAGCTTATGTCCTTAATGCACCGCTCAGTGTGCTGAACCCCAACGTCGTTTGTCGATGTTGCGAACATCGGACATACACGTTTTGATAACTACGTGATAGTTCAATTAAATGGTTTAAGTAGAGGCACCAAAGACGTTTTCGAAATGTCGCGGAACATATGAGATGTTTCGAGGGCTGAAATTGGGATTTCAGGCTCGTGCCCACGTCAAGAGGTATAAGACCTCCGACGATTTTCTTAGCCTGCAAACTAAGGGAGAAAAGCTCAATCGTTGAGCTTGTGCTCAGATTGTCTGAGCACAACAATCACTTGAATCGAGTGGGAGTTGATCCTCCAGATGAGATAGTGATGTTTCCCCAAAGTCATTGCCACCAAGCTGCTAGAGCTTCGTGATTAACTATAACATATCAGGGATAGATATGATGATCCTTGAAATATTCATGATGTTTGACACCGCGAAAGTAGAAATCAAGAAGGAGCATCAATTGTTGATGGTTGGTGAAACCACTAGTTTCAAGAAGGGCAAGGGAACAAAGGGATACTTCATGAAACGGCAATTCATCTGCTGCTCTAGTGAAGAAACCCAAGGTTGAACCCAAACCCGAGACTAAGTGCTTCTGTAATAAGGGGAACAACCACTGGAGCAGCATTACCCTAGATACTTGGTAGATGAGAAGGCTGGCAAAGTTGATATAAGTATATTGGATATACATTATGTTAATGTGTACTTTACTAGTACTCCTAGTAGCACCAGGGTATTAAGATACCGGTTCGGTTGCTAAGTGTTAGTAACTCGAAATAAAAGGCTACGAAATAAACGGAGACTAGCTAAAGGTGAGCTGACGATATATGTTGGAAGTGTTTCCAAGTTTGATGTGATCAAACATCGCACGCTCCCTCTACCATCAAGATTAGTATTGAACCTGAATGGTTTATTGAATCTCAGTCGTAGTGATACACATTTTCATGCCAAAAGATATAAGATAGTAATGATAGTACCACTTACTTGTGGCACTGCCATGTAAGTCATAATGGTATAAAACGCATGAAGAAGCTCCATGTTGATGGATCTTTGGACTCACTCGTTTTTGAAAAGTTTGAGACATGCGAACCATGTCTATTGGTGTATATGCATGAAGAAACTCCATGCAAATGGATCGTTCGGACTCACTTGATTTTGAATCACTTGAGATATGCAAATCATACCACATGGGCAAGATGACTGAAAAGCCTCATTTTCAGTAAGATGGAACAAGATAGCAACTTGTTGGAAGTAACACATTTTGATGTGTGCAGTCCAATGAGTGCTGAGGCATGCAGTGAATATCGTTATGTTCTTACTTCACAGATGATTCGAGTAGATGTTGAGAATATTTACTTGATGAAACACAAGTCTGAATTATTGAATGGTTCAAGTAATTTCAGAGTGAAGTAGAAGATCATTGTGACAGGAGGATAAAATGTCTATGATATGATCATAGAGATGAATATCTGAGTTACAAGTTTTGGCACACAATTAAGACATTGTGGAAATTGTTTCGCAATTAATACCGCCTGGAACACCATAGTGTGATGGTGTGTCCGAACATCATAACTGCACCCTATTGGATATGATGCATACCATGATGTCTCTTATCGAGTTACCACTATCGTTCATGGGTTAGGCATTAGAGACAACCACATTCACTTTAAATAGGGCACCACGTAATTCCGTTGAGATGACACTGTATGAATTATGGTTTAGAGAAACCTAAGTTGTCGTTTCTTAAAGGTTTGGGGCTGCGATGCTTATGTGAAATTTTTTTCAGGATTGATAAGCTCGAACCCAAAGCGGATAAAATGCATCTTCATAGGACACCCAAAACAGTTGGGTATACCTCCTAATTCAGATCCGAAAGCAATATGGATTGTTTCTTGAATCAGGTCCTTTCTCGAGAAAAGGTTTGTCTCGAAAAGTTGAGTGGGAGGATGGTGGAGACTTGATATGGTTATTGAACCATCACTTCAACCAGTGTGTATCAGGGCACAGGAAGTTGTTCCCGTGGCACCTACACCAATTGAAGTAGAAGCTTATGATAGTGATCATGAAGTTTCGGATCAAGTCACTGCCGTACCTCGTAGGGTGACAAGGATACGTACTACTTCAGAGTGGTACAGTAATCCTGTCTTGAAGGTCATGTTGCTAGACAACAATGAACCTATGAGCTATGGAGAAGTGATGGTGGGCCCAAATTCCGACAAATGGTTAGAAGCCATGAAATCCGAGATAGGATCCATGTATTAGAACAAAGCATGGACTTTGGTGGACTTGCCCAAAGATCGGCAAGCCATTGAGATAAATGGATCTTTAAGAAGAAGATGGACGTGGATGGTAATGTCACCATCTATGAAGCTCGACTTGTGGCAAAGAGTTTTTCACAAGTTCAAGGAGTTGACTGCGATGAGATTTTCTCATCCGTAGCGATGCTTAAGTCCGTCGGATTCATGTTAGCATTAGCTGCATTTATGAAATCTGGCAGATGGATGACAAAACGAGTTTCCTTACCAGTCTTCGTATGGAAAGGTTGTATGTGATACAAATCAGAAAGTTTTTGTCGATCCTAAGGATGCTAAAAGGTATGCTAGCTCCAGTGATCCTTCCATGGACTGGAGTAAGCATCTCGGAGTTGGAATGTGCGCTTCGATAAGATGATCAAAGATTTTGGGTTTATACAAAGTTTATGAGAAACTTGTATTTCCAAAGAAGTGAGTGGGAGCACTATAGAATTTCTGATGAGTATATGTTGTTGACATATTGATGATCAGAAATGATGTAGAATTTCTAGAAAGCATATAGGGTTATTAGAAAACTGTTTTTCAATGGAAAACCTGGATTAGGCTACTTGAACAATAAGCATCAAGATCTATAAGATAGATCAAAATGCTTAATAGTACTTTCAAATGAGCACGTACCTTGACATGATCTTGAAGGTGTTCAAGATGGATCAGTCAAAGAAGGAATTCTTGCCTGAGATGTAAGGTATGAAGTTAAGACTTAAAATCTCGACCACGGCAGAATAGAGAGAAAGGACGAAGGTCGTCCCCTATGCTTTTATCATAGGCTCTCTACAGTATGCTATGCTGTGTACCGCACCTGTAGTGTGCCTTGCCATGAGTCAGTCAAGGGGTACAAGAGTGATCCAAGAATGGATCACAGGACAACGGTCAAAGTTATCCTTAGTAACTAGTGGACTAAGGAATTTTCTCGATTATGGAGGTGATAAAGAGTTCGACGTAAAGAGTTATGTCAATGCAAGCTTAACACCTATCCGGATAGCTCTGAGTAGAAATACCGGATACGTATAATGGAGCAATAATTTAGAATAGCTCCAAGTAGAACAGTTGTTTGGAATAGCTCCAAATAGAGCGTGGTAGCTGCATCTAGGAGATGACATAGAGATTTGTAAAGCACACACGGATCTGAAAGGTTCAGACCCGTTGACTAAAACCTCTCTCACAAGCAACATGATCAAACATAAAACTCATTGAGTGTTAATCACATAGTGATGTGAACTAGACTACTGACTCTAGTAAACTCTTGGGTATTAGTCACATGGCGATGTGACCTATGAGTGTTAATCACATGGCGATGTGAACTAGATTATTGACTCTAGTGCAAGTGGGAGACTGTTGGAAATATGCCCTAGAGGCAATAATAAAAGTATTATTATTATATTTCCTTGTTCATGATAATTGTCTTTTATTCATGCTATAACTGTATTATCCGGAAATCGTAATACACGTGTGAATACATAGACCACAATATGTCCCTAGTGAGCCTCTAGTTAACTAGCTCGTTGTGATCAACAGATAGTCATGGTTTCCTGGCTATGGACATTGGATGTCGTTGATAACGGGATCACATCATTAGGAGAATGATGTGATGGACAAGACCCAATCCTAAGACTAGCACAAAAGATCGTGTAGTTCATTTGCTAGAGCTTTGCCAATGTCAAGTATCTCTTCCTTTGACCATGAGATCGTGTAACTCCTGGATACCGTAGGAGTGCTTTGGGTGTATCAAACATCACAACGTAACTGGGTGACTATAAAGGTGCACTACAGGTATCTCCGAAAGTATCTATTGTTTTATGCGGATCGAGACTGGGATTTGTCACTCCGTGTAAACGGAGAGGTATCTCTGGGCCCACTCGGTAGGACATCATCATATGCGCAATGTGACCAAGGAGTTGATCACGGGATGATGTGTTACGGAACGAGTAAAGTGACTTGCCGGTAACGAGATTGAACAAGGTATTGGATACCGACGATCGAATCTCGGGCAAGTAACATACCGATAGACAAAGGGAATTGAGTACGGGATTGATTAAGTCCTTGACATCGTGGTTCATCCGATGAGATCATCGTGGAACATGTGGGAGCCATCATGGGTATCCAGATCCCGCTATTGGTTATTGACCGGAGAACGTCTCGGTCATGTCTACATGTCTCCCGAACCCGTAGGGTCTACACACTTAAGGTTCGATGACGCTAGGGTTATAAAGGAAGTTTGTATGTGGCTACCGAATGTTGTTCGGAGTCCCGGATGAGATCCCGGACGTAACGAGGAGTTCCGGAATGGTCCGGAGGTAAAGATTTATATATGGGAAGTCCTATTTTGGCCACCGGAAAATGTTCGGGATTTTTCGGTATTGTACCGGGAAGGTTCTAGAAGGTTCCGGAGTGGGGCCCACCTGCATGGGGGGACCCACATGGACGTGGGTAGTGGGGGCAAGGCCCCACACCCCTGGTCAAGGCGCACCAAGATCCCCCCTTAGAAGGAATAAGATCATATCCCGAAGGGATAAGATCAAGATCCCTAAAAAGGGGGGATAACAATCGGTGGGGAAGGAAATAATGAGATTTCTTTCCTCCCACCTTGGCCAACGCCCCAATGGACTTGGAGGGCAAGAAACCAGCCCCTCCACCCCTATATATAGTGGGGAGGCGCATGGGAGCTATACACGAAGTTCTGGCACAGCCCTACCTCTCTCCCTACTCCTCCTCTCCCATGGTGCTTGGCGAAGCCCTGCTGGATTGCCACGCTCCTCCACCACCACCACGCCGTTGTGCTGCTGTTGGATGGAGTCTTCCTCAACCTCTCCCTCTCTCCTTGCTGGATCAAGGCGTGGGAGACGTCACCGGGCTGTACGTGTGTTGAACGCGGAGGTGCCGTCCGTTCGGCACTAGGATCATCGGTGATTTGAATCACGACGAGTACGACTCCATCAACCCCGTTCACTTGAACGCTTCCGCTTAGCGATCTACAAGGGTATGTAGATGCACTCTCTTTCTACTCGTTGCTGGTCTCTCCATAGATAGATCATGGTGACACGTAGGAAAATTTTGAATTTCTGCTACGTTCCCCAACAACACCGTGGTAACTTTTTTGACCCCAAAAAATCTTCATCAAACACCGTGATTGATGAAATATCCCCCTGGTAACTTTTTATGTGAATAACATGGTAATTCAAACATCGCATACTAGATAACTTATGTACCTCAGTACTTACAACTTTGGCATGGGGGAACGGGTTGATGAAATATCCCCTCGGCAACTTTTGTGCAATAGCATGGTAACTCACACACCGTAGACCTGATAACTTATGTGCCTCGATCCCGATAACTTTAGCGAGGGGCTTGTTTAAAAACATCCCCCTGATAACCTTCGCGTAAATAGTTTGATACCCTACGCATCATATACGTGATAACTCACTCACAGACACCTCGGTAACTTTAACCTGAGCTAATAAGAAGGTTGTAGAAACCAGGTTATAACCCAGTAATATCTGTGTAAACAACATGGTAATATATGTAGCACATGTGTGATTACTTACGTAGCCTAGTCGTGGTAACTTTTGATCTGAGAAAAAAGTTGTCGGAACATATCAACATGGTATTTAGTCTCAAAGCTCTCGCCGTGACAGATTTTTTATGTGAAAATGATTTTTTGATCGGACTAACTGTTTGATTTACAAAACATTTTGAAGTTTTAAAATAGAGGGGGGATATAAGATCACATCATCTTTTCTGTCCTCTAATTCATTTGCACGTGGGGAAAAGGTTAAAGGACCATTTTTATGCCCCGATAATTTCTATATAAACAAGATGGTAACTTAGTTATCACATATGTGATAACTTACTCAGCCTGGGCCTGGTAACTTTTGACCTCCAAAAAAATCGTCGAAATATATCAACATGGGATCTAGTTTCGAAGGTCTCATCGTCACGAATCTTTTATGTGAAAACGATTTTTCAATCAAAGCGACGGTTAGAGCTACAAAACATTTTGAATTTTGAATTTAAATGAAATAATTGATGACATCAGCTATTTCGTTTCACATGCATGCATGCATGCATACATGCATACTCTAATCCTCAGAATATAATTGCTTCCTTTGTTTACTCATGCATTGCGCGTTGAATACTGATGCATGTGCATGTGAATAAGAATAGCAGTAGTCGTGCGGATCTGTTGCTAGCGACCAGTCGACTGGTCGTTAGCACAGTCCTTTATAAAATGCCACCCCATCAACACAAACTATCATTCGGGGAGTTCGCGCTTGCCATCCCTGCTGGCAAAAGTTCGCCGGGATTGATGTCCGGGCCCTGCTACGCGTCGGTTGGCGGATCTTTTTAATAGATCCGCCGACCCGCGAGCCGTCCGATTATACAAGGCAAGCCATCCATTTTTCTTCCCTAATTCCTGCAACAATGCTCTTGTTGCAAAACATCTTCTTTAAATTTTTGTAACAAGTGTTATGTTACAAAAATTTCTTATTAGCTAATTTTCTGCAACAGTCCTCTGTTGCAAAAATTTCTCTTCTCTAATTTTCTGCAATAGGACCTTTATTGCAAAAACTTCTCTTCTCTAATTTCCTACAACAAGACCCCTGTTGCAAAACTTCTTCTCCTCTATTTTTCTGTAACATGACCTTTGTTGCAAAACCTCCATTGCAAATAGTGTTGGGGAACATAGTAATTTCAAAAAAATTCCTACGCACACGCAAGATCATGGTGATGCATAGCAACGAGAGGGGAGAGTGTGATCTACGTACCCTTGTAGACCGACAGCGGAAGCGTTAGCACAACACGGTTGATGTAGTCGTACATCTTCACGGCCCGACCGATCAAGCACCGAAACTACGACACCTCTGAGTTCTAGCACACGTTCAGCTCGATGACGATCCCAGGACTCCGATCCAGCAAAGTGGCGGGAAAGAGTTCCGTCAGCACGACGGCATGGTGACGATCTTGATGTACTACCGTCGCAGGGCTTCGCCTAAGCACCGCTACAATATTATCGAGGATTATGGTGGAAGGGGGCACCGTACACGGCTAAGAATATGATCACGTGGATCAACTTGTGTGTCTAGGGGTGCCCCCTGCCCCCGTATATAAAGGAGCAGGGGGAGGTGCGGCCGGCCAGGAGGAGGGTGCGCCAGGAGGAGTGCTACTCCCACCGGGAGTAGGATTCCCCCCTTTCCTAGTTGGAATAGGATTCGGGAGGGGGAAAGAGGAGAGAGAGAAGGAAGGGGGGCGCCGCCCCCCTCTCCTTGTCCTATTCGGACTAGGGGGGAGGGGCGCGCGGCCCAGCCCTGGCCACCTCTCCTCTCTTCCACTAAAGCCCACTAAGGCCCATATACCTCCCGGGGGGTTCCGGTAACCTCCCGGGGGGTTCCGGTAACCTCCCGGTACTCCGGTAAAATCCCGATTTCACCCGGAACACTTCCGATATCCAAATATAGGCTTCCAATATATCAATCTTTATGTCTCGACCATTTTGAGACTCCTCGTCATGTCCGTGATCACATCCGGGACTCCGAACAAACTTCGGTACATCAAAATGCATAAACTCATAATATAACTGTCATCAAAACCTTAAGCATGCGGACCCTACGGGTTCGAGAACAATGTAGACATGACCGAGACACGTCTCTGGTCAATAACCAATAGCGGAACCTGGATGCTCATATTGGCTCCCACATATTCTACGAAGATCATTATCGGTCAGACCGCATAACAACATATGTTGTTCCCTTTGTCATCGGTATGTTACTTGCCCGAGATTCGATTGTCGGTATCTCAATACCTAGTTCAATCTCGTTACCGGCAAGTCTTTTTACTCGTTTCGTAATACATCATCTTGCAACTAACTCATTAGTTGTAATGCTTGCAAGGCTTATGTGATGTGCATTACCGAGAGGGCCCAGAGATACCTCTCCGACAATCGGAGTGACAAATCCTAATCTCGAAATACGCCAACCCAACATGTACCTTTGGAGACACCTGTAGAGCTCCTTTATAATCACCCAGTTACGTTGTGACGTTTGGTAGCACACAAAGTGTTCCTCCGGCAAACGGGAGTTGCATAATCTCATAGTCACAGGAACATGTATAAGTTATGAAGAAAGCAATAGCAACATACTAAACGATCGGGTGCTAAGCTAATGGAATGGGTCATGTCAATCACATCATTCTCCTAATGATGTGATCCCATTAATCAAATGACAACACATGTCTATGGTTAGGAAACATAACCATCTTCGATTAACGAGCTAGTCAAGTAGAGGCATACTAGTGACGTTTGGTTTGTCTATGTATTCACATAAGTATTATGTTTCCGGATAATACAATTCTAGCATGAATAATAAACATTTATCATGATATAAGGAAATAAAATAATAACATTATTATTGCCTCTAGGGCATATTTCCTTCAGTCTCCTACTTGCACTAGAGTCAATAATCTAGATTACATAGTAATGATTCTAACATCCATGGAGCTTTGGTGTTGATCATGTTTTGCTCGTGGAAGAGGCTTAGTCAACGGGTCTGCTATATTCAGATCCGTATGTATCTTGCAAATCTCTATGTCTCCCACCTGGACTAGATCCCGGATGGAATTGAAGCGTCTCTTGATGTGCTTGGTTCTCTTGTGAAATCTGGATTCCTTTGCCAAGGCAATTGCACCAGTATTGTCACAAAAAAATTTCATTGGACCCGATGCACTAGGTATGACACCTAGGTCGAATATGAACTCCTTCATCCAGACTCCTTCGTTTGCTGCTTCCGAAGCAGCTATGTACTCCGCTTCACATGTAGATCCCGCCACAACGCTTTGTTTAGAACTGCACCAACTGACAGCTCCACCGTTTAATGTAAACACGTATCCGATTTGCGATTTAGAATCTTCCAGATCAGTGTCAAAGCTTGCATCAACGTAACCATTTACGATGAGCTCTTTGTCACCTCCATATATGAGAAACATATCCTTAGTCCTTTTCAGGTATTTCAGGATGTTCTTGACCGCTGTCTAGTGATCCACTCCTGGATTACTTTGGTACCTCCCTGCTAGACTTATATCAAGACACACTTCAGGTCTGGTACACAACATTGCATACATGATAGAGCCTATGGCTGAAACATAGGGAACATTTTTCATTTTCTCTCTATCTTCTGCATTGGTCGGGGATTGAGTCTTACTCAATTTCACACCTTGTAACACAGGCAAGAATCCTTTCTTTGCTTGATCCATTTTGAACTTCTTCAAAACTTTGTCAAGGTATGTGCTTTGTGAAAGTCCAATTAAGCGTCTTGATCTATCTCTATAGATCTTAATGCCCAATATGTAAGCAGCTTCACCGAGGTCTTTCATTGAAAAACTCTTATTCAAGTATCCTTTTATGCTATCCAGAAATTCTATATCATTTTCGATTAGCAATATGTCATCTACATATAATATCAGAAATGCTACAGAGCTCCCACTCACTTTCTTGTAAATACAGGCTTCTCCAAAAGTCTGTACAAAACCAAATGCTTTGATCACATTATCAAAGCATTTATTCCAACTCCGAGAGGCTTGCACCAGTCCATAAATGGATCACTGGAGCTTGCACACTTTGTTAGCTCCCTTTGGATCGACAAAACCTTCCGGCTGCATCATATACAACTCTTCTTGCAGAAATCCATTCGGGAATGCAGTTTTGACATCCATTTGCCAAATTTCATAATCATAAAATGCGGCAATTGCTAACATGATTCGGACAGACTTAAGCATCGCTACGGGTGAGAAGGTCTCATCGTAGTCAATCCCTTGAACTTGCCGAAAACCTTTTGCGACAAGTCGAGCTTTGTAGACAGTAATATTACCGTCAGCGTCAGTCTTCTTTTTGAAGATCCATTTATTCTCAATTGCTTGCCGATCATTGGGCAAGTCAACCAAAGTCCATACTTTGTTCTCATACATGGATCCCATCTCAGATTTCATGGCTTCAAGCCATTTTGCGGAATCTGGGCTCACCATCGCTTCTTCATAGTTCGTAGGTTCATCATGATCTAGTAGCATGACTTCCAGAACAGGATTACCATACCACTCTGGCGCGGATCTTACTCTGGTTGATCTACGAGGTTCAGTAGTATCTTGTTCTGAAGTTTCATGATCATTATCATTAGCTTCCTCACTTATTGGTGTAGGTGTCACAGAAACTGGTTTCTGTGATGTACTACTTTCCAATAAGGGAGCAGATACAGTTACCTCGTAAAGTTCTACTTTCCTCCCACTCACTTCTTTCGAGAGAAACTCCTTCTCTAGAAAGTTTCCGAATTTAGCAACAAAAGTCTTGCCTTCGGATCTGTGATAGAAGGTATATCCAATAGTTTCCTTTGGATATCCTATGAAGACACATTTCTCCGATTTGGGTTCGAGCTTATCAGGTTGAAGGTTTTTCACATAAGCATCACAGCCCCAAACTTTCAGAAACGACAACTTTGGTTTCTTGACAAACCACAGTTCATATGGCATCGTCTCAACGGATTTTGATGGTGCCCTATTTAACGTGAATGCGGCCGTCTCTAGATCATATCCCCAAAACGATAGCGGTAAATCAGTAAGAGACATCATAGATCGCACCATATCTAGTAAAGTACGATTACGACGTTCGGACACACCATTACGCTGTGGTGTTACGGTTTGCGTGAGTTGCGAAACTATTCCACATTGTTTTAAATGTACACCAAACTCGTAACTCAAATATTCTCCTCTATGATCAGATCGTAGGAATTTTATTTTCTTGTTACGATGATTTTCAACTTCACTCTGAAATTCTTTGAACTTTTCAAATGTTTCAGACTTATGTTTCATTAAGTAGATATACCCATATCTTCTTAAGACATCTGTGAAGGTGAGAAAATAACGATATCCGCCACGAGCCTCAACATTCATCGGACCACATACATCTGTATGTATGATTTCTAATAAATCTGTTGCTCTCTCCATAGTACCGGAGAATGGTGTTTTTGTCATCTTACCCATAAGGCACGGTTCGCAAGTACCAAGTGATTCATAATCAAGTGGTTCCAAAAGCCCATCAGTATGGAGTTTCTTCATGCGCTTTATACCGATATGACCAAACGGCAGTGCCACAAACAAGTTGCACTATCATTATCAACTCTACATCTTTTGGTTTCAACACTATGAATATGTGTGTCACTACTATCGAGATTTAATAAGAATAGACCACTCTTTAAGGGTGCATGACCATAAAAGATATTACTCATGTAAATAGAACAACCATTATTCTCTGATTTAAATGAATAACCGTCTCGCATCAAACAAGATCCAGATATAATGTTCATGCTTAACGCTGGCACCAAATAACAATTATTTAGGTCTAATACTAATCCTGAAGGTAGATGTAGAGGTAGCGTGCCGACTGCGATCACATCGACTTTGGAACCATTTCCCATGCGCATCGTCACCTTGTCCTTAGCCAATCTTCGCTTAATCCGTAGTCCCTGTTTCGAGTTGCAAATATTAGCAACAGAACCAGTATCAAATACCCAGGTGCTACTGCAAGCATTAGTAAGGTACACATCAATAACATGTATATCACATATACCTTTGTTCACCTTGCCATCCTTCTTATCCGCTAAATACTTGGGGCAGTTCCGCTTCCAGTGACCAGTCTGCTTGCAGTAGAAGCACTCAGTTTCAGGCTTAGGTCCAGGTTTGGGTTTCTTCTCTTGAGTAGCAACTTGCTTGTTGTTCTTTTTGAAGTTCCCCTTCTTCTTCCCTTTGCCCTTTTTCTTGAAACTAGTGGTCTTGTTGACCATCAACACTTGATGCTCCTTCTTGATTTCTACCTCCGCAGCTTTCAGCATTGCGAAGAGCTCGGGAATAGTCTTATTCATCCCTTGCATATTATAGTTCATCACGAAGCTCTTGTAGCTTGGTGGTAGTGATTGGAGAATTCTGTCAATGACGCAATCATCTGGAAGATTAACTCCCAATTGAATCAAGTGATTATTATACCCAGACATTTTGAGTATATGCTCACTGACAGAACTGTTCTCCTCCATCTTGCAGCTATAGAACTTATTGGAGACTTCATATCTCTCAATCCGGCCATTTGCTTGAAATATTAACTTCAACTCCTGGAACATCTCATATGCTCCATGACGTTCAAAACGTCGTTGAAGTCCCGATTCTAAGCCGTAAAGCATGGCACACTGAACTATCGAGTAGTCATTAGCTTTGCTCTGCCAGATGTTCATAACATATGGTGTTGCTCCAGCAGCAGGCCTGGCACCCAGCGGTGCTTCCAGGACGTAATTCTTCTGTGCAGCAATGAGGATAATCCTCAAGTTACGGACCCAGTCCGTGTAATTGCTACCATCATCTTTCAACTTTGCTTTCTCAAGGAACGCATTAAAATTCAACGGAACAACAGCACGGGCCATCTATCTACAATCAAACATAAACAAGCAAGATACTGTCAGGTACTAATTTTCATGATAAATTTAGGTTCAATTAATCATATTACTTAAAGAACTCCCACTTAGATAGACATCCCTCTAATCCTCTAAGTGATTATGTGATCCAAATCAACTAAACCATGTCCGATCATCACGTGAGATGGAGTAGTTTCATTGGTGAACATCACTATGTTGATCATATCTACTATATGATTCACGCTCAACCTTTTGGTCTCCGTGTTCCGAGGCCATATCTGTATATGCTTGGCTCGTCAAGTATAACCTGAGTATTCCGCGTGTGCAACTGTTTTGCACCCGTTGTATTTGAACGTAGAGCCTATCACACCTGATCATCACGTGGTGTCTCAGCACGAAGAACTTTCGCAACGGTGCATACTCAGGGAGAACACTTCTTGATAATTAGTGAGAGATCATCTTATAATGCTACCGTCAATCAAAGCAAGATAAGATGCATAAAAGATAAAGATCACATGCAATCAATATAAGTGATATGATATGGCCATCATCATCTTGTGCTTGTGATCTCCATCTTCGAAGCACCGTCGTGATCACCATCGTCACCGGCGTGACACCTTGATCTCCATCGTAGCATCGTTGTCGTCTCATCAATCTTATGCTTCCACGACTATCGCTACCGCTTAGTGATAAAGTAAAGGATTACAGCGCGATTGCATTGCATACAATAAAGCGACAACCATATGGCTCCTGCCAGTTGCCGATAACTCGGTTATAAAACATGATCATCTCATACAATAAAATTTAGCATCATGTCTTGACCATATCACATCACAGCATGCCCTGCAAAAACAAGTTAGACGTCCTCTACTTTGTTGTTGCAAGTTTTATGTGGCTGCTACGAGCTTAAGCAAGAACCAATCTTACCTACGCATCAAAACCACAATGATAGTTTGTCAAGTTGGTGCTGTTTTAACCTTCGCAAGGACCGGGGGCCACACTCGGTTCAACTAAAGTTGGAGAAACTGTCACCCGCTAGCCACCTTTGTGCAAAGCATGTCGGGAGAACCGGTCTCGCGTAAGCGTACGCGTAATGTCGGTCCGGGCCGCTTCGTCCAACAATACCGCCGAACCAAAGTATGACATGCTGGTAAGCAGTATGACTTATATCGCCCACAACTCACTTGTGTTCTACTCGTGCATATAACATCAACACATAAAACCTAGGCTCTGATGCCACTGTTGGGGAACGTAGTAATTTTAAAAAAAATCCTACGCACACGCAAGATCATGGTGATGCATAGCAACGAGAGGGGAGAGTGTGATCTACGTACCCTTGTAGACCGACAGCGGAAGCGTTAGCACAACGCGATTGATGTAGTCGTACGTCTTCACGACCCGACCGATCAAGCACCGAAACTACGGCACCTCCGAGTTCTAGCACACGTTCAGCTCGATGATGATCCCCGAACTCCGATCCAGCAAAGTGTCAGGGAAGAGTTCCGTCAGCACGACGGCGTGGTGACGATCTTGATGTACTACCGTCGCAGGGCTTCGCCTAAGCACCGCTACAATGTTATCGAGGATTATGGTGGAAGGGGGCACCGCACACGGCTAAGAATATGATCACGTGGATCAACTTGTGTGTCTAGGGGTGCCCCCTGCCCCCGTATATAAAGGAGCAGGGGGAGGTGCGGCCGGCCAGGAGGAGGGCGCGCCAGGAGGAGTCCTACTCCCACCGGGAGTAGGATTCCCCCGTTTCCTAGTTGGAATAGGATTCGGGAGGGGGAAAGAGGAGAGAGAGAAGGAAGGGGGGGCGCCGCCCCCCTCTCCTTGTCCTATTCGGACTAGGGGGGAGGGGCGCGCGGCCCAGCCCTGGCCACCTCTCATCTCTTCCACTAAAGCCCACTAAGGCCCATATACCTCCCGGGGGGTTCCGGTAACCTCCCGGTACTCCGGTAAAATCCCGATTTCACCCGGAACACTTCCGATATCCAAATATAGGCTTCCAATATATCAATCTTTATGTCTCGACCATTTTGAGACTCCTCGTCATGTCCGTGATCACATCCGGGACTCCGAACAAATTCCGGTACATCAAAATGCATAAACTCATAATATAACTGTCATTAAAACAGTAAGCGTGCGGACCCTACGGGTTCGAGAACAATGTAGACATGACCGAGACACGTCTCCGGTCAATAACCAATAGCGGAACCTGGATGCTCATATTGGCTCCCACATATTCTACGAAGATCTTTATCGGTCAGACCGCATAACAACATACGTTGTTCCCTTTGTCATCGGTATGTTACTTCCCCGAGATTCGATCATCGGTATCTCAATACCTAGTTCAATCTCGTTACCGGCAAGTCTTTTTACTCATTTCATAATACATCATCTTGCAACTAACTCATTAGTTGTAATGCTTGCAAGGCTTATGTGATGTGCATTACCGAGAGGGCCCAGAGATACCTCTCCGACAATCGGAGTGACAAATCCTAATCTCGAAATACGCCAACCCAACATGTACCTTTGGAGACACCTGTAGATCTCCTTTATAATCACCCAGTTACGTTGTGACGTTTGGTAGCACACAAAGTGTTCCTCCGGCAAACGGGGGTTGCATAATCTCATAGTCATAGGAACATGTATAAGTTATGAAGAAAGCAATAGCAACATACTAAACGATCGGGTGCTAAGCTAATGGAATGGGTCATGTCAATCACATCATTCTCCTAATGATGTGATCCCATTAATCAAATGACAACACATGTCTATGGTTAGGAAACATAACCATCTTCGATTAACGAGCTAGTCAAGTAGAGGCATACTAGTGACGTTTGGTTTGTCTATGTATTCACATAAGTATTATGTTTCCGGATAATAAAATTCTAGCATGAATAATAAACATTTATCATGATATAAGGAAATAAAATAATAACATTATTATTGCCTCTAGGGCATATTTCCTTCAAATAGGACCCAACATCTCCAGCCTCTTCTATTTATTCATGCAACAAGGTTGTGTCGTCCTCGTCGCCCTCCCTCATGGTCAGTCTGCAACAGGCCGTTTGTTGCGGTATACCTTTTCGAAACAAGTGTCCAGTTGCAAGAACTGGAGTACGGAGCGCGCATGGTGAGATGAGATCCAAAAAGCGGGATGAAGGAGAGAAGCGGCCTGGTGGCCCATCAAGACGCGTGTAAGAGTAGAACGTGACTGATGCGAGAGGAAAGATCAGCCGGTTGACAACTAGTTTTTTCCCTTTTTTAATACATGTCTAGATTAAATAGAGAGAAAAACAACATACGGGGTACATCCAGATACGAGACAACTGCCCACTTTTGTAGAGAACACCCTAACTAAAATAGAAAAGGCAAAAACAACTCTAGGATATTTTCCGCTACTCCAATTTGTTGCCGTCGAAGCCTGAAGGGGGATGAAGAGCAGGAAGGGGACGATGTGTCGCCTGTGCAGAATGATAGTAGGCCCAAAGCGATGGCATCGATGGCTTGGAATGAGAGAGAGAGAAAGAGAGAGAGAGAGAATGGAGGAAGATGTCTTCGGAGAAGGAGAAAGAGAAGGGCGAGATAGGGTGGAGAAGTAGCAGTTTGGCTAGTGGAGGGAGGGGGCCGCCAATGGGAGAGCTCCTCGGAGAAGTCAGGCGGAGGTGCGGAGCGAGATGGATAAGACTGAGATGGCAATGGGTACCTGTTACCCGACCATCGAGGATAATTACCCTATTATTATGGGACGGGTTTTGGTCATTGATACGCTACACACGTATCAATAATATTCTCTTGTTCGTGCTGCATTTATATCATAATTGTGCATCTTTGACATATTTTTTATCAATTAATCCAGTGTTAGTTGTTTTTTTCATATCTTTTGACTTTTTATAAAAAAGCATCGCTTTCGGGGCAAAATAATTTGAAAAAAAGCATTAAACTTTCTAATCAGGATGGAGCCAGGGGCTAGAGCCTAGCCGGGAGGCCACCTGTAGGCTCCATGTGGGCATCACACGTGGGGCAGGGCTAGCCGTGGTAAGGGGCATGAGCTCCACAAGAGCCGCCTCCACCTCCTTTCGTTCCATGTGTGACACCCCCGTTTGTGATCGTGCATGATGTGTGTACGCTTACAAACGGGAGGCATCACGCCCTGCCTTTATATTCTCTGAAAACCCCAGAAATGTTTATCAAGGATTTTTTGTCGTTGCCACCTCTGGTTCCGCGAATACCCAATCTGGAGGCATGTTCATGTACTTTGTCGGAAGGGGGAATCCATTGTCGGAGTTTTCTTCATCATCTTTGTTGTCACCATGACCACGCGTGAGTAGTCCTTGCACTATGAATCCATAATGGTAGCTAGATGCTACTTTCTCTCCCTTGTTTTTCAATACAAAGATCACATGAGTCGTCCCACATGATTGTGATCCATCTGGTGTAATTAATGGTGTGTTTGTTGCGGTGTGATGGATAATCACTTTTATGATCTTCTGATTTATCTGGTTTCTTTATTACATGATCTATATACATATTTGTGTTATCCCTCTATTAGTTTTGCATTGCAATGTTTAAATGAATGGTCTTCAATAGATAGTTTTATTTATTTGGGTTTAACCTTGCAATGTTTTGTCAGAAAGAGAAAAGGTTGTGTTACTGACTTACTGTCACTATGGAATAAGGATAAAAGAGATAGTTGCATAGTTGTCTGGGTAATGAGCTGGAGGTAAAGATAATATACTATCTACATTAGACATATTGCTTAATTCAATGCTTTTTTTACTTAATACTTTGGGATGCATGTTCGATAACGATTTTGGGGTGTAGTATTAGTTATAGATACAGTTGGATCACGACCTATAGATATACAATCATAATGACTATATGCAATCATGTCATGTATAATCATGATTATAAAAACTACAATGCAATCGATACGCAAATGTAATTTGTTCGCCACACACATGTAATTTGTAAAGAAATGTCACTAGTGAAATTAAATCAATTTTTTTTCACAACATGAAGTTTATTTAGTTTACTCGTAATCATGAATCCCATCAAGACTATACATTAATACTTGCAAATAGCAAGGCTAGTGAAAGTGAAAACCTCACTGGTTTCGTTGGGGACCAATACAAGTTATGTAATTGTGAGTAGGTCATAGTTTTAAAAATTGGACCAATGATCAAACCGGTTGAAGCAATCGGCTCGGGTTTTTACATGTCGGACCGCATGTTCACTTGTTGATTTTTTGGGTCACGTAAACACATGTCAAATAAGCTAAATTTCTGACATTTGACAAAAACTCGATGGATGTAAGCTGGTTATTATGCCAAAGTGGTGACCTCGGCTTGTTTCCTTGCCAACCAGAGTTCAATCCCCATAAACACACATTACTTCTGATCATTCGATGTGGTTCAAGCATTCCTATTGGTTCGATAAACATGAACGTCATCCATTTGAGTAAACCTCTGCACTTTGGGGGCAAACAACTTCCTAACTAAGAGGAAGGCTAACCCTAAAAACATAAATCCTTGAAGCCCCAACCTCCGTTACTAGTTTCCTACAAAGCGCTCTCTCTCTCTCTCTCTCTCTCTCTCTCTCTCTCTCTCTCTCAACGCTAACCCTACCCTCCACACGAACGCTCTGCCTTCACTGGACAAGTCCGCCTCCGTTGCCGCTAGCTATTCTTCTAGTGCCCGGACCGGTGACCATCCCTTCTCTGATAATGTGGAACACATATGTTAGAAGCTCCAAAAATTGAATGTGTTGCACGAGCAGCGAGCACCACACTTGTGCTAGTGCAGCTTGTGGGACGGGACAGGGATCCCCGCAAGAATAAATTACTCAATAGGTAGCGGGGACACGGACGAGAATGAGCAGCAGACATAGATGAGTTTCATAGGGACGAGGATGACATGGCAATAACCGATCGGTTTCTGCCTGTTGCCATCTTAAGATGAGACGATGGAGACGAATGGGTGAAGGAAAGCGATTCAGTATGGATAACAGACGAGAAAGAGGGGATGACGCGGTTATTTTACATGTGGGCCCCATGACACAGGGGGTTATCACGACTGATCGATGCCAGCTCCAGATCGGCCGCCTGATTCCAAACTTTTACCATATGATATGCCACTGGATTTGAAAGCTTTGATAGAAAATTATCCTACCCACTTTCACCTTTAGCCGAGCCTCTGCCGAGTACATCCACATTCCAGGTTTTGACATGATCTTCTAGGACTGTAGCTCAGATTTTATCGAGCGGTGACTATAGCTCAGCTAGCTACAACATAGGGTCGCCTCAATGGGAGCCCGTAGTGGGTCAGCCCAGTAGAGAGTCGTTGGGATGATTCATTCCCTTGTCTAGTTACTTTCTTCTATTTTCTCTCTCTAAAAAAGTTACTTTGTTCTATTCGTTTTTCTCCTTTTTATTATTTTTAAAAATATTCTAAGTACACATATTTCAAAAGTTAGTTTACTTAAATTTTAAAAATCGTCCACCTCACATTTTAAACATGTTTATGTAGTATAAAATTTTGGTTGGCACATTTTCTGGAAAATATTTGTAGCATTTAAAAAATGTTCATGATTTTTTATAAATGTTCACAGATTTTAAAAATATGACTATTACATGTTTATGAAATTTATATAATGTTTGCATGCTTAAAATAACGTTTTCCACAATTTTACAAAAATGTTCATGACATTTAAAAATTGTTCCTACCGTTTTATAAAAATGTTCTTAATATATAATAAAAGTTTGTACCATTTAAAAAAAATGCTGCAACACCTGACAAAATGTTTGCATGTTTTACAAAAATATTCATGAAATTCTTGAAAAATGTTCACAAGTGTGTTTCATGTGTTTTCAAAAAATGTTCAATGTGCATTTTGCAAAATGTTCAACATGTATGTGAAATACGTTTATGTAAATTGGTCAACGTGTATTTGAAAAAGTCGTTATGTGTTTGAAAAATGGAAAAAATGAAAAGGGGGGAAAAGACAACAAAAATGAAGAAAACAGGAAGAAACCAATAAACCCAAAGAAAAACTGAAAATAAAAAGGGCATTGCTACGCGGCCGTTGGCGGATGTTTTGAAAAGATCCGCCGCCTATTACTTTTTTCTATTTTCCTGCAACAAGACACTTGTTGCAAACTCATTCTTGCAACAAGACCCTTGTTGCGATTTTTTTTCCTGCAACAAGACCCTTGTTGCAAACCTCATTCTTGCAACAAGACCCATGTTGCGAAATTTGTTTTTTTTTCCTGCAACAAGACCCTTGTTGCAAACCTCATTTTTGTAAAGAAACCCTTGTTGCGAAATTTGTTCTCTTTTTTCCTGCAACAAGACCCTTGTTGCAAACCTCTTTCCTACAAAAAGTCCCCTCTTGCAAAATTGCCTCTTCTCTGTAGTCCTGCAACAAGACCCATGTTGCAATTTCTTCTGCAAGAAAGATGTTGCCAAGAACGTCACCGCATTGTAGACGCCATTGCAACAACGTCGTTGTCACAGGAACTATTGTTGCTCGTGGTACCGACGTTTGCGGCTGACCTCGAGGAGACATCAACCATGGCCATCCATGCCGGTGCTCCTCCAGGATGGCGGTGATGTGCCTCGCAGAGGAAAAAGAGAAAGGAGCGGGGAGGAGAAGAGAAGGGGCGTGGGTGGAGGAGCAACGACTTTTGGATTGATGCGTATTCATGGAAGTGATCTGGAGGTAGGAGACGAGGTTGGGAAAGAAGATGTGAATAGATACGTCCATTGGAGATAAAAAGGAAAAGGAGAGCGGTGGTGCAGGCCCACGTGGGCACGTGGCGCACAGGGAAGGCGGTGGATGGGTGCTCGAAATCCGTCGGTGGAGGAGAGTAAATTGCTATGGGGTGTTCTACTCGTCCGTCGGCTGACTGCCAGCCGTTAGATTTACCGTATCAAGCGGTTGAACGCGCCTCCACTACTGCAACACATGTCTTGTTGTGGAATTATTTCTGCAACACATGTCTTGTTGCAGAATTTTTTTGCAACTAAGGTTTTATTGTAACACTTTTTGCAGCTGAAGTTTGGTTGCAGAAAAATTCACAAGAAAAGTTTTGTTGCAAAATGTAGACTCGTCGTACAACATCACAACACCGCGTATGTTTCAGAAGCATCGCTCCTATTGCAGAACCGAGTTCAACAAAGGATCGTATGCGGCGCCTGACTTGGATGCGTGTCACGCAGGGGAGGTGGCGGATGCGGCCGCCGTGATCCGCCGGGTGATGATAAGTGTTTCCCAAATAAAAAACAAAAGAATATAGAGAAACACAGAAAAATTAAAAAAACTCGGAAGGTTCTAAAACCGGTCTGAACTTCCAGAACTGTTTGTTGGGCCGATTTTATAGCTATTGCATACCGACCGGTGGGGTTCGAACGTTTAGCTTTGCCGAACCGTGGACTGAACGAGAAAACAAGCCGTACCACCAAGCACCACGGTCCACGACGCCGGCGGCACACCGCCACCGCTCGAAATCCCAGCAAGGTAGCGAGTGCCCCAAATCAGCGGCTTCGGTGTGATGCTTGCGCTCAGATCGGGTATACTCTCGTCAGACCATGCCCAACTCCTTGTGCAGGACTCGGCTCACTACCTGCTCGACGGAATGCCTGGCTGGATACGCCGCATGTAAGTACCCCGCCGCGAACTCTGTCCAGTTACTTCTTTAACTGACAATCGATTACGCGGGACTCCTCTGCTAGTCTGCTGCGACAACGTTCTCTCGAGGAAATTTAAGAGCTCACGCGGGATCGCTTACACACTCTTATTTTTCTCACATCAGAGAGCAGCTTACATAGTGCTAGACTGCTTAGTGTACTAGTACTAGTACATTGCACGACTTAATAATTTTTCCGAATCGCCTGAATAATCTAGCTAGCCCCATCCCATTGTAAATTCCATCGTCTCTTTCTAGGTGGGTTCTGCGCGCGCTTGTCATCTGAAGAAAGTCCGTGTGGTGTGTGTGTGGCCTTTCTACTAAGTTCTGCAGAGCGCCTAGTTGGCATTATGTCGGATTCGCCAGCCGTTCAATTGTTTCTGGTGCTGTCAAAACCCCTTGGATCTCTGTGAGTACTCCTTTATGAGCCTCAAAAATTCAGAGTTTTAGTCCTCCAGTAATCTTGATGGCGTGTCGTATTCTATAATTCTTCCTGCTCAGCACAAAAGAGTACAGATTTTAGCGATGCGGCACTAGGTCCTAAAATGTGGATAAATATTTTTTGTTAGTCAATGGTGCGGCTTACCTTCGCTGAAGACAAGAATAAGATCACTGTCGATAACTGTGTGAATTCTATGTGCTACTGTCAGCACCGTGCAGTCCCCAAACTCCTCACGGAGTGTTTGCTGGATAATTGCATCCGTAGATGAGTCAACTGAAGCAGTTGCCTCGTCGAGGACAAGGACATTGCTTCGCTTCAGTAGAACCCTTCCCAGGCAAAACAACTGCCTCTGTCCGACACTCCAGTTTTCCCCATTTCCGACAACTGCAGGAGAAATCTCATTTGATCATCTCAATGGAGATATACACACTCTGTTAGACAGTCTAGCATATGCGTGCTGTTGTACACAAAAACAAACCTGTTGAGTCCAGCTTCTTTGGGCTTTGACGAACTATGTCACCAAGCTGGCATTTGTCCAATGTCTGGCCAAAATAAATGTATACATCTGGTCAGTAGAGGAAGTACAGTGTTCCATTCTTTTAATCATTACATTTTTTTTACAATATCTCCTGTTCTTTTATTCATTATATATATAGATATATCTGAAGAAGGATTTGATCAGGTTGCAATCTGTATGAAACATTACATCATCTTCGGTATTTGCAATAGTAAAAATGACCATCCAAATATTTTTCCTAGGATACTCTGTCAGCAATTTTGACCTTTCATAGATTAGCATAATCATGAGATCATATTTTATCAGCATAAACTGTTAGCAATATTTTTGTTGAAAAAGGTACAATTATCCAGAACTATCTGTTTTGTAACATGGACTATTGGCAATAAAGAACAATAATATGAGGTGTTAGGCTCCCTTTTGCTGCACATTATATATAATTTACTCTCTTATCATTAGAACATGTATAATTGAATTATTTACCTCCCATACATGTTGATCAGAATATTCATTTAGTGGATCAAGATTTCCTCTCACTGTGCCCTCAAACATGGTTGGATCCTGTGGGATGATGCTAAGTCTGCCTCGTAAATCATGCAACCCGATTTTGCTGAGATCAACATTATCAATTTCAATTGTCCCTTGTCTCGGTTCAACAATCCGGAAAAGCGATTGAATCAAAGTTGACTTTCCACTGCCAGTACGTCCAACAATCCCCACCTTCTTCCGTCCTGGAATTGTACATGATATATTTCTTAAAACAGAGGGGAGATGCTCTGCATATCGAACCTGTAAAAGCAAATAGTCGCATTAGTGGCTTCATTTGAGCATGCACATATTTTATGAGAAAATTGAAAAATAAAAGAGATTACATTTCATTATTCAAAAGTAAGAGCTTTCCTTTTGTGTTACTATAAGTGATAACTCGCAGTAACATCATGCATACCTCCAAGTTTCTTATATTTATAGTACCATCCTTTGGCCAGCTGTTTGGGGGGCGGTGATCATCTACTATTAGAGGAGCCTCACTAGGGATCCTTGAGTACTGCATTATTCTTTCAACTGAAATCATTTTATTCTCTGTGTTGCAAATGTTCCAGGTTACAGATGACAACTGCCCGTTGAGGTTCAACGCATAAGTCACTGCAAGTCCCGCAATGCCTGTGCATACAATTATGCCAGTTTCACAGCCACCAAAAATTAGTGATCAGAGTATAGACTACAAAAATGAATCAACTATAACTTGTCTGCATGAAAAACTTACTTGGATTTATAAATCCTTCGGGAAGACTCACCAACAGAGTCAAAGAAAAGGCAAAGACAAAGTTAGATAGCATGTTTAGCCTGAAGCAAAGCCACTCCACAGCCGAGACGTTATGGAACCATGGTTGTAAGTGGTTGTTAACAAGACTGATGTTTGCTTTGCTGAAGCGGTCTTTCCGTCCATATGCTCTAATACTTGCCGCTCCTGTAAGTGATTCCGCAGAATGGTGGAGTATTGGAGCCCTTTGAATTTGTTGCAGACGAGCCAGCTCTCTTGCTGTTGGTATGTAGTACCGCTGCATGTCATAGGGAGAATATTGGATTCAGTGCTTTGTGAAAAATCATCAAGGAGGAAATATGCACTAATGGCTTCCCGGAAATAACTTGATGCATACATTGTACTCGGACGAGTTAAATCTAGTGCAAAAATATCACTGCAAGGAGCTCTTACTTGAAACACATAACAGATTGCTGTCACTGGAATAAAGATGACAAAAACCGGCCACGCAACTTGTGACATAACGCCAATGGTCCCCAGAATTTGTATAAAAGAAAACGCGCACCAACCTAGGCTGTCTGCCATTTTCAGATCTAAGACACTTTGGTCATTGGAGACCTGTTACAAAGTACAGTACACAATTATTAATTTCAAGGAGACAGTGCAAAATTTTTTTTGAGGGAAATAGCAGGACTAGCCAGTGCAAAATGATGTGAGGAGTAATCGAACACCAACCCTGTTTAGGATCCTGCCAGTGGGTGTGGAATCAAAGAAGGACATTGGAGCACGGAGGATGCAATGGAGCATATTCTTGAAGAACTTCTCCGCTGTTAGCAGGCCAACAAGCGAAACAAGCATAGACCGACCAAAAACACATAGTGCACTTCCTATAGATAGCACTATGTATACGAAGAAAAGAAGGCCTAATCCAACCCTTGGGGTGGTTACAGACGTTGGAGGACACGCCCATGCCATCCAATAGTTGCTTGCGACCTGGAATATTTGGAAGAATGACTGTGCTGCTACTATTATCGGTGCTAATGCGCCACCATGAACAGCCGTCAGGTATGCCCAGTAGATCGTCTTGCCAATCCCTCCCTTTTCTCGTTCCTCATCTTGTGTTAGCCTTCCTTTTTCATTGATACCTTGTGAGACATCGTGTGCAGACTCTTGCTTAATTATACCCTCAACTTGATCATCAATGTGGTTTTCTCTCTCAAACTCATCATCACTATCTGCTAACTTTTGGTTCTCTGTTGACAAAATTCTGCTGGAACTCTCGGCATTTATGACAGACTCAGTTGCCTGGCTATGGGCTCCGACTATGGCTTCAAATCCTATGTTCTGTTGAAGGAGATCATCAAATGTTCCTTTCTGCACAATCTTCCCATTCTGCATCACCTATTATTTTGTATCCCTTTGGTTATTTTGCATATCTTAGCAATGCTAACGTATACTCCCTCCGTCCCAAAATAAGTGTCTCAACTTTAGTACTCCCTCCGTTCCTAAATATAAGTCTTTGTAGAGATTTCACTATGGACCACATACGGATGTATATAGATGCATTTTAGAGTGTAGTTCATTCATTTTACTCCGTATGTGGTCCATAGTGGAATGTCTCCAAAGACTTATATTTAGGAACGGAGGGAGTACAACTTTGTACTAAAGTTAGTACAAAGTTGAGACACTTATTTTGGGACGGAGGGAGTATGCATTATTTGCGGGCGAAAACTTTTTTTTTGCACTTACTAGTATAAGATCTGCGGCTGGAAGAAATTCAACTTGATGTGTCACATACAATATTGTTTTGTCTTTAAGCATCCCCATGAGGCAATCCTGCAGAATAATATAGTAGTTCATTCTATTAGCATTCATGCAGACTGATGCCTCTAAACCGTTGAAGAATAAGCAAAACTGGTGATATTTATCCTGTTTAAATCATATGCGACTAAATTTTGGAAATAAATTGTCAAGTTAACAGCATACGAACATAGATAAACACATTTTATGGGTTTATGGACACTGAATAAACAAACCTTGAAAAGTTGTCCTCCAGTGTGAGCATCTACTGCACTGAAAGGATCATCAAAGAGGTATATATCTGCATCCTCGTACACTGACCTTGCAATCTGAATCCTCTGCTTCTGTCCACCACTCATGTTAATTCCTCTTTCTCCAATCTCCGTCAAATCGCCATTTGCAAATAGCTCAAGATCTTTTGTCAATGCACAAGCTTGTATTACCTTTTGGTACTTTTCCCTGTCATATGGGTTTCCAAACAGAATGTTGTCTCTGATGTTCCCAGATAGGATCCAGGCAGTCTGAGGAACATATGCTCTGCTCCCACTGACCCTCACAGTCCCAGCTAGCTTAGGCATCTCCCCAAGTATGCATGATAATAGACTGGATTTCCCAGAGCCAACTACTCCACAGATTGCTACTTTCATCCCTCTCTTTACTTTTAAATTTACATCTGTTATAGTTGGAGATGTGGTCTCAGGTTCCCAGCTGAATGCTCCATGATCAATCTCCACATCAAAGTCTGTGTCACTCCTTGGTACTTCTGTAATTGCGTCGTCTTTCAATTCTTCTTCCTGGAGGTATTGTGCTACTCGATCAGCTGAAACTTTCCCCTGAGCAAACACCGAAAGTAAATCAGGGAGTGTGAAGATTGGATCTTGTAGCATCCGGAACGTTGCAAGAGCAGACAAAACAGTACCAGCTGTTAGAGGAATCCCCATCAATATACATGTACCGAATGTTATGGAGGATATGAATGCAGGGGACCCCCAAAATATGAATGTTGTTACAGCTGACAACCTTACAGATTTCCACAACCAATTGTGCTCCTCCCTTCGTAAAGCTTCTAGCTTTTGAAGGTACTCTGTATCCCATGCTTGAAGTTTCAGTATTTTCATGCTTCTAAGCACTTCCGTTGTTGCCTTCATTCTGTTGTCTTTAGCAGCCATGATCTCTGATTGCAACCTTTTCTGCAGTCTGGTCAGAGGAATATTGCAAGTCATTATTGCGAGTGTTGCTGCTAAACCAGCCCATGCTCCAGCACCTAGGTTTAGATGGAGAACATAGACTGCTAGAGAAAGCTGTATGGGTAACATCCAAATGTAGTTTGTGTACCACATAACTTCGGTTATCCTTTGTATATCTACACTCATGTAGTTTATGATCTCTCCACTGGAATGCTTCTGCCTTGCGCCGCAGGATAACCGGAGCCCCTTTTGGTAGATGTGAGATATCAAAGCAGCTCGTAGCCGCATCCCGAGCCTTTGAGCTCCAAAAATCCACTGCCTCTCTGCTATTGTCTCCACAACTTTGGCACCTAAAAATGCAACAGCAAGAAGATAACCTTTTTGCAGTCCATTTTTCCTCTCCCCCCCAAGGAATTTCACCAAGTCATTAATCAGTGATGGTCCAACATAGGATGCACATGCACACAGAATTGCAAATACTGCATTGAGTGTTGCTTTTCTTCTAATAAATAGGAACATTGCTCTATAGATTGATAAAGTACTTAAACCATGCCTGTGTTCAACATCTGCTAGGATCCTTTTAAATGAATCAGAGAGTAAATCCGCATAGTCCCTTTCATCAATATCTGGCACATCATTCTTATCTAGAGGTTTCTTATATCCGATAACAAATAGAGGAGTCATCCAGGAGAATGTGACAAGGTCCAGAACGCTTGCTTTGCCATACAGACTTGTTCTTTTGGTTTCTGTCTGCTGTCCTGCAGATGGACTCAATAGTGGCTCTGTTATGCTGCTGTTTATTAAGGTGATTCCTGTTTTTCCTCTGACAGAAATTGCAAACAGATAAGTGCAGATAACAAGTGTGAACAGGTCCATCAATTCCGCAAACCCCATGTATCCATGATCTGATAAGCTGAATCTGAGATCAAATATCACACTGATTATTGATTGCAGAAAGCTAAGTACCAACCATGCCCGAATAATGAGCGGATGCTTTGCAGATTTTGTCTTCTGTAGACTGAATACTGCTAGTGACAATAATATCCAGGAGAGCACCTGTATGCCTTCACCCAGAACAAAAGGTGGGTACTTGCAACCACTTATTCTTCCTTGTAACTGCAAAAAGAATATCCTCAGGACATGAGTGGCTAATATAAGCAGACAACAGACTTTGCTTGCTTGATATGAGAGACCCAGCTTTATGTCTGCATTGTTTTGTTCCTGATTAGAATGCTTATTGCTTTCAGGAGTTGCAGTCTTCAATCTCTGCCTGCAGCATCTGATTCGCTTGAACAGAAACTGAGCCATGATACTCGTGATAAATACCAGCTGTATATATACAAAAGTGCTCGTCCAGAAACAAGGTGAATATATTTCTGGCCATTCTTGCATGTGTTGCGATATAATGGAATCTGCAAGGTTGCATAGCAAATTTGTGTGTCAAGAATCAACAGCAGAATCGGTTATCCAATTTTTATTATGAATAGTAGCTACATCTACGTCATCAATGCTCGAGAAAACAGAAAACAACATGTTTTTTCTTTATGAAAATGGAATTTCCTGAATAAGACATTAGTCGACTTTTGGAAAAATTGGAGTTTATATATGTACATTCTCCAAGCTAGTTCTACCAGCAATGGCAACCCGAGGCTAAAAACACAAGTCATGTTGGTAGGAACTTATGGCTCTGTCTCTCCACCTCAGAAACTTGCAAAAAAGTATTAAGTTTTGGCTGACAGAATGTATTCCATATCATCCTAAGTTTTGACTTCAGTGACTGAGCAACGATCCATGTGGTAAATGCATAGAGGTGGTGCTGATGTTACATCATTTCCACTGCAGTGTTTCAGATTACCGTTAAGAGTGTGCTAATTCCCAGCAAGCACCACTACAACAAATGACACACCACTTGGGTTGCCCGAACTCAAGCCATGAATGGCAAAGAGGTAGAACAGAAGCAAGGCGCCAAGCAAAGCGGCAAGTTGATAGGTAAATGCCAAGTGTTTGAAAGCGTGGGAGAGCTGAGACGGCCGCTCCCACCCCGCTCCCGCTCCCCCGCTAGGGTTTCCCACCGCCGCCGCCGCCGCGCCGGCCGCCCGGCTCCTTCCCGCCGCCGCTAGCCGCCCGGCGCAGGCCTCCCCTCCCCCTCCCCTCCCCGCCCCCCATCCCCTCCTCCCCGTCCCACCGCCTCCGCCGTCTCCCCGGGAGGCGGCCGGGGCGGCGCACGCTCACCTCCCTCTCGTCCGTCCTCCTCCGCCCTTTCCCCCCGCCGCCGCTGGCGGTCGCCCCCGGGTCCGGCCGGGTGGTGTCGGCGGCGACGGGTCGTCCCTTACCCGCGCGCTCTCCTCCTTCTCGGGGTGGGGGGAGGC
>NC_041382.1:704461206-704494388 GCF_002162155.2 Triticum dicoccoides | reverse complement strand
GGGGGAGGCGGCGGTGGTGCTCGGCTGGTGGCGGCCCGGCGTCCTGGTGGCGGAGGCCGGCGGCGCTCGCCGCGGTGGTGCCGCCTCTTGGCGGCGGGGCGCTCCGGTGGTGCTGGATGGCCGGTGGCGCATCCCGGCCCAGAACTGGGCCCGTAGGGCCCCATCTGGGTCCTTGCGGGTCGGCTCCGGCGCGACCGCGACGCTCTCCGTATGGAGAGGGTGGGGAGCGGCTTGGACTGGGGCAGCGGCGTCGACGGCGTGCCAGCTGCTGCGTGGAGGCGGGAGCTGTCCGGGCCTCTGAGGGCCCGGCCGGGCCTGTGGGGCCACGGGCCCAGTAGGCTCCTGCTTTGGCGCCCGGTCGGCTACCGTCATGGACGGTGGAGGTGGGGCCCTCCCGTATGCTGACGGTGCTGCTGCCCTAGTCCCGGCTCCTCTTCTTCGTTGTGCAGTCCATCTTCGCGGTGCCGTGGTGAGACAGCGCGGGAAGCTTCGTGTCCGTGTTGGCGTAGGGTGGTGGTCGGTTTGGTGGCGAGCTCCGGAGTGCCTGAGGTGGAGGATGGGATCGGGAGAAATCTCTGTTGGCTTGGCCGACACTGACGCGGTGGCGCCTGAGGGTGCCCTCGGACCTTCCTAGAGGGCGTCGGGGCTACCCTTCCTCTCTCCTCGCCGTGTACCTGGGGAAACCCTTAGCAGCAGCGTCGCCATCGTCGCGTCCCTTCTTGGAGGTGTTGATTGGTACCGGCGCTTCGGAGTCTCGGAGCTTGGTGGGCGATCTCCGGTGGACGCAGCGGTTGCGAGGCTTCGTCATTTTTGTCGATCCACCGTTATCGGCATTTGTTTCTTTTCTTTTTCTCTTTCTTTCTTTTGGGCGTGCTTGTGCTGTTTCCGCCCCAGCACCTATCGTTGGCTGTATCGGATAGTTGCTTTGGAATACAAAGCGGGGGGAAACCCTTTTTCTCAAATGCCAAGTGTTTTGACACTTTGATTGTGTTGGTAGCTTGGTGCATATGGAAGCATAGTAATTGATGTGTTTTTGAGGGGGTTATTTTACACTCTTTCCTCTTCTTAATTGAATGACACATTTGAGAAAGAAAAAACATACATACATTCTCCTAGTGTTCCCTGTATTGACATATTCCTTATTTCTTAAAGATTGAATGACTTACTTGAAGGGAAAAAGTCTAGAAAAGATATACTAGCCCTTGTTTTTTTTGACAGCAAGCCCTTGGTTTCTTTTAGACAGTTGTATGCATAGGAGTGTTTGTTAGTCAGAGTGATATTATATTTTTGCAGAAAGGATGCTAGGATGAAAACGGAAAGCTGATCATTGCACATGATCTGACTGTCATCGGCCCAGTTTGCTAAATTTTCTTCATGACCATGTTTGAAACCATAAGTAAATTTATAAAACTATTTCTTGGTCACTGAAATCTTGAACTTTGTGGCTATTACTTCAGTTAGTTAGTTATACAAAAGGACAAAACCATCGAGGCTAACTAACTAAATTTACAGGTCATGGGCTACAAATGCTGCCATGTTTGTATGCACATTCTTGTGCGGTTTCTGCTCCATGTCGGAATACAAAAAGAAAACCAAGCAGACCCTTATTAACAGGACCTGAAATTTGTCAAGACTTACTCGGCGAATCATGGAGCAAGCCCGCCGTGTGGGCGAGGAACATCTCCTGCATCCTCTGGGGAAGAAGAAGAAGAAGAGGCGAGTGCAGCTGGCTCTTCCCTCCCTCCATGGCGCGGTGAGGCCAAATGCGAGTGAGAGACAGAGTTGAGGGGTGGTGATCGACGGTGAGATATATATCGGAGGTGGAGCGACCCGAGGACCCGATGGTGACGGGCACTTGGGCAGGCAAGGTTAGAGAGTGCAACAACAACAAAAATGCTGAGCAGAGAATTCAAAATGAATCAACGAGGCGACAAACTGACAGAGAATTGCATATCAAATTAAGGCAGCTGATCCAAGCACATGACGTTGGACGCCACCTAACCTAACGTGGATGAATGACGCACGAGGCCTTGGCCGTGATCAGGTCAGATTAAAACTAAGCGAGCGAGAGCCAGGTGGGGCAAGAAGATACTCCCTCAGACCCATAATATAAGAGCGTTTTTGACATTATGGCGACGGCGCAAGTGAAGTCTAGTCTCCTCAATGATTACACAATAATGCTTCCATTTTCTATTGGAGAAGGGCGTTTGCGTTGTACGTATAATACGTAAGGACGAACGTGGTACCTTGGTTGCTACTCCATCAACTCTTCATGGTCAGTCAATGCATGCTCTTTTTTCTGCAGTTTATGGCTGTTCTATAAGCATTGTCGTTTTCTCTTGACCTCTACTTGCTGGGAATCAATGATTGGCCAGACTTGCTTTTGGGGAAAATTGTTGGCTAGATGTCCAAGTCGAGATTGCAGTGCTGGACTGCCTTAATATTAAACCCTATCTGCCGCATTTTGCAGCAGATTGCCGCTGTATCGCGCAGGATACAGATCGATCAAACTGCGTTGAGCCGGCCCATTTTGATAGATATAAGACATGCTACAGCCTACAGAACTCGTTCAGGGAACCTTCTGGAATGCGGCATTTTTCTAGCAAACTGGAATGCAGCAAAAAGGAGCTCCCCTGGAAGGGCGCGCCTATCTCTCGCTTGAAGCGAGGCAGTAGGGCGTCCCGCTTCAGGCAACCGCCCAATTGGCCCTGCCCAGCACAGAAACAGGCATTCATCGCTTTTTTCTTCCTCTTTTCACATTTTTGTATTCGTTTTTTGTTTTATTTTTTTACTTTTACTTGATTTTCAAAATATTATGAATATGTCCACTATAAAAATCATTTTATATACAATATTTGAAAAATCATGCATTAAAAAATGTTAAATATTTGTAGAAAACAAATGTTTCTGATGTATACAAAAAATGTACAATGTGTATGGAAAAAGTTGAAAATAAAAACACAAGTTTTCAAACAAATTGAAAAATGTTAATCATGCATTAAAAAATGTTAAATATGTATAGAATTTTATTTCCCGATGTATACGAAAAATTACAATATGTAAAAAGGTAGACATCAAAAGATTTTCAAAAATATTAATCATGTATTTGTGCATTGTTAAATGTGTACATAAGAAAATTCTGATGTATACAAAAAAATGTACAATGTGTATGGAAAAGGTAGACATAAAAAATATGTGTTTTATAAAATTTTAATCATGTACCTATCAAATGGTAAACATGTATGTATATAGAATACTTCTGATGTATACAGAAAATTTACAATATTTATGAAGAAAATAGACATAAAAATATATGTTTAAAAAATTTAATCATGTACTTTCAAAATGTTAAAGTGTATATAAAAATGTTCCTAGTGTATTAAAAATTGTACAACGTGTATGAAAAAAGAAGACATAAAAAATATAAGTTGCCAAAAATGCTAAACCTGTATTTGAAAAATGTTAAACGTATATACAAAAAATGTTCCTAGTCTATACGTACAAAGAAAAAGAAGAAAACCAATAAAAACCAAAAAAGGAGCACAAATAAACAAAAAAAAACAGAGGAAAATGAAGAAAGAAAAGCAAAAAGAATCAGTAAAAACAAAAATGAAGAAAGAAAGAAAGAAAAAACCTGTAAAACTGTAAAATAAACAATGAAAACCAATGAAGAAAAAAGATAAAAACCAAAAGCAAAAACAAAAGGAAAAAAGGAAAAGGACAGGACATTACCTATTTCATTGCAATGATGCCCTAGAGTCAGAAGTTAGTGCGGTGCTAGGAGGACTACCAATGAGTATGCAACAGTCATTCCAATTGTGAGTCAGTCTGACAGCTCGTGTGTCGTTGCGGCTCTATCAGATGATTCATTGGACCGCCGCCTATGGGCATCTTATATTAGAGATCAAGAAACTTATGGAGTTGCGTGGATTTATTTCAATTGTGAGTCAGTCTGACAGTTCGTGTGTCGTTGAGGCTTTATTAGATGATTCATTGGACTTGCATGGATTTATTCCAATTGTGAGTCAGTCTGACAGCTCATCTGTCGTTGCGACTTTATCAGATGATTTATTGGATCGCTCCGCCTATGGACATCTTATGTTAGAGATCAAGAAACTTATGGAGTTGCGTGGATTTATTGCACAGAAAGTCAAGCGTCATCATCTTGCTAATATTTGTCGTTTGATGGTAGCACGGCTTGTGGGTCGCGCCGTGTGTAGCTGAAGATGTATTAGGGCATGTACAATGGTGGCATATGGTTACATATGCCTCATAACAAAAAGTAATTTGAAGTACCTATATTTATTTTTTCTTCCCAATACAAGCTATCATTAATGGACCTTATTAAGAAAAAGAAAATAAAGACTCTAGTACACATGCATCTCTATTTTTTACTTTAATTCTATTACAGAAATAAAACACACGCTCTTCCCAAGAATTAAACAGAACGTACAGTGGCTAGCATTCAGGCGAATCCTATTTGGGGGAGTCGAACTCGGATCCCAGCCCCCTAAGATAGCAGTTGGAACCACTACCCAGCCTCCTTGAATTGTACAAATTGCGTTTTTCTTTCTTTAATTATTACTTTCATTGTTTTTTTTTCAAAGTTCACTGTTTAGGCCCCAGACCTTTTTTTTTTCTTATTTCTTGTTCTTTTTCTTTGTTTTTCCTTTTTTTCTTCCTAAACACGCGGAGTATTTTTCAAATGTTTTGAACTTGTTTTCAAACTCGATGATCTTTTTCTAATTTGATGAACTTTTTTTTAAATTCAATGAACATTTTTTCAAAATCAGTGAACTTTTCTTAAATTTGGTGATTTTTTTTCAAATCCAGTGAACTATTTTATCAAATTTGATGAACTTTTTTTAAAACGATGAACTTTTTAAAAAAAATTCCCAAATTCGGTGAATTTTTTTAATGCTACTTGGCAACATTTTTTCGATAAAAGAAATATATTAATATCGTGAAAATACCAATTACATTCAGTCTCTGCACCAATAAGATGTCCGAAAACATCAAGAATGCACTACTTGGCAACATATATACTTACCACCGCGAATGAACGGAGACAAAAACAACCCCAAATCAAATAGTACTTCACACAAGTTGCTGGCTAGAGCACAAGCGCCAGAGTAACGATGGAGACGAAACAGCTCGCGAGTAGCACGGCGTGCGCGCTCATGGCGGCAGGCGCCAAGGAGGAGGCCGACGGCGGGTTGACGGCGGAGCACTGCCTCCTTATCTCGCCCTTGTGGTGCGACAGCACGCCGATCTTGCTCATGTTGACGAAGGACGCGGCGAAATCGGCGAAGAATTCGTCGGGCGCGGTGGCATTGGCCTGGCGCATCACATAGGCCCTGGTGTCCCCGTCGAGGAGCAGCGCGGCGTCGGTGGAGAGGAGGCCCCTGCTCGCCGCGACGTCCCCGTAGTACCCGAGGTCGAACGTGGCGCCGCTGCCTGGGTCGAGGTCGACCAGGGTAGCGAGGTCGCCGGCCTTGCACTGCCCGCGGAGCGTCGCCGTGTAGTTGGCGTCAAGCGTGGGGTCGGAGGCGCTGCTGTTGGCGGTGAAGTTGTAGAGGCGAGGGGAGAAGGCGGAGCAGTGAGCCTTGCCGATGGTGTGCGCGCCGGAGAGCACGGCGAGGTCCTTGGCGGTGAGGTTGAACCTGGCGAAGAGCGCGATGAGGTCGGTGATGTTGGCGCCCGGCTTGGGGGTGTTGGGGGCGACGTCGGCGGCGGACGACCTGTTCCCGTCCTGCCGCCCCGTCGGCATCGGGATGTACGGCCCCTTGGTCTAGCAGATACAGATGATTAAGATCAATGCAATGCAAGGTCGATGATGCAACCGATACTGAAGGAAGTAGGTGGGTGAGACGACGTACGATCCGCACGGAGTCGCGCGCGGCGAGGGCGAGGACGTCGGCGCAGGAGACGACGCCGGGGCAGGCGGCCTCGAGCTTAGCCTTGATGGAGTCGACGACGTCGTAGCCGCGGAGACCCTTGTTGAGCGGCGAGTCCTTCTCCGCCGTGTTGTTGGCCGTGGAGTCGAGAAGAATCGACCCCTCGCACCCCTGCGCGCAGTGAATTCGTTCACCATTGTGAACTTGACTTGCCTAGCTGGGTTTATAGTGTGAGGTTTACTTACTCCGAGCAAGCAGTCGACGGAGAAGAGCCTGAGCAGGGAGCCGGCGAGGCCGGGCGACTTGGCGAGGACGGCGGTCATCTCCTTGAACACGATGTCCTCCGCCTGCGGGCACGTCTTGTTGTACGCCCCGAGCTGCGTGTGGGCCTCCGTCGAGCCACACAGGGCAAGGAGCGTCGCCGCCACAGCGACGACCGCTAGAGCTGCTGACCTCGGCGCCATGTCTGGCTTATGATCGTTAGCTTGAGTATATATGCAGTACACCACACACGCTACCTATATGTATATAGGCTTCTGAAATAATGTCAATACGTCTCGACCCATTTCAATTTCAAGTACTCCTTGCGCTTGTGTACTTGCACGCAGTGTGTACTACGTACTACGTACTGCTCTGTACTGCGAGATAGGAGAATGTCAACGGCTATCTAGTTGACATATATAGTTACAGATTATCAAGTGGAGATAACGTTGTTTACTCCATTTCTAGCAGCTGAAAGCGCCATTTCAACTAATTAATACTGCATAATGGAGCTCAACTGATCAAATCCATTTCCAGTGTTGGCTCTCCCCACTCTCATTCTTGTTTGTCCAGCCTCTTGGTTAGAACTATGTGGCGGTGACAATGCCCCTTAGTAGGAATAATGAATCCCACGCGAACGGTGTGTGGAGGTGTGTCTTCATCGTATCTCACGGAAGTCGTTCGGTGCTGGTCTTCGGCGGGTCTATTTGGGTCTAGCCTTTGTTCGTCTTTGTTTGAGTGTTTACATATTTGATCCTTCCGATCTACAAACGCTTTTCATCGGCGATGGTCGTTGCTTTGGTGCGCTTGTCCTGTGGGGTCTTAACCCGATGACTCACCGATTGTCTATTACAATAAGGTTGATCGGCTTTAGTGAGGGAGGGGCAATGCTGGCAACATGCCTTCAACTCGTTCCAATGGTTATAGTCGTCGCCAGATAATCCATTGACCTGGATATAATTTTTCTTACCTATTGTGTTTTATATATTGTCATGATTGATTATGAATAGATCAATAAAAACATGTGCTAGAGTTGAGTTCTTGTCCGTTTGCATGGGCCTTTAGGACAATTCCGACGGTAGTCATCAAATTGACGGCAACACCGCGGACAATGAGTCTAGCACAACCCATCCAACCGTGGGCATTAAATGTTTGGCTCAGTTCAAACGTTCAAACACAAACACCGACAAAATTCATGCTAAAGAAATGAAATTTGTAAAAATTTAATATATTTACCATCAAACGGACAAAATTTAACAAGTTCAAACTAATTTAAATCTAAACTAAACGAGGTACTGATGACCTCTTAGGCATGGTCGCCTTGGCCACAGGGACCTCCGTTCATTTACGTGCAGTCGCGTGAGCCGCCATCCTCGCTGTTCTTGCAGTCGTGATTGTTGTCGTCTTTCTGGTGGAGGAAGGCCCGTCGGGCGTCAAAGCAACCCTTTGCGGCCGCCGCAACATGCTTGCGGCACAGCCGCTTGGCTGCCTCCGCCTCGCGGCGATGGTTGGCCGTGGACTCTGCCTTGCACCATCTACCTTTGCCTTGGAGCCAGGAGAAGCGTTCGGACTCAGCCAGCCCCACTTGGTGGAGCGAATTGCTGAATCGGCGTTGGCGGCCAGCGGAGGTTTGTCGTGCTCCTAGAATGATCCAAGGCCCATTTCTCTGTGAGTACCTGGCCGGTGCGAAGTCCGACTTCGCGAGTGACGCCTGGCGCGCTGCGTTGCGCCACTCCCGGAGGTCCACCTCCACGAGACATTTGTTGGCCACAAAGAAGGAACTTGTGCAGTAGTGCAGGGGGGCGTCTTGGAGGACCTTGGGAAGGAGGGCGCCTCCTTCGCGACAACCGGGCACCACTCGTTGCCCAACTGCCAACACAGCAGGATGGCTACGCCTGCTCCTTGTCACGTCGTCCGACCTGAACATTGTTATTGTGTGGCAGAGATCGATGGATCATGTTTATCAACTCTGAACGGGCATGATCAGTGGATTAATGGCAGAAGTGGGATTGACATTAGCCCCAATCTATTCTCTTTTATCAGGGCCTCAGGGGTGTTCGTTCGATTTCTTTCTTCTTCACTTCTTTGTTTGTTCGTTCTTTTATATATTTTATTTACTCCATTTTCCTTATATTTTCAAATATTCAAAATACAAATATTACAAAAATTAATTTACTTAAATTTTAAAAACTTTTCTCGAGTATTTTAAAAATATTAACTCCAGTCTAAAATTCTTATTTTCGCAATTTGTAGAAACTGCTTGGACCATAAAAGCAATGTTGGTGACATTCAAAAAATGTTCACATGTTTCAAACAACAATCTTCATGATGTTTAAGAAGAATAAAATTATGCAATGTAAAAAACAGTTCTCATATTTTTTTAAATGTTTCATGCCATTTATATTTTTGTTACATTTTAAAACTTTCACACATCTTCAAAAATATGTTGATGACATTTAAAGAAAATATTTATACAATGTAAAAAAGAATCCGCATACTCTAAACAAATGTTTCTACCAGGACCATGCAAAAAATGTTTAACGTCTATTCAACATGTATCATGTATTCCAAAAAATGTTCAAAGATGTATTTGAAAAAAAAAAGTTACCAACTATATGGAAAATAATCAACGTATATAAAAAAAAGGTTCCCGTGCATACGAAGAATGATCGAGGTGTATTTAAAAATAATGATCATCATATATTTTAAAAGATGTTTAATGTGTATCTGAAAAAGTTTCAGATGTATTGATAAAATGTTTAACGTCTATTCAAAAAATGTTCAATGTGTAACTGAAAATGCTTAACATCTAAAAAATGTTCAAATATGTTCATGGTGTATTTCAAATACGTGCAACATGTATATGAAAAATATACAAGGTGTATTTAAAAAGTAGATATTTATTTTTAAATAGAAAAGGAATAAATATGAAAAAATAGGTAAAGAGAAACACACACAAAAAAGAGTGAAAATTCGTGGAACCTTCGTAAAGGCGGCCAAAAACGATGGAAGGTTCCAACCAACTGTTTCATTGAGCTAGTCCACTCGGTCGACACAGCAACTCGCACCATTTTTCCACCGTGAAACGGTGTGCCAATGGAAGAACCACTCGGCTTATAGGCTTTGTTGAAACTCATAAGCATCGCTTCCATATGCCCAGCAGGAACCGGGACGGGCGTGTCTGGTCTAGAGCTATGTGTCGCGCATCCCGATTCCTTTTTGAAAACAATCGTTTTTTTGTTTTTCCTTTCCTTTTCCTTTTCTCTTTTTGTTTTTTCACCATTTTTCTTTTAGTTTGGTTTTGTTTGTTTTTCATTGTTTTTTTCTATTTTTCGTAGCTACACTTTGTTTCTCTTTTTGGTTTTATTTGTTTTCTTTCATTCTCATTTTGTTTCTTTGTCGGTTTTATTGGTTATCTTTTTTAATACATGTATTTTTTTTCTCAGTACCAAATTTACATTTTTACAGTGCACTCGAAACACTTTTTGATACACATTGGACATTTTTCAAATACATGATGTAATTATAGTTTTAACACATTTCTGAATACACAGTAACTTTTTTCAAATACACAATTAACATTTTTTAACGGCAATATTATTTTTAAACTACGCGAACATTGTTATTGCATTTTAGAAACATTTTTGGACAATTTCACGGAAATATTTTAGAAGCATGTGCTTATTTATTAAAAATGTCACACATATTTTTCAATTAAGGGAAATAATTTTTTAAGATGTGTGATGTCTTTACAATGTTTTTTTAGTGTCACGAACATACTTTTTGTAACGAGGGAATATTTCTTAATGGTACAAAACATTTGTTTACATTATGCAAACATTATTTTTACAATTTATACACATTTTTAAAAAACGCATTTGTTTTTTGAAATGTGGCAACATTGTTCGTTTGCACGAACATTTTTTTTGAAAACTGCGCTAACATATTTTTTATATTATAGTAACATTTTTAAAATTTGTGGTTTATTTATTTTAAGTATTTTTTGAGCTATATGCATTTGAATATAAAAAATGATTGACGTCGGCATCACGAGCCATGTCCTGCTGGGCCCGGCCACCACGTCGCCTGTGAAGGCGAGTATTGGTACGCACGTGCAGCAATTCAAAGCGATCGTTCTTCCTAGAGCTATGCGCCATGGCGATTAGGCATTTGGAGAACTAGAGTTTCAGTTTATGGCCAAGGCAAAGGTGAAGAGCCGAGAGGACGGAGATTTGGATGAGGAGGCAGACTAGGGACGAGGAAGAGAGCAAGGGCTGAGGATTTGGACAGCAACGACCGCCATGGTGTTAGCCTCGACGCCATCTACCACGGCGGCGTCCTTGCTAATGGAGAATGAAGGGAGCGACTAGTGAAGGAACCGAGCGACTTGTCTGGTCCAGTGCAACCAAGAAAAGCGGTCAGTGCCATGCCAAAAATGTCATCCCTTATCATCTTCCAGAACCGCCTAAAATCTGACAAGTTAGCAACAAAATCACCCGAGGGGAAGATTTATCCGCTTTTCAGAATTTTTGGAGTCAAAATCATACCAAATTAGAGTTTTGGAGGTTATTTGTCCATCGGGCCACATTTAAGGGTGAAAAATGGGCTTCCTTTCTTGCAATAAGGGGAACATAGCCGCAGGCTCTTTGTCTTACCTACAGCAAGACGAAAGAACTGCGAAATCACTAATTAAAGCGCACTCTTTGTAAAGGTCACTCTCATCTCCTCAAGTTGCGACAAGCGGCGAAAATGCATCATTTGTCGCCTTTTTTCTAGAGCCGTTTATTTAAAACGTTTTATCTCTTAAACCATGCGTCCAAATCTCGAAATGTTTTCACCATTAGATTCCTCACATTGAGATTTTCAAAACTAGATCTTATATTGATAGATTTTGACAAACTTTTTTTCACGAAAAAACCGAACCACAAGCACGCCGTTTTTCCTTTCCGAAAGAGGCATGCTGTGCCTCTCACAGAAAGCAAATCCGTGCCTCCACGAAAAGTAAACCCGTGCCTCTCGCGGAAGGGGAAAATGTGTTTTTTTTCGTTTTCAAGAGGCATGGCCGTGCCCCTCGCAGAAGCAAATTCGTGCCTCTCGTGAAAGCAAAACCGTACCTCACGAAAAAAAGAAAACACATTTTTTATATTTCCAAGAGTGACTTTCGCGGAAGCAAAATCCTGCTTCTCACGGAAGGAAAAAAAGAAAAACATTTTTTTGTTTTCAAGAGGCACAGCGATGCCTCTCGCAGAAGGAAATCCGTGCCTCTCGCGAAAGCAAAACCGTGCCTCTCGTGAAAGGAAAAACGAAAAAAAATTCTTCGCCCTTTTTTAAAAAAAGTCCAAAAGCTAAGAAAGACCCATGGAAAATCGAAAAGCCGAAAAAACCCCGAAAGAAACAATCTAAAAGGCCGAAAACGCGTGCAGAAAATAAAAAAAATCAAATGGAGCACCCAGAGCACGACAAGTGGCGGCGGCTGTGGCGTGCTCTCAGCCCACCCAAGATGATTGTTGGAGAGGCTCGCGCTCCTGGGTTAGTTGCTCCCTAAATGGGCCGTCCAGCATGGCAGAAGTGCTGGCTCATTAGCCCACACGTTGTTTGTGGAATTTTTAAAAATTTCTCACATTTCAAAAATATGAAAGAAATTAAAACATACTCCCTCCGTTCCGAATTACTTGTCTTAGATTTGTCTAGATACGGAGGGAGTATATTTAAAAATATGTTTCATGCGTATCAAAAAATATTAATATGTATACAGAAAATGTATAACGTGCATTGAAAAAGTCAATATGTATTTGAGAAAAAATATGTCCAATGAAAATCGATGTAAACCGATAATAAAACTCATAGAAACAAAGAAAGTTATATCTCATGGATTTTTTTTAGAAAAAAATTACTCCCATAGTACCTTGCCAAAATCGCTTGAGGGAGCTACAGTGTTACACCGGCCCGTTAACAGACTGAAGGGTACTCTTTGTGCATTCCCGTCTTGAGGCGGCTGAGAGCGTGCCAAGTGACGTGCTCTCAGCCCACCTGAGGTGATTGTTGGAGAGGCTCCCGAAGAAGCACTCCTCGGTTAGTTGCTCCCTAAATGGGCCGGCCCAGCATGGCAAAAGTGCTGGCTCATTAGCACACATGTTGTTCTGCTATTTTTCCTTTCGTTTTTGATATATTTTTATTTCTATAAATGGGAAATATTTTAATGAAAATTTTAAAAATGTTCACCACATATTTAGAAAATATTATCTCAAATTTAATAAGTTTGTGTAATTTTTAAAAATTTCTCACATTTCAAAAATATGTTTGTCACATTAAAAAATACCATATATTTTTTGTAATTTGTAAAAATGATTTGTACCATTCAAAAACATGCTCAAAATGTATTTGATTTTTTAAAATATTTTAAATAAATTAAAACATATATGTAAAAATATGTTTCAATTGTATCAAAAAATATTAATATGTATACAGAAAATGTATAACGCGCATTGAAAATTTACAGTGTTACACCGGCCCATTAACAGACTGAGGGGTACGTCCAGCCCTACAATACCACTGACTCGGCCTGCATTCCCGTCTGGATAACAAACCTAAAGCGACTTTGAATTCCAAGCGAAGGAAGCCCTGTAAAACATTGGTGACGTTTGAATAAAAAAAGCTCCGCAACTCAAAAAGAAAAGAAAAGAAAAGCTCCGGAGTTTGCCTAAAAAAACAAATCTTTAATTTCTCAAAAAATAAAATCTTTAATCTTGTATTAAAAAGAAGAAACTCCTGCCGACAAATGTGCCTAAAGTTGCGTAAGAAAAATCTGCCCAACAGATCCACTAAAAACGAATTTCTGGCCACCCATTGATTCCCAGCAAGTACAGGTCAAGAGAAAAAAGACAATGCTTACAGTCATACTCCAGCAAAGAACGGTATCCATTGACTGACCAGGACGAGTTGATGGAGTAGCAACCAAGGTGCTACGTACTGTGCTTATGCAGCGGAAAAAGAAAGGGGGAAAGGCGGCACGTCGGACCGCACTCACGTCGATCTCCCACAACACCTCACACGAAAACGATCGACCAAGCAAGCATTATTATTGTGGAATCATTGAGGAGACTAGACTTCTCAGTCGGGTCGAGCTGGATCGACTTGCGCCGCACGGATCTCTAATCCTCCTCGGCCAACCACTTTGTCCCGTCCTGTGTACCGACCTATTTTTTCCCGCCCGATCGAGCTGGTTACGTGGCACCCAAGCTAAGGTGATTAAGCATGAGATATAAGAAGTTTCCCCGATGATTCCTTGTTTGTTGTTACCGGCGGCAAGTACGTACGTGATCGAGATTCGAAAGTGACAAGAGTGGAAAGTGCGACGACGCGTGTACGTACAAGACGCTGCTTATTTGGTTGTGGCGGTGCATTCTCCTTGGTGGCCAGTGCAGACTTCTCAACCTATGGTGACGGGGCTCCAATAATTGCACACGGCGCCTGTCAGGAAAAGGAATATACACCGATGCTTCAGAAAAACCTGGTTTATTTTTTAAGCATCTCTCTAAGCATTTTTTATTGTACAAGGCCTAACGGTACTACAACTTGTGGATCTCGGCCACCTAACCGCTGCAGATCGTGGCTGCATCCATCGATCGACCACCACGCGCAGCAAAAGCGAGCAGGAACCAATGTGCGCTTTCCGATGTCCGATCCATCGCATATGCTCTCAGTCATATCTGCACCAGTAGTTGTTTAACTCTTGTACCTCCAAAAAAAAGTTGTTTAACTCTTGTAGTGTCGCCCTATGCTACGAGCGGGCAGCGCAATTAGAGCATCTACAGCGGCATATCATAAAATATCACCTCTTAAACACCTGCGGACGCGCCCGAGCACGCTCGCAAGCCGTAACGTCAGTGCTCAAATTCGCACAACTACATCCGGACACGTTACACTAGAATTCATAAATCCATACAAAAGCACGCAAAGATAAAAAGCTATGTATCATATAGATCATCTAAGGTACTCCTGGTCGAAGATGTCAACTATCTTCATGCCCGGCTCCGGGCACATGGGTGGCAGCTCCAGCTCCGTCTCCTCCTACTGCTCCGTCCGGCCTCCTCCTCTATCTCCGCATCAAGTTCGGCGAAGAGCACGTCGGTTGCCGCCCGCTCCTGCCGGAGAAACTACGGTTGGCCTTCACATAGGCATCATCCTAGATGGACTCCAGGATGGTCTGCTGCTCTGCCATTTCCGCGGCTTGGGCTACAGCGAACTCTGCCTTCGCATCCTCCATGTTGAAGCTCAGATCCGCCACCTTCATCAGTTCCGGCAGCTGCTCTCCCTCCTCCTCCTCCGGCTCCGGCAAGTCCGGAGGCAGCCCGGCAGCGATGCGACCAGCGTGCCTCGCCTGAATCTCCTCCATGATCTGGTACCGGCGCTCCAGCGTGTGCGTAGCGTACGTGTGATCTTCCGCCAGACCATAGCGATGCCGGAGAGCGTAGGGAGAGGGAGGGAGAGGAGGCGGATTGGGCTCGGATTACGGCGCAGAGAGGGAGGAGGTGCGTGGGCTAGGGTTGGGGGACGCCGGCCGAATTTGGCACCGGGCGGCGAGCCGGGGCGACGCCACGCGATGTTCACACCGCGGTGAAGGAGGAGATGTCCGTTGGACCGCTTGTTTTCTGAACGATTCTGCAAGGGGCCCCATTGTCAGTCCTACCTGGTGGACACGCCCAGACGCCCCCATATCCACTTCATATTTGGATTGAATATGAGGGTGCCGATAAGCACGGACGTTTGAGACTCATTTGAGACGTCCATCCAGATCACATTTTTGTGACCGGTCAGTGACCAGGCGAATTGCCCGGATGTTTGAACTTGTTTGGGGCGCCCGGCCGTAGATGCTCTTAGTCAATTGTGTTGCATCTCACCTTAGTCTTGGCGCTTCAAACTTGTTACCGAGCACTAATTAACTTAGCACTGAGAGAAACTCGAGGAGCTACGTACGTAGGTTAAACTGATCTGGCTGGTTCATTGGAATATTCGAAGTGCAATAGTTGTCTGACAAAGCTCGAGTATTTCTCTCTGTACAAAGTTTGTATTGTACTAGCAAAAGAGTCCGTGCGTTGCAACGGAAGAGAAAACATAACACACTCTCTTAACTCAACAACCATCGCTCAAGACCACAATAGGTTCATCTCCTTTATTTTTTACGAGGCATCATATTTGTGTTGCCGCTTACCCTCCTTCTCACTCTCGCCGGCGATGGCTTCGGTGTTCACACAAAACAATAAAAAAACATGTGTTGAATATGGTTAATCCTAATGCGTCTCTTTCTCCCTCTCTCCTCCCTCTCTCTCTCTCCCTCTCTCTCTCGCTCGCTTTCTCTCACTCTCGCGATGAGAAATCTGTTTTTTTTTTCTGCGATATTTTTTAAAGGTATGCATGTGTAGTTATCGATGTTTCTTTTTGTATGGTTATAGTGGGGTGTTTATTTGCAATCCGGATCGCCGCCGGTATGAAAAAAAATGAATCTTGCACTATAAATTATAAGTTTGCTTCCATAAAAATATTTTAAAAATATTTAACAGGTAAAAGTAACATCATATTTAGATTCCACATATTTTTCTAATAAAATTTCATATATAATATGTTAAAATCGAAGTTACGGTTTAAAAGATACAGATAATTTAGAAAATCATTTGGTTTGACTCAAATATATATTCTAAAATAATATTTAAAAGTACTTAACATGTAAAATAATCTCATAATCATATTCTACATATTTTTCTAATCAAATTTCATATATAACATGTTTAAATCGGAGTTACGGTTTAAAAGATATGGATGATTTTAAAAAGCATTTGTTTGACTTAAATATGATCCGCGGATGAATTACTTAAAAGACATGGATGATTTTAAAAAGCATTTGTTTGACTTAAATATGATCCGCGGATGAATTACTTCAAATCGGAGTTACGGTTTAAAAGATACGGATGATTTTAAAAAGCATTTGTTTGACTTAAACGGTTTGAGTGTGACTTAAATCCGGATGGCGGGTTGATTTAAAAAAAGACAGGGACTTTTGTGTAAAATACAAAAATAACGATTCGTTTTAAGTTAAAACAGAACTGCGGGTTAAATTATCTAAAATCAAGGGACTTTTCTGAAAAATGCCATGACGGACGAAAGAAACCCAATTTATTTTATTATTAGGTAAAGATAAAAATAAAGATAAAGATAAAGATTCATACCGATGTACGCCACATGAAGCCACACACGTACAGCTTGCCTACTGTAGCCAGGCTCTACAGTTTGTACAGCACTAGTACGTGTGGTCTTCTAGAACGTATACAGACGTACGTACGTACGTGCACAAAGGACACTCGTTTGTCGCAGAGAGACGCACGTACGTACGGTGTGATCTGCAGTGCAGTTTTCTGATGTCGCATGCTAGCTGGCCATGCCTATATTGCTGTATAAAGTTTGGGCAGTGATGGTGGATGCATGGCAGCATGGACCGTCGCTTCGCTTGGCCAGGTCGCTCTCAGGCACTCCTTTCGTGTGAAAAAGGCTTGTTCTTTAGGGTAGTAGTGCGATCGAATTAATGCTACCTAGATACATTCGTTTAAGGAACAAATTTAAGACAAGCTTTTTCAAACAGAGAAAGTATATCATAATTATTTGCTGAAAGAAAGCGGGAGTTCATTTAAATCGAAGACAAAACGACCTAATTAAGGTGAGTAGTGCAGCGATGGAGCCCGCGCTTGTCACCATTAACCAATGAAACGGGCTAGTAGTACATAGTACACGTCGCCACGACACGAGGCTGTGACTGTGAGCGATCGAACGCGGCTCGTGAGGCGTGACTGGACTGGAGCTAGCGCCCACAGGACATGAAGCAAGAAGCCGAGCATTACCGGCCGGCCGTGCACTGGCAATGGCACCGCAGCGAATCGAGCGGCATCACGGCTTAGGCTGGTCATAGTGGGGAGTAACTTATATTAGTGTCATGTACATGACACTAGTCTAAGTTATTATCTTCATAATGTAAAGTAACATAGTACTAATGTCTCTTATTTATATTAGCTTGTAGATTCATCTTTTTTGGGAAGCGCTATGTTACAGTAATATATTATGTTACTATAAACACATCTTTCCTTATTAACTACATGTCACATAAGCAAAATTTTCTTAAAGTGCGTTATGTTACTATCTAAGTTACTTCCATTATGACTAGCCTTAGACTACCCACAGTGGGAGTAACATAGATGGTAACATCACATTTATCTAGGCAAAATAGACGATGTGGCATGTAATTAATGAAGAAAAAGAGGCATGTGGTAACATAGCTAGTTACTGTAACATCACACATATCAAGAAAAGATGAGTCTACAACCTAATAAATGAAATGATGCATGGCATAACAAATATATTACTACCCACTGTGAAGATAGTAATATAGACTAATAACGTATGCATGTTACTACTTTAAGTTAGTTTTCATTGTGACTAGTCTTAGGCCAAAGCCAAAGCCAAACCAGGCGCATGCTCACCTTCCCGGAACTCCGCGCGCGCGGCCGTTGCGTTGGGGCCTCGGTTCCTACGCCGAGCGCGCGCCGATCAAGTGGCCCGCGGCCCGCCGTTCCCCCGCCCCACCACCACTCGGCCGTGTCCCCCTTTTCGCCGTGGCCTCCTTTTGCATAGAGGAGGAGCAGACGTGGCCGTCCACCCAGCACGAGCACGTCGGATGGCCGGCCGGCCGGTCCATCGGATAGAAAACGACGACGACGGCGTAAAGCCTGGCCGAGCCCACGCAGCTTTGCCACGCTCGCTAGTGCGCCGTCGCCATCCTGCGTCGCATATAACCTACCACGTACTACCACGTAGTAGTATTCACGTTGGTTTCTGTCTGCTTGTCTCGCACGCGCAACACCGGTGGTAAAAGCCCTCCCTCGCTCGGTTCTGTTTTAAGAATCCGAGTCGACTTGTCACGGCCAAGACCTCGTCATTCACCACTTGCAGCAGCAGCTTGGCGCGCCATGCGTTTGCGTCAGGTGACGACGTTGGGCAGCATGTGCTTGGATTAAGTATATTTATAGTAGTATTTGATGTGCAACCTTTTCTATCTGATTGATTAATTAATTTTGAAGCCAACCCTTTTCTGCTCAAGTTTCGTCGCACTCTCCGGCCTCTAGCTAGCTCTGCACGGCGGCCATGCCATATGATGCAGGCGAGTTAACAAAACCGGCATAGCTTTTCGCCGCGACGGCACGGCACGGCACGGCACCACGTGAGGCCCTTCTCCCGTGGACACCAGACAAATATAAATGTACTTCCGTGCTCAGATTTTCTGGCGCCGTTGCCGTTTTGCGCGCCGATGCATCAGCATATGCGATCGTGCTGCCGGGTCAGAATCAGGAGATGGGGAATATATATAGGGGAGATTTGTTTTGTTTATCATACTGCTACTAATCTCGGCACTGTCCTTGCTCTCTTGTCGTCCGTGGTTAAAGCTGTTCTGCACGTACCTGTCGCGATGGCCACGGCTGCCGTTTGATCGCGTTAACCTCGCCTGGCCGTCCAGTGCGCCGCTGCGCATTGGACGGAAAGCTAGTGATGATGTGCGCCTTCACTTGAATCACAAGGGATGAGATGGAACTGCTGATAATATAAACTCGTGTGGGTTGTGGAAAAGGTGCCTATATCAGGCATAATATTCGCTTTACCACGCTGATTCAAATCATCTATTACAAAGAACTCCATTCGGTACGTAAGACTATATACATATACTACTCCCTCCGTAAAGAAACATAAGAGCGTTTAGATCACTAATTCCATTCGTAAAGAAATATAAAAACGTTTAGATCACTAACTCCCTTCGTAAAGAAATATAAGGGCATCAGGGGGGAGTACCAATATACTAAAATCCACACGATTCAGTTGAATAGTCACCGCACCCTAAACAGTTTGCCATACCAAATTGACGATTCTCCTTACCAAGCAAGCATCAAATCGGTAGGACATGGACATGCATACAGATCCACTATGCATGCATGGTGCACCAGACCAGAGCAGCCGGGTGAAAACCGCACCGCATTTCTTTTCATTTCTGGATCCTCTGCCACGGCGTGCTCTGCATTACACGCCAAAGCTGCGCCCATCAGGGCCAAAGCCCAAAGGGTCTCCCCGCCTCCTCCGTATATCACCGTCGCCACCTCTCCCTCCCTCCCTCGTTCCCTTCTCTCCCTCCCTCCCTCTCTCTCTCTCACTCACATTTTGCCACAGACCCTCAGTGCGCCATGGACGAAGGAGGAGGGGGCCTGCACTCGCCTCCTCTCGCGAGGGTGCAGGAGATGTTCCTCCTCCGCGCCGCGGCTTTGCTCGGCGATTCGCCAAGTAAGTCTTGATCCATCCCCATCCCGCCTGCATGCACACGGCAGGTTCATCCATCCATGCATCCGATTCTTCTCCTCTCCTCGAGTCGATTGCACTGCATGGCTTTCCTCAGCCCCCGCTCCTTTGGTATTGCTTTTCTGGGCCTGCAAACGAATGGATTCTGCAAGAAATTTCGAGTCTTATTAGTAAGGGTTTGTTTGTTTGGTTGTTTTTTTGTGTTCCAACGAGGGTATAACTGCAGAAGAATGTGCCCGTAATTTAGTTGGCACTCGGTGGTTTGTGTGGAATGTGTTCATTTGTTATGTAACTAAGTGAGGCTCAATTTTGCTTCCCCGAAAAAAAATCGCTGCATTAATTAATTTACCTACAGGAATGTTTGGCTGGGCCAATCAACTTGTAGGTTCAAAACATGCTCCTGAAAGGAAATTTTGCAAACTGGAGCGATAACAGCCAGGTCAAGGGCAATGATCAGCGTTCCGTTTTAATCCTAAAATCCTTTCTGCAAAAAGATGATATCACTCTGACTAACAAACACTCCTATGCAGCTCTCTAAAAGAAACCAAGGATGATAGTACATCTTTTCTAGACCTTTTTGCCCCTGCCACTATCAGTCTCTTTTAACATGACATTTATACTGACATTAAGGAATGAGGAATATTCATGTGAATAAGTAAGTGGAATAATAGAAGAATATACTATGGTTTTTAATCTTGTGGGGTTCCACTGTTGCTGGTAGAACTAGCTTGGACAAAATATATCAACAAATCAAGTCTTTGCCAAAGTGGACCAGTGTCTTACTCAGGGGATTCCAGTTTTCCTAAAAAGCATGGGATTCCAGTTTTCATAAAAAAGCATGTTGTTTATTGTTTTCTTGAACATTCATGACATAACTGCAGCTACTATGTTATATTCATAAAGTTGGATAACTTATTCTGTTGTCGATTCTTGACACACAAATTTGCTATACAACATTGCAGGTTCCATTGTATCGCAATACCTGCGAGAATGGCCAGAAGTATATTCACCTTGTTTCTGGACGAGCACTTTTGTATTGATACAACTGGTATTTATCTCGAGTATCGCGGCTCAGTATCTGTTCAAGAGAATCAGATGGTGCAGGCAGAGATTGAAGACTGCAACTCCTGAAAGCAATAAGCATTCTAATCAGGAACAACAGAATGCAGACATAAAGCTGGGCGTCTCATATCAAGCAAGCAAAGTCTGCTGCCTGCTTATATTAGCCACTCATGTCCTGAGGATATTCTTTCTGCAGTTACAAGGAAGAATAAGTGGTTGCAAGTACCCACCTTTTGTTCTGGGTGAAGGCATACAGGTGCTCTCCTGGATAATATTGTCACTAGCAGTATTCAGTCTACAGAAGACAAATTCTGCAAAGCATCCGCTCATTATTCGGGCATGGTTGATACTTAGCTTTCTGCAATCAGTAATCAGTGTGATATTTGATCTCAGGTTCAGTTTATCAGATCATGGATATGTGGGGTTTGCCGAATTGATGGACCTGTTCACACTTGTTATCTGCTCTTATTTGTTTGCAATTTCTGCCAGAGGAAAAACAGGAATCATCTCAATAAACAGCGGCATAACAGAGCCACTATTGAGTCCATCTGCAGGACAGCAGACAGAAACCAAAAGGACATGTCTGTATGGCAGGGCAAGCGTTCTGGACCTCGTCACCTTCTCGTGGATGGGTCCTCTATTTGCTACTGGATATAAGAAACCTCTAGATAAGAATGATGTGCCAGATATTGATGAAAGGGACTATGCCGATTTGCTCTCTGATTCATTTAAAAGGATCCTGGCAGATGTTGAACGCAGGCATGGTTTGAGTACTTTATCAATCTATAGAGCAATGTTCCTATTTATTAGAAGAAAAGCAATAATCAACGCAGTATTTGCGATCCTATGTGCATGTGCGTCCTATGTTGGACCATCACTGATTAATGACTTGGTGAGGTTCCTCGGGGGAGAGAGGAAGTATGGACTGAAAAAAGGTTATATTCTTGCTGCTGCATTTTTAAGTGCCAAAGTTGTGGAGACAGTAGCTCAGAGGCAGTGGATTTTTGGGGCTCGACGGCTCGGGATGCGGCTACGAGCTGCTTTGATATCCCACATCTATCAAAAGGGGCTCCGGTTATCCTGCAGTGCAAGGCAAAAGCATACCAGTGGAGAGATCATAAACTACATGAGTGTAGATATACAGAGGATAACCGATGTTATATGGTACACAAACTACATTTGGATGTTACCCATACAGCTTTCTCTAGCAGTCTATGTTCTCTATCTAAACCTAGGGGCTGGAGCATGGGCTGGTTTAGCAGCAACACTGGTAATAATGGCTTGCAATATTCCTCTGACCAGACTGCAGAAAAGGTTGCAATCAGAGATCATGGCTGCTAAAGACAACAGAATGAAGGCAACAACGGAAGTACTTAGAAGCATGAAAATACTGAAACTTCAAGCATGGGATACAGAGTACCTTCAAAAGCTAGAAGCTTTGCGAAGGGAGGAGCACAATTGGTTGTGGAAATCTGTGAGGTTGACAGCTTTCACAACATTCATATTTTGGGGGTCCCCTGCATTCATATCCTCCATAACATTCGGTACATGTATATTGATGGGGATTCCTCTAACAGCTGGTACTGTTTTGTCTGCTCTTGCAACGTTCCGGATGCTACAAGATCCAATCTTCACACTTCCCGATTTACTTTCGGTGTTTGCTCAAGGAAAAGTTTCAGCTGATCGAGTAGCACAATACCTCCAGGAAGAAGAATTGAAAGACGATGCAATTACAGAAGTACCAAGGAGTGCCACAGACTATGATGTGGAGATTGATCATGGAGCATTCAGCTGGGAACTTGAAACCACATCTCCAACTATAACAGATGTAAATTTAAAAGTAAAGAGAGGGATGAAAGTAGCAATCTGTGGAATGGTCGGCTCTGGGAAATCCAGTCTATTATCATGCATACTTGGGGAGATGCCTAAGCTAGCCGGGGCCGTGAGGGTCAGTGGGAGCAGAGCATATGTTCCTCAGACTGCCTGGATCCTGTCTGGGAACATCAGAGACAACATTCTGTTTGGAAACCCATATGACAAGGAAAAGTACGAAAAGATAATACAAGCTTGTGCATTGACTAAAGATCTTGAGCTATTTGCAAATGGTGATTTGACAGAGATTGGAGAAAGAGGAATTAACATGAGTGGTGGACAGAAGCAGCGGATTCAGATTGCAAGGTCAGTGTACGAGGATGCAGATATATATCTCTTTGATGATCCCTTCAGTGCAGTAGATGCTCACACCGGAGCCCAACTTTTCAAGGTTTGTTTATTTAGTGTCCATAAACCCATAAATGTGTCCATAATTTAGTCGCATATGATTCGAACACGATAAATATCACTACTTTTCCTTATTATTCAGTGGTTTAGAGACATCAGTCTGCATAAATGCTAACAGAATGAACTACTATATTATTCTACAGGATTGCCTGATGGGGATGCTTAAAGATAAAACGATATTGTATGTGACCCATCAAGTTGAATTTCTTCCAGCTGCAGACCTTATACTAGTAAGTATATAACAAAATGCTTTTGTTCGTAAATAATACATGTATGTTCATGTTAATATGTAAAATAACCAAGAGGGGTACAAAATAATAGGTGATGCAGGATGGGAAGATTGTGCAGAAAGGAAGATTTGATGATCTTCTTAAACAGAACATAGGATTTGAAGCCATAGTCGGAGCCCATAGTCAGGCAATTGACTCTGTTATAAATGCCGAGAGTTCCAGCAGAAATTTGTCAACAGAGAGCCAAAAGTTAGCAGATAGTGATGATGAGTTTGAGAGAGAAAACGACACTGATGATCAAGTTCAGGGCATAATTAAGCAAGAGTCTGAACACGATGTCTCGCAAGGTCTCAATGAAAAAGGAAGGCTGACACAAGAGGAAGAACGAGAAAAGGGAGGAATTGGCAAGACGGTCTACTGGGCATACCTGACGGCTATTCATGGTGGCGCATTAGCACCAGTAATAGTGGCGGCACAGTCATTCTTCCAAATATTCCAAGTAGCAAGCAACTATTGGATGGCATGGGCGTGTCCTCCAACATCTGCAACCACTCCAAGAGTTGGATTAGGCCTTCTTTTGTCTGTATACTTAGTGCTATCTATAGGAAGTGCACTATGTGTTTTTGGTCGGTCTATGCTTGTGTCACTTGTTGGCCTGTTAACAGCAGAGAAGTTCTTCAAGAATATGCTCCATTGCATTCTCCGAGCTCCCATGTCCTTCTTTGATTCCACACCCACTGGCAGGATCCTAAACAGGGTTGGTGTTCAATTACTCCTCACATCAATTCTGTACTGCCTTGTTCCCACGCACCTTAAAATTAATAACTGTGTACTGTACATTGTAACAGGTCTCCAGTGACCAAAGTGTTTTAGATCTGGAAATAGCAAGCAAGCTTGGTTGGTGCGCGTTTTCAGTTATACAAATTCTGGGGACCATTGGAGTTATGTCACAAGTTGCGTGGCCAGTTTTTGCCATCTTTATTCCAGTGACAGCAATCTGTTATGTGTTTCAAGTAAGAGCTCCCCACTATGATATTCTTGCACTAGATTTAACTTGTCCTAGTACATTGTATGCACCAATTTACTTCTGTGCACGATGAATTCCAGGAAGCCATAAGTGCAAATTTCCTCCTTGATAGATTCTTTTAACAAAGCACTGAATCCAATATTTTCCTGTGACATGCAGAGGTACTACATACCAACAGCGAGAGAGCTGGCTCGTCTCTCACAAATTCAAAGGGCTCCAATCCTCCATCATTTCGCGGAATCACTTACAGGAGCGGCAAGTATTAGAGCATATGGACAGAAAGACCGTTTCAGAAAAGCAAACATCAGTCTTGTTAACAACCACTCACGACCATGGTTCCATAACATCTCAGCTATCGAGTGGCTTTGCTTCAGGCTAAACATGCTATCTAACTTTGTCTTTGCCTTTTCTTTGACTCTGTTGGTGAGTCTTCCCGAAGGTTTTATAAATCCAAGTAAGTTTTTTCATGCAGACAAGTTATAGTTGATTCATTTTTGCAGTCTATACTCCGATCACTGATTTTTGGTGGCTGCAAAACTGACATAATTGTATGTACAGGCATCGCTGGACTTGCAGTGACTTATGCACTGAACCTCAATGGGCAGTTGTCATCTATAACCTGGAACATTTGCAACACAGAGAATAAAATGATTTCAGTTGAAAGAATAATGCAGTACTCAAGGATCCCTAGTGAGGCTCCTCTAATAGTTGACGATCACCGGCCCCCAAACAGCTGGCCAAAGGATGGGACTATTAATATAAGAAATTTGGAGGTATGCATGATGTTACTGCGAGTTATCACTTATGGCTAACCACCCTAAATAAGCACGCGTATGCATATGTATATGACATAATATTTATTCTATCGCTGGGGTATATTAGCCTACAAACACAACTTATTAAGTTTGAATAAACATTTGCTCTATAGCAGGCTAAACCAGCTTGCAGAAATATCTTCCCAAGCAACACTCATATTAGAAAAGCTCATAGTTCATAACAGTTTAATGTTCTATCAGAAAAAGAGAATAGTTGGATAATCCAGGACAGACTAATCATGACTTGTATGGAACGATACAAAATTACATGGTACATGTTGAAAAATAAAAAGACATATGAGAAAATGAACAACAAAAGTGGCAGATAAAAGAATGCTTGCTGAGTTATTGACATATAAGCAAACCCTTACATTCTCTACAATATAGTAGAAGGGAAGCTCGTACTTTTTAATAAAATATAATCTCTTTTATTTTTGTATTTTCTTGTAAAATATGTGCATGCTCAGATGAGGCCACCTAATGTAACTATTTGCTTTTACAGGTTCGATATGCAGAGCATCTCCCATCTGTTTTAAGAAATATATCATGTACAATTCCAGGACGGAAGAAGGTGGGGATTGTTGGACGTACCGGAAGTGGAAAGTCAACTTTGATTCAAGCACTTTTCCGGATTGTTGAACCAAGGGTAGGAACAATAGAAATTGACGATGTTGATCTCAGCAAAATCGGGTTGCATGATTTACGAGGCAGACTTAGCATCATCCCACAAGATCCAACCATGTTTGAGGGCACAGTGAGAGGAAATCTTGATCCACTGAATGAATATTCTGACCAACATATATGGGAGGTAAATAAGTCAATTATACATGTTTTAATTATAAGAGAGTAAATTATATAGCATGTGCAGCAAAAGAGAGCCTAACACCTCGTATCATTGCTCATTATTGCCAATAGTCCATGTTGCAAAACAATAGTTCTGGATAATGGTATCTTTTCAACGTAAATATCAATAACCGTTTATGCTGATAAAATATGATCTCGTGATTATGTTAATCTATGAAAGGTCAAAATTTCTGACAGCGTACTCTAGGAAACATATTTGGATGGTCACTTTTACAATTGCAAATACCGAAGCTGATGCAATGTTTCATACAGATTGCAACCTTATCAAATCTATTCTTCAAATATATCTATATAATGAACAAAAAGAACAGGAGAAATTGTCGAAAAATTGTAATGGTTAAAAGAACGGAAAGATGTAATTCCTCTACTGAACACAAGTGTACATTTCTTTTGGCCAGACATTGGACAAATGCCAGCTTGGTGACATAGTTCGTCAAAGCCCAAAGAAGCTGGACTCAACAGGTTTGTTTTTGTGTACAATAGCACACATATGCTAGATTGGCTAAGAGATTATGTATATCTCCATTGAGATGATCAAATAAGATTTCTACTGCAGTTGTCGAAAATGGGGAAAACTGGAGTGTCGGACAGAGGCAGTTGTTTTGCCTGGGAAGGGTTCTACTGAAGCGAAGCAATGTCCTTGTCCTCGATGAGGCAACTGCTTCAGTTGACTCATCTACAGATGCAATTATCCAGCAAACACTCCGTGAGGAGTTTGGGGACTGCACGGTGCTGACAGTAGCACATAGAATTCACACAGTTATCGACAGTGATCTTATTCTCGTCTTCAGCGAAGGTAAGCCAGGTCATCGAAGAACCCAAAATATTTATCCACATTTTAGGACCTAGCTGCTGCAGTGCTAAGATCCGTACTCGTTTGTGCTGAGCAGGAAGAATTATAGAATACGACACGCCGTCGAGATTACTGGAGGACGAGAACTCTGAATTCTCCAGGCTCATCAAGGAGTACTCACGGAGATCCAAGGGGTTCTAAAGCACCACAAACAATTGAACGGCGGCGAAATCGGCATGAACCCAACTAGGCGCACAGCAGAGCCCGGCAGAAAGACCGCTCACACACACCACACGGCCTTTCTCCAGACGACAAGCACTCACGAAACCCACCCAGACAAAGACGATATAGGATGTACAATGGACGGGACTAGCTAGATTATTCAGGCGATTTGGAAAAATTATCAAAGCCATGTAATGTAATACAGTACAGTAGCACTATGTAAAATGCTCTCTGATGTGATGTCAGAAAGATCGAGTATATGTAGCTACTCTGTGTGCGTTGTCCGTGCGCAATCGCTTTTCAGTTCAAGAAGTTCCTGAATTGGGTTCGCAGCGGCCAGCGGGGTGCTTACCTGCGGGCTGCGGCGTGTCGAGCCAGGCATTCCGTCGAGCAGGTGGCGCGCGGAGCCCTGCAACAAGGAGCTCGGCAGGATCCGCGAGAGCATACACTGATCAGAGCGCAAGCATCGTACCGAAGCCGGTAGAGTAGCGGCGACGCCTGCCGATTTAGCTAGGCACTCGCTACCTTCCTGGGATTTTCAGCGGTGGCGGTGTGAGGATTGAGGAAGCCGACGAGTAGCCAGACAGCATGTCCCGCTCAAGGTTTCCCTCCCCTAGTAGAAACCCAAAAATATGGCACCCATAGTTTTCCTCTCGTAAAATACGTACTGTATATAGTACTCAAAATAAGGAAAACACAAAATATCTTTTCAGTCCTGTAATGTCGATGGCTTGTAAGTGAATTTTTATTTTATTAATGAGACACGTATTACTACGTAAAAAAACTGATGTCACAACAACATCACTTTATTTATTAATATTATTCCAAATAAAAATTAGTAATATTGTATCATTTCTGCCTCAACTTAAATAACATCATTGTATGGTGCGAGCAAGGCAGTGTTGAGGGCGGCCAGCCTGCTCAGCTCAGTGAATTCCTCGAGCCGCGCATCAACATCCCGCCCCGGCGGAATACCACTAAGCTAAACCCAGCCGTAGGCGACAAGGCCCCGCGTCTTCTCCACACAGTCAGACAACACAAATGGCGGTGGCCCATCGGTGTCGCTGCTGTTATCGCCACGGTAGTCTCTGAGCAAGGCGGTGCAGACGTCTAGGACGCTCACCATGACGTTGCAGTCCACCTCACAAAAGTTGAGGCGACGCGCTGTTGATGTGCCGTTCTTGGCGCTTCATAGCATTTCCTTGATCTTGCCACTCGCAGTGACTAAGCTACCCCTGAGGACGTCGACACCGATGAGCGCCAGGTCACGAAGGTCCTTAGCCTCAACCGTCCGGTTGTTTGACTATAGTGTTGAGATGCAGAATTCCCCTGTGATTTCTTGGACTTTTTCAGAGTTGATTGAAGCATTCTTGCATGCTTGCACCAATAAATTGGTCGCAGGCTTTCCAGCACCGACATTGCTAGCTTGAGCAGCGATAGCCATGGAAAGGAGCATGGTAACAATGGCGGAGACGAACATGGATGTCGTAGATATAGTTGCCATAACTACGAGGCTATCTAGAAAGGCAAAGTTGTATGAATGATGAGAGAGACAGAGATAAATGATGTAGAAGGTTGTACTGGACAGAGATGGATGAAGGCGATGTACGTTTGTTGAGATTTATATATATAGTGGATACAACGGGGTTTCATAAATGCAATATATACAACTTGGCCACGGTTATGCAATCATTATTGACCACTCTGTGCACATATATGTATGTGTTCATGCTCATTTTGGATCTCATGTTATTAGTCAGTCCTAACTTGCATAAATTCGTCACCTCGATGTTCATATATTCATTAATGCAACACACATTGATGATGGATACCCAAATTATTTAGTGTGCGCTTTACTCACAAATACCCTAGTGCCTATTTTGGATATCCTCCTGCTAATATGTCTTAACTTCTAATAATAATACTAAATATATTTGTATGCTGGCCAATGACAGACATAGGAAGAAATGAATTTTCACGCCAAACCATGCCGAGGGACAAATTGCGAGAGACCGACATCTCAAACGCAATATTACTAATTATTACAAAGACTTTTTGGCATGCATTATCAAAGCTTGGCCACGGATATGCAATCATTATTGTCCACTCTACGCACATATATGTATGTGTTGATGATCATTTTGGATCTCATGTTGTTAATGGCTCCCAACATACATAAATCCGCCACTTTGTTGTTCAGATATTCACTAATGCAACACATAGTGATGATGGATAGCCAAATTATTTTTGTTTGCACTTTACTCGCATATACGCTAGTGCCTATTTTGGACATCCTCCTATTGATATGTCAAGCTTCTAATGATAATATGAAATACTTTCATATGCTGTCCAATGACAGACATAGGATGAAAATAATTTTCATGCCGAACCAATATGAGGGACGGATTGCGGGAGATCGACGTCTCAAACACTTCGCTAATATTACAAAGATCTTTTTGGCACACATCATCAAAGCGTACTGTCCACTCTATGCACATATATGTATGTGTTGATGCTTATTTTGGATACCATGTTATTAATCGGTCCTAACTTGCATAAATTTGCCACCTCGCTGTTCAGATATTCATTAATGCCCCACATATTGATGATGGATACCGAAATTATTTAATGTGCACTTTACTCACAGATACGCTAGTGCCTATTTTGGATATCCTTCTATTAATATGTCTAACCTCTATTAATAATTTGAAATACTTTCACATGCTAGCCAATGGCTGACATTGGAAGAAATGATTTTTCACGCCGAACCAAGATAAGGGACGAATTACGGGAGATCGACGTCTCAAATACTACACCACTAGTTATTACACATATCTTTTTGGACCTCCAATCTCCCCATTAATCACATCCTAGAAAGTGGTAAAATTTGGCCGAGAAGGCATCTAGCCCAAGAGCCTTGTTATGTTCCGTCTAAAAAACCGCATCCTTAATTTCTTCTTCGGAGAAGGGGATGTTAAAACTCATTTTCTGCCTCTGATACATACAGGGTATCATCTACTAAGAATACATCAATAGTAAATTACTTTTGATTGAAGGGAACAAGCACAATCAAAGATATCATCTACCAAGGACACGCCAATGGTATAGTTGTTTAACGAGTTGCACATAGAAAACCTTGACATAGCCAAGTCAAGGTTTTCTATGTGCTACTAAGGATATCATCTTTTTTGATAAATGACATTTCATAGAATTGATATATCAAGGTGATATAATCGCATCGAAAGAAAGTCCGGCCACTGCATAGCTTGATGCACACAGCCAATAAGTCCAACCGACCCAAAAATAAATATCGTTTTACAGCTAAAATAATAAAACAGTCCAGCCTATGGTGTGGCAGATCCTATCCGAAGATCACACCGCCATCCACGGGGGGAGAAAACCTCCCTGCTGTACGCTCCAGCCGTGTAGACGCCATCATAAAAAGGTCCCTATCCTCCGACATCTGCAGGATAGACCAAGTACGGAGCCATCACGTACATACATGAATAACCTGCATAGAAGATGAGACACATCTATTATTAAAAACCACATCATTTCTGGTAAGCCACAATGCCCAACATAAGGCAGCCGCCCCCATAAAAATATATGCAAAATATGTTTATCAATACCCCGCAACCAGTTGCTGAACATGTTATATGCACTACATGCGGGGTATAAATTTGAAGCTACTTGAACTATGACCCAAACTGCTCGAGCGAACTTACATTCAAAAAATAAGTATTTAATAGACTCGTCATGTTGGCAAAAGACACATGTCTTGATACCTTGCTAATTGTGTTGTGCCAGATTATCTCTAGTTAAAATGACCCCTCTATTTAGAAACCAGAGAAATATCTTCATTCTTAGAGGACTTTTAAACTTCCACTAAGAATATCATCTACTAAGGACACGCAAATGGTACAGTTGTTTAACGAGTTGCATACAGAAAACCTTGACATCGAACATTTAAACTCCCTGGAAATTATTTACTGCCTAAAACCAAGGTCTGGTGCCTTCTTCACACATCCGGGCAACTCAAATGGCGGTGGCTCGTCGTTGTCACTGACGTTATCGCCGCGGTAGTACTTGAGAAAGGCATCGCAGACGTTCAAGATGCTCGTTGTGACGTTGTAGTACACCTTGTAAAAAATAGAGTGAATTTCACTTTTTACCCCATATTTATACATTTGTGATACTAATTACCCCTTCGAGTGAAAATTCGTCTAGAATACCCCTTTTGAAATCTTTGGACCCTTGTTTTTTGATGCGTGTCCATCAGGTAAGGTGTGAGGTGACGTCCTGTATCCAAAAACATGTGGACGGCCACAAGGAGTGGAACAGATAGACAAGAGAAGCTTGGACAAGATCGCCAATGATGCCCTCCGATCCTTACAGTTTTTTTTACAAATCAATGACGCAACATGCCGATCCTATCGACCATAAACAGACAAAATGTAAAACTGGGTAAAACCGTGTTAAAAGTCTCCAAAATCTGACATTTCGATAAAAATTCCGCTAAATAGGGTAATATGTGTCACAAATATACAACTACAAGGTAAAAAATGGAATTCACTCTAAAAAAATAAGGCGGCGTGCCGTTCTTGGCGCTTTGTAGCACTTCCTTGACCTTGGGATTTTTAGCGGTGGCTGTGTGATGCTGTCGTAGTAGCATTTGAAAGTGACGGTACAGCCTATTTTCTTCTCTAGTCCACAGTTGTCACAACTTATACTAGAAAGTTCTCCAATCGATCAATAAACTGAAGCTTAGTTAAGAAAATTCAGAGAAATAGGGAGGAACAAAGAAAGGGATGCGAGAGAGGCCGAGCCAACTGGAAACACTCCCTTTGACGTGCCAAAAGTAACGGCAAACCACTCCCTTTGACGTGCGCCCTTGGATGCTCATGAAGGAAATGGTACTGAAAGATCTGAGTTGCTCAATAATAACCAAAATAATCCCGCTGTCGATTTTGTTAGGCTATTTATCTTCCGTTCATGACAATTCCCCCACCCCCTAAGATGACACTCGCCGTTGAGTTTGATTACTTGGAAACACTGTCTGAATGAACTCTTCATCCTCCCAGCTGGTTGTTGTCTCCAGTAAATTCACCCATAGCCTCAGCTGCGAGCTCCGCTATCTCACCATCATGCTGCACGACGACGAGGCCGTGAGTTGCCGAGCCATACCCTGCCGCCAATCGTGTCACGCCCGTGCTCCTGCGTCGGTGCTCCCCGCTCCTGCCCAGCTACCAGTCGTCCTCGTGGAAGATGTTGGCCTCAGAGCAAGTATAATAAGTCCTAGTCAGTTGGCAATAACACATATGCCATGTCATAAAATCCTAGCTAGAAGGGATAGAAAGGTGAAAAGAGAGCAACACGCTACATCAGTCGCTGGGCGCTAGCACAGGTAACTAGAAAAAATGCTTGCATGCAGCACGTGAACAAGTACAACCCTCTTTCCTCCCAATCAAGAGTGAGAGAGAGAGGCTATTTTTGGGCCAAGTCAGGCCTGTCATATGGTTGCCACTGGTTAGAAAGGCTATCAAAACCCTATCAAGAGGTCATAAGTGCTATTTGCAACACTATGTACCAGATCAGGTACCGATTTGCAAAAAAAATGAAGAGTGGTACCAATTCATTGACCTAGCCCCAATTGTGATACTTATGTGCAATTAACTCCTCGAAAAAGAAGGGTTTGAGGCCATATCTCACATAGAGCGTAGTAAAGTGTCGAGATCAGATGGATTCCCTGCTGAGTTATATCAGAAATGTTGGGGGATCATTAAGGGGTAATCTTCTTCAAATATTCTTGGACTTACACAATGATAATCTTTTGTTGTTTTGTCTCAACTTTGGTATTATTACATTTTTACCCAAGAAAGTTGATGTTGTGCGGACTGAGCAATTTAGGCCCATTTGCTTGTTGAACGTCAAGGTGGGTACTAATAGATTGACTGTATCGCTCATACGATCGTGCGCCCAATATAGACTGCCTTTATGCTGTTGGAAAACATTGCATGGAAAACAAAAAAAAATCTACGCACACACAAGATCTATCAAGGAGATGCATATCAACGAGAGGAGGAGAGTGTGTCTACGTACCCTCGTAGACCGTAAGTAGAAGCGTTTCATAACGCGGTTGATGTAGTTGAACTTTCTTCGCGATCCAACCGATCTAGTACCGAACGTACGGCACCTCCGCATTCTGACGTCCCTCGCCTTCTTGATCCAGCAAGACGTCAAGGTAGTAGATGAGTTCCGTCAGCACGACGGCGTGGTGACGGTGATGGTGAAGTGATCTCCGCAGGGCTTCGCCTAAGCACTACAAAAATATGACCGGGGTGTAAACGA
>NC_041382.1:704459563-704460695 GCF_002162155.2 Triticum dicoccoides | reverse complement strand
GGGGAATCCTATTCCACTCTTTCCTTTCCCTTCCCCTCTTTCCTTCTCCTCCTAGGCCGGCCCATTTGGGGGGCGCACCAGCCCCTTGTGGCTGGTGCGTTTCCCCTCTTGGCCCATAAGGCCCATATCTTTCCCCGGGGGTGCCCGGAACCCCTTCCCGTGACCCGATAAGTACCCGATACCCCCCGAAACACTTTCAATGTCCGAATACTATCGTCCTATATATAAATCTTTACCTCTCGACCATTTCGAGACTTCTCGTCATGTCCGTGATCTCAACCGAGACTCCGAGCAACATTCGGTCACCAAATCACAAAACTCATATAATACTATATCGTCAACGAACGTTAAGCGTGCGGACCCTACGGGTTCGAGAAATTTGTAGACATGACCGAGACACCTCTCTGGTCAATAACCAATAGCGGAACCTGGATGCCCATATTGGTTCCTACATATTCTACGAAGATCTTTATCGGCCAAACCGTTATGATAACATACTGTTGGGGAACGTAGTATTTCAAAAAATTTGCCTATGATCACGCAAGATCTATCTAGGTGAAGCATAGCAATGAGCGGGGAGAGTGTGTCCATGTACCCTCGTAGACTGAAAGCGGAAGCGTTTAGTAACGCGGTTGATGTAGTCGAACGTCTTCGCGATCCAACCGATCAAGTACCGAACGCACGGCACCTACGCGATCTGCACACGTTCAGCCTGGTGACGTCCCTCGAACTCTTGATCCAGCTGAGGTCGAGGGAGAGTTCCGTCAGCACGACGGTGTGGTGACGGTGATGATGAAGTTACCGACGCAGGGCTTCGCCTAAGAACTACGACGATATGACCGAGGTGTGAAACTGTGGAGGGGGGCACCGCACACGGCTAAAAGATCAACTTGTGTGTCTATGGGGTGCCCCCTCCCCCGTATACAAAGGAGGGGAGGAGGAGGCCGACCGGCCACAAGGGGCACGCCCAAGGGGAGGATTCCTACTCCTAGTAGGAGTAGGTTTCCCCCTTTCCTAGTCCAACTAGGAGAAGGAAGGAGAGGGAGAGGGAGAGGGAAAGAGGGGCCGCCCCCTCCTCCTCTAGTCCTATTCGGACTCCCCTTGGGCGGGGCGCCACCTCCTGGCTGCTGCC
>NC_041382.1:704387776-704459382 GCF_002162155.2 Triticum dicoccoides | reverse complement strand
AACCATCCGAAACTCTCCGGAACACTTTCGGTGTCCGAACAACATGGTCCAATATATCAATCTTTATGTCTCGACCATTTTGAGACTCCTCGTCATGTCTGTGTTCTCATTCAGGACTCCGAACAACCTTTGGTACATCAAATCACATAAACTCATAATACTAATCGTCATCGAACGTTAAGCGTGCGGACCCTACGGGTTTGAGAACTATGTAGACATAACTCAGACACCTCTCTGGTCAATAACCAATAGTAGAACCTGGATGCTCATATTGGCTCCTACATATTCTATGAAGATCTTTATCGGTCAAACCGCACAACAACATACGTTGTTCCATTTGTCATCGGTATGTTACTTGCCCGAGATTTGATCATCGGTATCATCATACCTAGTTCAATATCATTATTGGCAAGTCTCTTTACTCGTTCCGTAATGCATCATCCCGCAACTAACTCATTAGTCACATTGCTTGCAAAGCTTATAGTGATGAGCATTACCGAGAGGGCCCAGAGATACCTCTCCGATACAAGGAGTGACAAATCGTAATCTCAATCTATGCCAACTCAACAAACACCATCGGAGACACCTGTAGAGCATCTTTATAATCACCCAGTTACGTTGTGACGTTTGATAGCGCACAAGGTGTTCCTCCGGCATTCGGGAGTTGCATAATCTCATAGTCTGAGGAACATGTATAAGTCATGAAGAAAGCAATAACAATAAATTAATCGATCATAGTGCTAAGCTAATGGATGGGTCCTGTCCATCACATCATTCTCTAATGATGTGATCCTGTTCATCAAATGACAACACGTGTATATGGCTAGGAAACTTAACCATCTTTGATTAACGAGCTAGTCAAGTAGAGGCATACTAGGGACACTCTGTTTGTCTATGTATTCACATATGTACTAAGTTTCTGGTTAATACAATTCTAGAATGAATAATAAACATTTATCATGATATAAGGAAATATAAATAACAACTTTATTATTGCCTCTAGGGCATATTTCCTTCACATATGTAATTCCCTTTGTCCATCTCTATGTTACTTGCCTGATATTCGATCGCCGATATCTTCATACCTAGTCCAATCTCGTTACCGGCAAGTTGATAACCCACAAGTATAGGGGATCAATTGTAGCCTCTTTCGATAAGTAAGAGTGTCGAACCCAACGAGGAGCTAAATGTAGAACAAATATTCCCTCACGTTCTATCGACCACCGATACAACTCTACGCACGCTTAACATTCGCTTTACCTAGAACAAGTATGAAACTAGAAATACTTTGTAGGTGTTATTGGATAGGTTTGCAAGATAATAAAGAGCACGTAAATAAAAAGTAGGGGCTGTTTAGATGAAGACACAACTAAGTTAGGTTTAGTAGAGAGCTTTCTGTCACACAAGAAAGTTATTTGTCCCTAGGCAATCAATAACTAGACCGGTAATCATTATTGCAATTTTATTTGAGGGAGATGAAGGAAAAATTCCCTAGAGGCAATAATAAAGTTATTATTTATTTCCTTATATCATGATAAATGTTTATTATTCATGCTAGAATTGTATTAACTGGAAACATGATACATGTGTGAATACATAGACAAACAGAGTGTCACTAGTATGCCTCTACTTGACTAGCTTGTTGATCAAAGATGGTTATGTTTCCTAGCCATAGACATGAGTTGTCATTTGATTAACGGGATCACATCATTAGGAGAATGATGTGATTGACTTGACCCATTCCATTAGCTTAGCACTTGATCGTTTAGTATGTTGCTATTGCTTTCTTCATGACTTATACATGTTCCTATGACTATGAGATTATGCAACTCCCGTTTACCGGAGGAACACTTTGTGTGCTAACAAACGTCACAATGTAACTGGGTGATTATAAAGGTGCTCTATAGGTGTCTCCGAAGGTACTTGTTGAGTTGGCATATTTCGAGATTAGGATTTGTCACTCAGATTGTCGGAGAGGTATCTCTGGGCCCACGCGGTAATGCACATCACCATAAGCCTTGCAAGCAATGTAACTAATGAGTTAGTTGCGGGATGATGTATTACGGAGCGAGTAAAGAGACTTGCCGGTAACGAGATTGAACTAGGTATTGAGATACCGACGATCGAATCTCGGGCAAGTAACATACCGATGCCAAAGGGAACAACGTATGTTGTTATGCGGTTTGACCGATAAAGATCTTCGTAGAATATGTGGGAGCCAATATGAGCATCCAGGTTCCGCTATTGGTTATGACCAGAGATGTGTCTCGGTCATGTTTACATAGTTCTTGAACCCGCAGGGTCCGCACGCTTAAAGTTCAGTGACGATCGATATTATGAGTTTATGTGATTTGATGTACCGAAGGTAGTTCGGAGTCCCGGATTAGATCGGGGACATGACGAGGAGTCTCGAAATGGTCGAGACATAAATATTGATATATTGGACGACTATGGCCGGACACCAGAAAGGTTCCGGAAGGTTTCAGACATATATCGGAGTACCGGGGGTTACCGGAACCCCCCCGGGGGCTTAATGGGCCTACATGGGCCTTAGTGGAAATAGAGGGAAGCAAGGTGAGTGTGGGGCGCACCCCCCCAAGGCCCAAACCGAATTGGTTTAGGGCAAGGGGGGGCGGCCCCCTCTTTGCTTCTCCTCCTCTCCCTTTCCTTCCCCCTCTCCTACTCCTACTAGGAATAGGAGGAGTCCTACTCCTAGTGGGAGTAGGACCCCCCCTTGGCGCGCCTCTCCCTGGACGGCCGCCTCCTTCCCCTTGCTCCCTTATATACGGGGGCAGGGGGGCACCCCATAGACACACAAGTTGATCTATTGATCTCTCCCAGCCGTGTGCGGTGCCCCCCTCCACCATATTCCACCTCGGTCATATCGTAGCGGTGCTTAGGCGAAGCCCTACGTCGGTAGCAACATCATCACCGTCATCACACCATCGTGCTGACGGAACTCTCCCGTGAAGCTCTGCTGGATCGGAGGTCGCGGGACGTCATCGAGCTAAACGTGTGCTGAACTCGGAGATGTCGTACGTTCGGTACTTGGATCGGTTGGATCGTGAAGAAGTACGACTACATCAACCGCGTTGTGCTAATGCTTCCACTTTCAGTCTATGAGGGTACGTGGACAACACTCTCCCCTCTTGTTGCTATGCATCACCATGATCTTGCGTGTGCGTAGGAATTTGTCACAGCCCCAGTTCAGCCCTTGCTTGTCTTTGCATCATCATCTTGCATCATGATTAAATTCCATTAAAATTTGAAATGGGGATTGTCTAAACCCTAGCATTAAAGGATTTAACTAGGTTCAAACTTAAAACTTTTCAATGAACCCAAAATGCCCTTCATAAATGTCCACCATCTTTGGTCCTGGCTAAACCCTCTGCCAAAAATGGTTTCATATTTTTGGAGGCTATTCTGGATTTTTGACTTAAATCATAAGTATTTGAATTTGGACATTTAAATTCTATAAAATATTTTAAATGTCCAAATAATCTTGAAAGCAGTTGAGGGCTATTGGAAATAGTTTCAAAAGTGCCCACAATTATTTTCAGGATTTTACAAAATGAATTAGTATTTTTACTAATTCAAAACAGAAAAAATAGAAAACAGAAACTAAATTAAGAGAGAGAAAGAGTTTACCTGGGCTTCTTACCTACAGCAGAGCCGGCCCAGCTCCTGTTCTGGCCCAGCCCACCAGGGGCTCCCCGATCTTCTTCCTCCTTCGACAGAAGGACAGAGGGCGCGTGCCCGATGCGCGCGACCACGCGCCGCGCCACCTCCTGCTTCCCGACGCTGCCCCGACGTTCCTACGAGCGCCACGCACCCCCCTGGACCCTCTCGCTCACTCCCTCGATCTCATCCCCCTCCTCTGCTCTCCCTCCCCCTCTTGCCCGAGCGCAGCCGTCGCCGCCGCTCGTCGTTGCCGCGTCCACCGACCTCCCCGCGCCCATCCGGGTATGCCACAAGCTCCACCTCGACCCCTGCGTCCTCTGCACCAAGCCAGGCGCCTCCAGGAGCCCCGTGACGACGTCCCCGACCCCTTCTTCCTCCTCGGGTCGCCGGAGATCCCCTTCGCCGCCCGCTCGCTCCGACGCTTCCCCGAGCCCGTTTTGACGCCTCTGCACTCGCCGTGAGCCCCTCCTTCTTTCCCCCCTGCCCCTTGCTTGCTCCCATCCTCTAGCCGCCGCCCGGAGATCACCCGAGGCCGCTGTCTGCCACGGCCAACGAACCCCGTGCTCTCGGGCCCCTCCGCTCAGACCAGTCGCTCCGGCGTGCTTCTGCTGCCCCGTAGGTGCCGCCTAGCCACTCTGTTTCCTTGCCCGAGCAACGCAGCCGCATCCCCGTGTGTGTCCGAGCTCCGGCCGCCGCCTGGCTTGACGCCACCGCTGCTGCCGTCCACCTTGCTCCCTCCCATGGCCACCACCGGATGCGCCGCACTGCCAGCAACCCATAGCCGCAAACCGCGCCCTAAATGGTGCTCTGTAGCGCGATTCCGACTCCCTCCGCCACGGATTTGGTCGCCGACGGCTAAACGCCGGCGGCTGACGTGGCCGTCATTAGCTTGAGGCTAATTAGCGCATTAGTCTCACCCTGTGCCACTGACAGACCGGCCCCACCCCCTAGTTAACCGCGGGGTAAACCCCTGTTAAATTTTAACTTAAACAACATGGACCCACACGTCAGTTGACCCGCGGACGTCATCGTTGACTGGCCCCACCTGTCTGTGACTCGAGCCAGCACTGTGAGACTGACCAGTGGGACCCACTGGTCAGGTTTGACCTGGCCAGCCATAGTTGACCTAATGACGTCATTCTTACGTCATGCTGACACAGTAAAGCCTTTTCTGGAATTTAAATAAATCCTAAATGATTTATTATTTTCAGAAAATGCCTAAAACTCCTAAAAAATCATAGAAATTCAACCGTAACTCCAAATGAAATAAATTATATATGAAAAATTATCAGAAAAATTCAAGGAATCTGTTTATGGCATTTGCATGCATGTTTGAACAACCTAGGGTTGCTGTACAGGGCAATTTGCATAAATGACATTTAAATAAGCACATATGGAGTTTGAATTTGAACCCTTGGTTCAAACCAACTTCATTTAATATGATTGCTAGTTGCATTAGCTCAATCAACAACATATTGCCATGACATTATCATGCATCATAATTGTTGCATTGCATTGATTGTGTTCCTCCTTGTTTGCCGGTATTTGTCCCCTCTCAATAGACGTGGTTCCAACGACGAGTTCGGTGACACCGATAAAGAACTATACTATCTTCAGAAGTGCCAGGCAAGCAAAACCCCCTTGCTCATTCCGATACAATCCCACTCTCTCGCTCTTGCTCTCTTTTACTGCATTAGGACAACAACGATTCAACTGTTACATGTTGCGGTAGTTGAACCCCTTCCTTTGCATGACCTGTCATTGCCACAGTAAATGGATAAAACCCACTAGCATGCGTAGGAGTTGTTTGAGCCCTGATGTGCCTACTCATTCATGCTTGTTTGTCATGCCTGCTACTGCTTAGAGTTGAGTCAGGTCTGATTCATCGAGGGTGAATTGGAACAGTGATGAACATGTCCTACTGTGTGTGAGCTAAGTGTGTGAACACGATTTGGTAAAGGTAGCGGTGAGAGGCCATGTAGGGGTACATGGTGGGTTGTCTCATTGCAGCTGTCCTCAGGAACTGAGTTCTGTGTCTGTGATCCATGAACAACTACTACCACTCATTGGGATCCTTAATTGACCCTCTCGGCTTCTTAATCACAATAGTACTCTGTCCAGGAGTTGCAACTAGTTTCTGGTGTTTGTAGGTTATGTGTTGGCGGCCGTGCGTAGCGCTGACCCTAGGGGTGGGCTATGTTGCGGTAGATACACCGTGGCACGGTGTACCGGGTGCCCGTTTGGTGTCTCGGGAACCCTGTTCACATTGTTCGGGGCCGTATGTGGAAACCTCGGCCGGACTCCCTGCGGATGGAACCTGGATAGGCGATAAACCTGGACTAGAGACTTAAGTGTTTAGGTAGGCCGTGGCCGACACCCTCGCCAGGCTTCCGCTTGAAGGTTGCCGAGATACATGACGTGTATATGGTGGTAAGTGGTGGGAGCGTGTGTGAAGAAGTACACCCCTGCAGGGTTATCATTATCTATTCGAATAGCCGGATTCCTCGGATATGGAAACTTGGACCCCTTGCATAGTTCATAGACAAGTGAAAGTGGAGACTCTAAAACTCGCAAGATAAGTGTGAGTGCTATGGATGGCCTTCTCGTAGGGAGACGGGAGCAGTTCCATAGTGGTGTATTGAATGGTGAATATGTGGACTCGTGTGCGCCACCTCAAAAGAGTTGCTTGCAGTCGTAGTTCAGGTTAGCCACTGAGTCAAAGCTGGCTTGCTGTAGTTAAACTCCACCACCCCCCCTTGTTGATACCGATGCATATGTAGATAGTTCTGATGTAAGTCTTGCTGGGTACATTTGTAGTCACGTTTGCTTATTTTATGTTTTGCAGAGAGACGTCAGTCTCGCTAGTAGTTCCGTGTGGACTTCGACGTTTAGCTTGATACCTCAGCTACGATCTTGTGCCCTTGGCAGGATCTGGTAGATAGTCAGGCTTCTCAGCCTTCTTCATTTGTAGTTGTCTGCACTCAGACAAGTTAAGCTTCCGCATGTGCTTGTTGCTTGTATGCTCTGTATGTTGGGTCATGAGACCCATGTTTGTAATATCTCGCTCCTCGAAGCCTAATGAATAAATACTTTGAGTCGTAGAGTTATGTTGTGATGCCATGTTGTATTTACACATATCGAGCATATTGTGTGTATGATTGAAATGCTTGGTATGTGTGGGATCCGACAATCTAGTTGTTTATCCTTGGCAGCCTCTCTTATGGGGAAATGTAGTCCAGTGCTTCCTTGAGCCATAGTAGTCCGCTACAGCCCGGTTCACCGGAGTCCTGCTAGCCCAGCACTACTGCTCAGATCACTTGACTGGCCGGCATGTGTTTCACTTCGTTCCTGCGTCTGTCCCTTCGGGGAAATGTCACGCGGTGACATCCGGAGTCCTGTTAGCCCAGTGCTACAACCCGGATTCACATGCTGCTGACCGACATGCTCGATGTGATTCATGTATGCCTGTCCCCATAGGTTAGTGCCGCTTTGGGTTCATGACTAGCCATGTCGGCCCAGGTTCTCTGTCATATGGATGCTAGCGACATTATCATATACGTGAGCCAAAAGGCGCAAACGGTCCCGGGCCATGGTAAGGTGACACCCGTGGGAATACCGTGCGTGAGGCCGCAAAGTGATATGAGGTGTTACCAGCTAGATCGATGTGACTTGGAATCGGGGTCCTGACAGCGTGGGTATCAGAGCCTGACTGCCTGTAGGATTACCAAGCCAAACTGGTCGAAGTTGTGTCTAGAAATGCTTTAGTTATGTAGGGGAATTGATTGTGGAAGGGAACGTAAGGCTCTTTTTACTCCTTTACCTTATGCCCTCTGATCTGAGTCATTCTCTTCTCATTCTACGCGGGTTAAGAAACTAGGCCTTCTCATCTATCTATCAGGATGACGTGTTACTAATCCGTAAACTTATAGGATTGTTGGATTCAAGTCTCAGTTCAGTTCCTTTTACCTCCGTATGCTCATAGCTAGCCTCAGAACCTTGATATTGTAATGTTGAGTGGTCATGCCACTATTTTGCGGGATGTCTCAATTTTTTTTTTGAGCATTTACAACCGTTATGCTATCCGAGTCATCCCAGGTTTCTAAGTAGTCTGATGCATTTGCAAAACCCTTCCTCCTGTTCCTGATGTCCATTTGGGCCAGATTAATCACACTAATCGGTGAGTTGAGGTACTCTGTTGCCTCGACATATATGTTGGAGTTATTACTGTGACCCTATGTGTCTTAGGGGATCACCTAGTAATCTAGCCATGTTTTGTGTTCCCAGTGTGATGATTCTGGCCACCATTCTCGAAAGCATCCCGTGATGCCACTTAGTAGTAGGCATTCTACTCTTGGGCTTTTGAACCCGAGATTCACTCTACTTACCTCATGTTGATAGTGTTTGATAGTTCCTTTAGGATATTAGTAACCTTGCCTTAGTCCTCGAGGTCCGTGGTATTTCTTTCTTCCAAATACTATGAACCACTCATGGCAGAAGTTTGTTGTATCAAAAGATCACAATCAGAGTACTCTTGAGGAGTCCTCCATTCATAATTGTGATTCTGTCAGTTCTACCTTTCTGCATGGGTTATCCGGAAGAAACCTGTTGAACTTGATTCGACATACTAATCTATGCATCCACAACTCAGAAAGTTATATGTTCCTTGAGTTGTTCCTCTTTAGTTGTATTCCGATCATCTTCTATCAGTTGATAGCCAAGAGTATTGTGCATCCGTGTTATCAATGTTTATTATTCTCGTGGTACGTTAAGCCATTCCATTTCAGAATAATTAGGAGAAACAAACTCCAGTACCTCATCCATATCCAGGATTGGGTCAAAGTAGTTGTGTTCTGCAGATCAAATGCCAATCCAGCTTTTGCTCTGTTCTACCCTAGAGTATTACCCCCTTTATGTCAGGATTGTCATGAGAATTGCACCCTCTCTCATGAATTCTTGACACAGTGATACTTCTTACCATCATTTTTCATTCCTCGGTCCCGTGTTATCGCAACCGGAATGCCGACAAGTGAACCATGATGTGTGAAATCAATACTCCTAGCAACTAGTTGCTAGGTAGCTAATGGACAATAATTTCTTTCTTAGTGTGTTGGTTATTGAATCATCATCCTAAGATTGATCGTGCTACCTAGTCCATTTTCCCTGGTGCACTCTTCGATCAATGAGTTAGGATTGGGTCAGTCCCTCGCTCTCTTGATCATATCGTCTTGCTCTGAAAAGCAAGATTGTTTCCGAGCTTAGGAACATATCGGTGGTTCGTGATTTTCTGAATTTTTCCTCGGAAGTATCACTAGGTTGTCACCTGACCGCTATGTTGAGTTCGTGATCATGTTGGTTTTCCTCCAAACCACCCATTCTCCAAGAATCTATGTTGGATACCCTGAGCTAGTTGGTTAAGCTAAACAACAACTTGGAGAGTTGGAAGATGAAAACTTGTCCGACTTAGTTCATCGCTAAGGGATATCCTTGTGTGTGTGTGTGTGTGTGTGTGTGTGTGTGTTGAAGAAAGATGATATCTTCATCGACTGATTCCCGTGATCAGCTGTTGAATCTATTATCTTGTCCAAACCTTGATTTGAGTGTGGGCTATCGTCAAATAAAATCAGAACCAACGATGTTCATAATGTTGTCTTACTTGCGGTTGTCCCTCGAGCATACACCATTATATCTTTGGTCTGACCAATACTATCACATTGTTCACATAGTGGTGGAAGTCCAGTGATATGGAAATCCCGATGAGTTGCTGTTGAGCCCATCAGCGGCATTTTGTCTCCTCCATGATTGTGTTGAACATCCAGCTAGTGTTGGAAACTTATGTAAGCATTTTCTTCACGCCCAGTTCATGAAGTATATGTTTGGATGAAAGAAGTGACTTCCTTTGATTCACGTGCATTTGATGTAAGTTGCTGCCGTGAATTCGAAAAGTTTGTTTTGCTTCCTCTGGAATCATCCCAAGTCAGTCATGCACGTGTGAAGTACTCTATGGTCTGATAGACTGATCATCTTCATTCCATATGTATCCATAGCACACCAAGCCACTTGTTGACTTGTTCAGGGAGAAGAAGTTCTCCATAAGAGCTAATCATATGACTTATGCAAGGACTTCGATATCCTTGATGATGGTTCCCAACTAGGACTCAGCAGTGTTTCATTGTAAGACTACTATGTGATCATGCTTGTCTGGGACAACATGTTCACATGTGTTTAGCAGAACCATCTCATGTTTTGGAGCTTACTACCGTAGTTCATTTCCCCGAGAACCTCGCAACGTCGTCTCGTCGATTTGTGTTGCAAACCTTAATTTTCCTTTCTAGACTCGATGAGTCTGGAATATCCTGACACCAACCAGATCTGAATCTCAGGCAGATATGATGGTTGGAGCATTTTCCAAGAACTATAATATTGGTCCCTCGATAACCGGTAAGTGGATGTCGTGGCCAACACATCCAGCCGGAAGACCTATAATTGTAGTATCTCGATTGAAGAAAGTTGGCCACCTCCCCATGAGGAATTCGTAGGATTTACCTCCCTAGTTAATCCTTACGGATTCTTGTGCTCCCGAAGTCCGATCTTTTACTTGATGTTCTATATATCAAACCATATCTATGAATGGGATACACTAGCACATCAAGGAGAACATTAGAAGCGGAGTGCTATATGTCCCTCGGCCGATCATCCAGATTTTGTTTCCTTGGCTTTGCTAAGGTGAAATCTGAGAAAGTGTTATCTTCCTTTGCATCTGCATCACCCATCACCATTCACCATGGTGGTATGTTGTGTTGCTAGGATCCTTGACACGGATATTGGTAAAACCTTGATGAATATGGACATGCTCAAGTTCTTGAGAGCACGCGCAAGCACCAGGTTTTACCGTTGGCGCTAACTGGGATTTGCTTCCAGTTTCCTCGGTTATGTTATAACCTTTTCAAACAGTGGACTCACTCTCGACTGTTGAGTTCTTCCCCAGTTACTAGAATCATTCCCAACATTTGCATTTTGTTCCCAGCTTGCACCTCAGTAGTTGTTGTTCAGGATCATCTTCAAAAGTGGACTTACCATGGGTCTCATCCATTTCCGATGATAAGCAAAAAAATCATCCATTGCGTTGTCTTCAACAAGATAGTCCACATCATCCATTCTGGTGTGAGTATGCCATTCTTTCGAATTCGTTCAAACGGTCGTTTGTGATTGCCTTGGGATGGTATAGAGAGTTGCAATGATCTTTGAATCAAAAGTAATTCTTTTTGCCACTTAGGGAAATAGTTCCATGAGTCACCTTCCCCAAGGTGTCCCGCTATGAAATCATGGCAATTATCTCCTCGTCGTTTGAAACCATGCACCATTCTACTCCAACGTGAAGATGTTGCCTAGCAAATTGGACCTTTGTCATCTGCTACCCTTTTCCTCATTCCAAATGTTTGTCTTGTGTCTCAGCTCAAGAGATGTTTCAATGTCTCATTCCATGAGTTGGTCCTGAGTTGTTTGATCTTCGAGAAGATCGATTCTTCTAGAATTTTTCCTTTCCTCTCCTACCATGTTAGTTGGAGTTCTCAGAGCAAGACATCGAGACAAAGATGGTGATCGCGTCAACGTTCCTATGCAGTGCAACCTGGATCGTGAAGACCGTGTTAGTTGTGCCCCTCTGTCTTCTTACCTCACGTCTTGAATCTTGGGACGAGATTCTTGTTTAGTGGGGGTGAGTTGTCACAGCCCCAGTTCAGCCCTTGCTTGTCTTTGCATCATCATCTTGCATCATGATTAAATTCCATTAAAATTTGAAATGGGGGTTGTCTAAACCCTAGCATTAAAGGATTTAACTAGGTTCAAACTTAAAACTTTTCAATGAACCCAAAATGCCCTTCATAAATGTCCACCATCTTTGGTCCTGGCTAAACCCTCTGCCAAAAATGGTTTCATATTTTTGGAGGCTATTCTGGATTTTTGATTTAAATCATAAGTATTTGAATTTGGACATTTAAATTCTATAAAATATTTTAAATGTCTAAATAATCTTGAAAGCAGTTAAGGGCTATTGGAAATAGTTTCAAAAGTGCCCACAATTATTTTCAGGATTTTACAAAATGAATTAGTATTTTTACTAATTCAAAACAGAAAAGAAAAAAAATAGAAAACAGAAACTAAATTAAGAGAGAGAAAGAGTTTACCTGGGCTTCTTACCTGCAGTAGAGCCGGCCCAGCTCCTGTTCTGGCCCAGCCCACCAGGGGCTCCCCGGTCTTCTTCCTCCTTCGACAGAAGGACACAGGGCGCGTGCCCGATGCGCGCGACCACGCGCCGCGCCACCTCCTGCTTCCCGACGCTGCCCCGACATGCCTACGATCGCCACGCACCCCCCTGGACCCTCTCGCTCACTCCCTCGATCTCATCCCCCTCCTCTGCTCTCCCTTCCCCTCTTGCCCGAGCGCAGCCGTCGCCGCCGCTCGTCGTTGCCGCGTCCACCGACCTCCCCGCGCCCATCCGGGTATTCCACAAGCTCCACCTCGACCCCTGCGTCCTCTGCACCAAGCCAGGCGCCTCCAGGAGCCCCATGACGATGTCCCCGACCCCTTCTTCCTCCTCGGGTCGCCGGAGATCCCCTTCGCTGCCCGCTCGCTCCGACGGTTCCCCGAGCTCGTTTCAACGCCTCTGCACTCGCCGTGAGCCCCTCCTTCTTTCCCCTCTGCCCCCCTGCTTGCTCCCGTCCTCTAGCCGCCGCCCGGAGATCACCCGAGGCCGCCGCCCGCCATGGCTGACGAACCCCGTGCTCTCGGGCCCCTCCGCTCAGACCAGTCGCTCCGGCGTGCTTCTGCTGCCCCGTAGGTACCGCCTAGCCACTCTGTTTCCTTGCCCGAGCAACGCAGCCACATCCCCGCGTGCGTCCGAGCTCCGGCCGCCGCCTGGCTTGACGCCACCGCTGCTGCCGTCCACCTCGCTCCCTCCCGTGGCCACCACCGGATGCGTCGCACTGCCAGCAACCCATAGCCGGAAACCGCGCCCTAAATGGTGCTCTGTAGCGCGATTCCGACTCCCTCCGCCGCGGATTTGGTCGCCGACGGCTAAACGCCGGCGGCAGACGTGGCTGCCATTAGCTTGAGGCTAATTAGCGCGTTAATCTCATCATGTGCCACTGACAAACCGGCCCCACCCCCTAGTTAACCGCGGGGTAAACCCCTGTTAAATTTTAACTTAAACAACATGGACCCACACGTGAGTTGACCCGCGGATGTCATCGTTGACTGGCCCCACCTGTCTGTGACTCGAGCCAGCACTGTGAGACTGACCAGTGGGACCCACTGGTCAGGTTTGACCTGGCCAGCCACAGTTGACCTGATGATGTCATTCTTACGTCATGCTGACGCAGTAAAGCCTTTTGTGGAATTTAAATAAATCCTAAATGATTTATTATTTTCAGAAAATGCCCAAAACTCCTAAAAAATCATAGAAATTCAACCGTAACTCCAAATGAAATAAATTATATATGAAAAATTACCAGAAAAATTCAAGGAATCTGTTTGTGGCATTTGCATGCATGTTTGAACAACCTAGGGTTGCTGTACAGGGCAATTTGCATAAATGACATTTAAATAAGCACATATGGAGTTTGAATTTGAACCCTTGGTTCAAACCAACTTCATTTAATATGATTGCTAGTTGCATTAGCTCAATCAACAACATATTGACATGACGTTATCATGCATCATAATTGTTGCATTGCATTGATTGTGTTCCTCCTTGTTTGCCGGTATTTGTCCCCTCTCGATAGACGTGGTTCGGACGACGAGTTCGGTGACACCGATAAAGAACTATACTATCTTCAGAAGTGCCAGGCAAGCAAAACCCCCTTGCTCATTCCGATACAATCCCACTCTCTCGCTCTTGCTCTCTTTTACTGCATTAGGACAACAACGATTCAATTGTTACATGCTGCGGTAGTTGAATCCCTTCCTTTGCATGACCTGTCATTGCCACAGTAAATGGATAAAACCCACTAGCATGAGTAGGAGTTGTTTGAGCCCTGATGTGCCTACTCATTCATGCTTGTTTGTCATGCCTGCTACTGCTTAGAGTTGAGTCAGGTCTGATTCATCGGGGGTGAATTGGAATAGTGTTGAACATGTCCTACTGTGTGTGAGCTAAGTGTGTGAACACGATTTGGTAAAGGTAGCGGTGAGAGGCCATGTAGGAGTACATGGTGGGTTGTCTCATTGCAGCCGTCCTCAGGAACTGAGTTCTGTGTCTGTGATCCATGAACAACTACTACCACTCATTGGGATCCTTAATTGACCCTCTCGGCTTCTTAATCACCCTAGTACTCTGTCCAGGAGTTGCAACTAGTTTCTGGTGTTTGTAGGTTATGTGTTGGCGGACGTGCGTAGCGCTGACCCTAGGGGTGGGCTATGTTGCGGTAGATACACCGTGGCACGGTGTACCAGGTGCCCGTTTGGTATCTCGGGAACCCTGTTCACATCGTTCGGGGCCGTATGTGGAAACCTCGGCCGGACTCCCTGCGGATGGAACCTGGATAGGCGATAAACCTAGACTAGAGACTTAAGTGTTTAGGTAGGCCATGGCCGACACCCTCGCCAGGCTTCCGCTTGAAGGTTGCCGAGATACATGACGTGTATATGGTGGTAAGTGGTGGGAGCGTGTGTGAAGAAGTACACCCCTGCAGGGTTATCATTATTTATTCGAATAGTCGGATTCCTCGGATATGGAAACTTGGACCCCTTGCATAGTTCATAGACAAGTGAAAGTGGATACTCTAAAACTCGCAAGATAAGTGTGAGTGCTATGGATGGCCTTCTCGTAGGGAGACGGGAGCAGTTCCATAGTGGTGTATTGAATGGTGAATATGTGGACTCGTGTGCGCCACCTCAAAAGAGTTGATTGCAGTCGTAGTTCAGGTTAGCCACTGAGTCAAAGCTGGCTTGCTGCAGTTAAACTCCACCACCCCCCTTGTTGATACCGATGCATATGTAGATAGTTCTGATGTAAGTCTCGCTGGGTACATTTGTACTCACGTTTGCTTATTTTATGTTTTGCAGAGAGACGTCAGTCTCGCTAGTAGTTCCGTGTGGACTTCGACGTTTAGCTTGATACCTCAGCTACGATCTTGTGCCCTTGGCAGGATCTGGTAGATAGTCAGGCTTCTCAGCCTTCTTCATTTGTAGTTGTCTGCACTCAGACAAGTTAAGCTTCCGCATGTGCTTGTTGCTTGTATGCTCTGTATGTTGGGTCATGAGACCCATGTTTGTAATATCTCGCTCCTCGGAGCCTAATGAATAAATACTTTGAGTCGTAGAGTTATGTTGTGATGCCATGTTGTATTTACACATATCGAGCATATTGTGTGTATGATTGAAATGCTTGGTATGTGTGGGATCCGACAATCTAGTTGTTTATCCTTGGCAGCCTCTCTTATGGGGAAATGTAGTCCAGTGCTTCCTTGAGCCATAGTAGTCCGCTACAGCCCGGTTCACCGGAGTCCTGCTAGCCCAGCACTACTTCTCAGATCACTTGACTGGCCGGCATGTGTTTCACTTCGTTCCTGTGTCTGTCCCTTCAGGGAAATGTCACGGGGTGACATCCGGAGTCCTGTTAGCCCAGTGCTACAGCCCGGATTCACACGCTGCTGACCGACATGCTCGATGTGATTCATGTATGCCTGTCCCCATAGGTTAGTGCCGCTTTGGGTTCATGACTAGCCATGTCGGCCCGGGTTCTCTGTCATATGGATGCTAGCGACATTATCATATACGTGAGCCAAAAGGCGCAAACGGTCCCGGGCCATGGTAAGGCGACACCCGTGGGAATACCGTGCGTGAGGCCGCAAAGTGATATGAGGTGTTACCGGCTAGATCGATGTGACTTGGAATCGGGGTCCTGACAGAATTTTTTTGAAATTACTATGTTCCCCAAAAGTGGCATCCGAGCCTGGTTTTATGCGTAGATGTTATATGCACGAGTAGGACACAAGTGAGTTGTGGGCGATACAAGTCATATTGCTTACTAGCATGTCATACTTTGGTTCGGCGGTTGTCGGTGTCAAAACCGGCGGATCTCGGGTAGGGGGTCCCAAACTGTGCGTCTAAGGCAGATGGTAACAGGATGCAGGGGACACGATGTTTTACCCAGGTTCGGGCCCTCTTGATGGAGGTAAAACCCTACGTCCTGCTTGATTATTCTTGATAATATGAGTAGTACAAGAGTTGATCTACCACGAGATCAGAGAGGCTAAACCCTAGAAGCTAGCATATGGTATGATTGTATGTTGTCCTACGGACTAAAACCCTCCGGTTTATATAGACACCAGAGGGGGCTAGGGTTACACAAGGTCGGTTACAAAGGAGAAGATATACATATCCGTATTGCCTAGCTTGCCTTCCAGGCCAAGTAGAGTCCCATCCGGACACGGGACGAAGTCTTCAATCTTGTATCTTCATAGTCCAACAGTCCAGCCAAAGGATATAATCCGGCTATCCGGATACTCCCTAATCCAGGACTCCCTCAGTATCCCCTGAACCAGGCTTCAATGACGATGAGTCCGGAGCGCAGTGTTGTCTTCGGCATTGCAAGGCGGGTTCCTCCTCCGAATACACCACGGAAGAGTTTGAATACAAGGATAGTGTCCGACCCTGCAAAATAAGTTCCACATACCACCGTAGAGAGAATAATATTACCACAAATCTAATCTGCTGACACGTTTTGGCAGCATGACATCACGCCACGGCCCGGTAATTATTTGAACCGTTTTTCTTTAACCAGCTCCGCACATAACGCGAGGCGGTTTCTTGACACGTCTTGTCAAAGCAGAGATCGTGTTCCCCTTATTATGGGATTCTCATCAATATGGACGTGGGTAACCCAACCGCGCCATCAATTACGGCGCTTGGGGGATAAGCGAGTTTTGCCAGGCTAGTGGGGGCGCATAGTTTAGTCCGCCCTTATAAAGGGATAAGATCTCACCTTTTTCTACCCACGCCTTCTTCCTCCTTGCTCATCCATTCTCGCGCACTCGAGCTCCAGCGCCCAAGTCCGCATCCTTCTCCCCAACTCTCTCCAAACATGTCTGGAGTGGGAGGCAAGTGGATGGCCTCCTTCGTCACGGAGGGACACATCAAAAAGCTACGTTGTTGGGGATATTACTACTGGGCATAAACCGGCCTACCTGGGCCGGATTAACTTCATCAGTAGATCAAAGGTGTTAAAGCCTAAAGAAGCAGATAAAGGCCCAGGGCCCATAGTCGGTCTACAACCTGTAGCCTGTAAGTGCATCTAGTGCCACCCCTAGTTGGTTTTGGAGTATTGACGACAAACCTAGTTGAGGGACTAATGTGTTTGTGAGAATTGCAGGATAACACAGGTAGAAGTCCCTCATTGATTCGGTTTTACTACCAGAGATGACCCCTAAAAATGTATGAAGACATTGAAGTCAAAGGTGGTATATGAAGATATTCACATTGAAGACTATGACAAAAGAAGACACGATATGAAGCCTATGGAGCTCGAAGACTTAGATCTTTCGTAGTTCTTTTTCTTTTGTGTTGAGTCATAGGAACCACCGTACTGTTAAGTTGGGTCCAGGAGAAACAGTCAGAATGACTGAAGTGATGCCTAAACCAAAAACCTATGTCTTCGAGTGAAGACAATGAGAGCGAATCTTGTCCAGAGACGGACAAGTCAGCTTTGCTTGTAGCTCAAGTAAAGTTGCCATGAGAGTTTGAAATCTGACCGTTGAGACACGTGTCAGTTCCTTAGTGACCCAGGGTCATTTCGGACAAATCAGGTTGGGTTGCCAAGTGGCTATAAATAGCCCACCCCCTACAACCATAAACGGTTGGCTGCTCAGATTGAGAGTATGGCTTTTGTCGTTTGAGAGCAACCCACCTCGAAGCCTTTGAGAGAGAATTCCTTGCGAGGATAAAGCCCTAACCACCAGAGCCAGAGAGAATTGGGCATCACTTAAGTCTTCTTGTCTGTGTGATCTGAAGACTTATTACACTTGAGGACTGTGCATCCTCCAGACGGTTAGGCGTCGCGTTCAGAGCATCCAAGAGACATTGTGGATTGCCAGTGAACGAAGTCTATGAAGGTTTGGGAGTTTACCTTGAAGACTTACCAGAGTGATTGGGCGAGGACTATGTGACCTTAGCTCAAGGAGAATACGGTGAGGACTTGGTGTCCTGAGCTGCGTGTTCAGGACTGGGTGTCCGCGACTGTGTGTCCTAAGGTTTAAATACCTAGCCGCTCCAACCAGACGTACAATTGTCACAGCAACTGGAACTGGTACAACACATCATTGTCTTCAACGAGTCACTGGTTTCATCTTCACTTCCTTTTACTTACTGATTACTCATTGTGAAGTCATTGCATGCCTGTTCTATCTTTTGTCTTCACAACGTGAGTGAATGATCTGTTTGGCTTCATAACATCTTCCTACCTGATCCTTATTACACTACAGCTATTTGTCACTGTGCTTTCACTCTATTGATACTTGACCATGGCTTGCCTAGTGTAGTCTACCTTCCGCTGCATAGTAATAGGCATATCTCTACTGTTTGTCTTCATAACTTCCACGTTTTGAAGACTTTCATAAAAATCGCCTATTCACCCCCCCTCTAGTCGATATAACGCACTTTAAATTGGTATCAGAGCAAGGTGCTCCCTTGTTCTGTGTGATTCGGTTTAACCACCTGGAGTTTTAGCTATGTCGACTGCAGGGATAATTAAAGGCTCCGCTGCGTGCCCCGTCTTCGATGGAACTGAATATCCCTACTGGAAGAATAAGATGCGTATGCATCTTGAAGCCATTGACGTCGACCTATGGTATGTCGTCGAGAACGACGTTCCCAAGGCTGGAGAAGGTGTCACTGCTGCTGATGTCAAGAAATTCATTCAACTGGACTCTACTGCCAAGAACATCATCTGTGGTCATCTGACCAAAGGACAGTATGGCCGTGTGAGTGCTTTGAAGACATCCAAGCTGGTCTGGGACTGGCTCTCCAAGGTCAATGAAGGCATCTCAACCCAGAGAGATCAAAGAACCAGTGTCCTTCGCAATCTCTTCAACCGCTTCAAGCAAAATGACAATGAGAATGTCCAGCACACATTTGACCGACTCACTGACATCACAAATGAGCTTCAAGCCCTCGGCGCCACTGAGATTACCAAACACGAAGTCGTCAAGACGCTGCTGAGATCACTTGATAGTTCGTTTGACATCCTGGCCCTGATGATCCAAGAACGTCCTGATTTCAAGACACTCGATCCGTCTGACATACTTGAGAGGCTCAATACACATGAGTTTCAGCTTTCGAAGAAAAGAGATATCTACGGTCCAAACTATGGGCGAACTCGTGCCTTGAAGGCAAAAGCTGTCTCCTCATCTGAAGAAGAATCTGATAGCAGTTCTGATGATCCTGAAGACATTGGAAGGGAACTTGCTATGCTTGTCAAGAAGTTCCAAAAATTCACTAAGAAGAAAGGTTTCAGAAAGTCTTCCCGACCAGGTTCAAGGAATGATGAAGCTCCTGCTCATGACTACAAGAAGAAAACATGTCACAAGTGCAAGAAACTTGGCCACTTCATCTCTGAGTGTCCACAGTGGGACAATGAGAACAAAAAGAAGAAGAAGAGAAAGGAATATGACTCTGACGACAAGAAGAAGAAGAAGAAATACTCAAAGTCTTCTTCCAAGTCTTCCTCAAAGTCTTCATCACACAAGAAGAGCTCATCTGGCAAGGCACGTGCGTTTGTTGGCAAGGAAATGGATTCAGAGGAGGAGTCTGCTTCTGAGGAGGCAGAGGTGGAGTCTGAAGAGGAATCCGACTCAGGCATCGCAAGTCTGGCTACAGCATACGTTGCCAAGTCCATCTTCAACACTGAAGACAGTGACTTCATCACCGACACCGATGCAAATGACAAGGACTGCTCCGCTTCTACCTACTGCTTCATGGCACGTAGTGCCAAGGTAAACACACACACTACTCACTATCAAACATCTAGTGACGATGACTCTGATTGTGTTTCAAAACCTAGCTACAAAACACTTGCTAAAATTGCAACTGAACAACAGAAAGCTATGGAACATATTCAAAAACTGTTAGATAGAAGCGATGATCTGTTGGGTGCTGAAATGACTCGATCTGAATCCTTAATTGAAGACATAAAAAATCTTCACGTTAAATATCAGGAACTTGAAAATCGTCATGAAACTCTCTCAACAACTCATGAAAAGCTTTCCTATGATTATCTTCAAAGGAAGCAAGATCTTGAGAAATTGAGAGCGGTTCATGAAGATCTTCAAACGGAAAACGAGTCACTTCGCGCCAAACAGATCAGTCCCGCTCAGGAAGGATTTGAACCACCATGTCTTAAATGCATTGAGCGTGATAATGCTACTTCTGTTGCTGAATGTTCTACTGCTACTGCTGTTGTAATATCTTCAACTGTTGATGCGGTAACTAACCCCTCTGTTGAGGATACCACCGCTATTGCTGATGAGAATGCTAGGTTGAAGACATTACTTGAAACAGGGATGTACAAAAGTCTTCAAGGGCATCAGACACTATGTGATGTCCTCAAAAAGCAGATTTTGAACCAAAACCCTAGGAAAGAGGGTGTTGGGTTCATAAGGAAAATGAATGCAGATGGCTCATACTGGAAACCTGAGCAGTACCCCAAAACCATGTGGGTTGCTGCAAAGGAACCTTCAGCAGATCCATCCAATCTAACTGGCTTCACTTGTGCTAACCCCATTATCATTGATGAATCCTTTGATGCAAACTATATACTGTTTAAGAATCAGAATGGTGAAGTGTTTGCCAGGTACATTGGTACTAACTGTAGGAATGGACCGCCTATGAAGAAGATCTGGGTTCCGAAAAAGTGTCTGGAAAATCTTCTTGTGAATGTTTTCATGACACCTCACTTGAAGAAGACAAACCTCAGACCAAAGGCTTCATACAGTCCAAAGGCTTCATACAAACAGAGGACTCACCTGAGTCGCACTAACGCAAATGTTTTGCAGGGAGACCATACTCAGTCATATGAATATGAGAGCGGTTCATCAAACCACTATGTTCATAAGACCAAGAACTATTCTGCTTATTCTTATGAGTACTATTGTCCACCTGCAAGACTGTTTGCTAAGGCTTCAAAGCCAAAATTCTCAGATGCTGCACTTAGACTTATTGCTTCTAAGCCACCCTAGAAGATGTGGGTGGTTAAGAAGGCTTAACTCTCTTTTGCAGGGAATGGTCTCTACAGAAAACCAAAATCGTCTGACGCTATTGCTGGGGACCTTAAACATCTTGTAGGGTGCAAGATCAAATGCCCAAATGGTCTTACTATGTACTTCGTACCTGAATCGCTTGCTACTCTCCCTATTAGTCCTAACCTGGATCTAAGCTTTCATAACCCACTGGTTCATCAAATGTTTTTGCTTCACAATGCTCTTGGTGAAGCCTATCCCCCTAACTGCACTGTAGGGTACGACACCAGCATCTTCAGAATGGATTATTGACAGTGGGTGTACAAATCACATGACTGGCAAAAGAAGTCTTCTTATGGACTCAACCTTACGTCCATCCGACAAGAGTCACATCACATTTGCTGACACTGGTAAAAGTAAGGTATTGGGTCTAGGTAGAGTTGCAATCTCAAGGGATCAACACATGGATAAAGTCATGCTTGTTGAATCCCTTGGCTTCAACTTAATGTCTGTCTCAATGCTTTGCGATTTGAACATGATCGTAATGTTTGGAAAATATCGTTGCCTTGTACTAATGGAATCTGACAAGTCTCTAGTGTTTGAAGGGTATCGAAAAGATGATCTGTACGTGGTAGATTTCTCAGCAGGGCCACAGCTTGCAGTATGTCTTCTAGCAAAGGCTTCAGAATGCTAGCTATGGCATTGGAGGTTTGGACATGCTGGCATGAGGAACCTCCACACCCTCGCGGAGAAGAAGCATGTCATAGGCATCGAGGGCGTCAAGTTCAAGAAAGACCATTTATGCGGTGCCTATGAAGCAGGGAAAATGACGAGGGCCAAACATCCCTCGAAGACAATCATGACTACTACTCAACCCTTCGAACTGCTCCACATGGATCTTTTCGGTCCCACTCATTACTCATCTCTAACTACTACTGCTTGCCTCTATGGCTTCGTTATTGTTGATGATTATTCTAGATATACTTGGGTGCACATAATCCTTTACAAGACTAAAGTGCAGGATGTCTTCAGACGCTTCGCCAATCGTGCTATGAACAATTTTGGCGCCAAGATAAAGCACATCAGAAGTGACAATGGCACTGAATTCAAGAACACTGGCCTTGATACATATCTTGATACCTTGGGCATCACACATGAATTCTCAGCCCCGTACACGCCACAGCAGAATGGCGTCGTCGAACGCAAGAACAGAACACTAATTGAGATGGCCAGAACAATGCTAGATGAATACAAGACTCCAAGAAAATTCTGGCCCGAAGCCATTGATACTGCATGTCATACAATCAATCATGTTTATCTTCACAAGCTACTGAACAAGACATCTTATGAGCTCCTTACTGGCAAAAAGCCAAATGTCAGTTACTTCAGAGTATTTGGCGCAAGGTGCTGGATCAAGGACCCACATCACACCTCAAAATTTGCACCAAAAGCACATGAGGGTTTTATGCTTGGATATGGAAAGGATTCGCACTCCTACAGAGTCTTCAATCTCTTTCATTACAAAGTGGTTGAAACAGTGGATGTGCGGTTCGATGAGACCAACGGATCACAAAGAGAGCAGCTGCCAAGTGTGCTAGATGAAGTTCCATCCAGTGAATCAATCAAGCTAACGGGAACTGGAGAGATTATACCTTCTGAATCTCATCCTGAAGAAGAACTTATCATTTCAGCACCTGATCAACATGAAGACATTGCTCAGCCTGAAGACATTCCTTCCAACAACGACAGTGAACAGCAAGAGCAAAGTCTTCGCCCTGTACATCCTCGCGTTGCCAATGAAGTGCAGATTGAAAGAATAATTGATAGCATCAATGCACCTGGTCCACTCACTCGTTCAAGGGCAACTCAGCTAGCAAATTTTTGTGGGCACTTCGCATTCGTCTCAATATCAGAACCCAAGAAAGTTGAAGAAGCCTTCATGGAACCTGAATGGATTCAAGCTATGCAAGAAGAGCTTCAACAGTTTGAGCTGAATAATGTATGGGAACTGGTTAAGCGTCCTGATCCACGGAAGCACAACATAATAGGCACCAAATGGATATACCGCAACAAGCAAGATGAGCATGGTCAAGTTGTCAGAAACAAAGCTCGTCTCGTTGCTCAAGGATATACTCAAGTGGAAGGCATTGACTTCGATGAAACATTTGCTCCTGTGGCTAGGCTTGAAGCCATACGCATACTGCTGGCCTATGCAAATCATCATAACATACTTCTATATCAAATGGATGTGAAGAGTGCCTTTCTCAATGGCAAGATTGAAGAAGAAGTGTATGCTGCACAACCGCCTGGCTTTGAAAATCCAAAACATCCTGACATGGTATACAAGCTCAACAAGGCACTGTATGACCTCAAACAAGCCCCTAGGGCCTGGTATGACACACTCAAATACTTCCTAAAGAGCAAAGGCTTCATACCTGGTTTCCTAGATCCCACTCTTTTCACGAAGACATATGATGGTGAACTATTTGTGTGCCAAATATATGTGGATGACATTATCTTCGGCTGCACCAATCAGAAGTACAGTGAAGAGTTTGGATATATGATGCAAGAGCAATATCAGATGTTCATGATGGGGGAGCTGAAGTTCTTCCTTGGTCTTCAAATACGACAACAACACAATGGCATCTTCATATCTCAAGAGAAGTATCTCAAAGATTGCCTGAAGAAGTTAGGTATGCAAGACTGCAAAGGCTTCACAACACCAATGCCAGCCAAACATCATCTGGGTCCTGACGACAATGGTAAAGAGTTCGATCAAAAGGTATACCGCTCCATGATTGGTTCTTTACTTTATATATGTGCATCTAGGCCAGATATTATGCTTAGTGTTTGCATGTGTGCTCGATTTCAAGCGGCACCAAAGGAGTCGCATCACTTAGCCGTGAAGCGAATTCTTCGATATTTGGCTCACACCCCAACTCTAGGATTATGGTATCCAAAGGGCTCAGAGTTTGATTTGGTTGGATTCTCGGATACTGATTATGCTGGTGACAAAGTTGATCGCAAGTCTACATCAGGCACATGTCACTTTCTGGGACGATCACTTGTATGTTGGTCTTCAAAGAAGCAGAACTGTGTATCTCTCTCCACTGCTGAATCTGAATACATTGCTGCTGGATCTTGCTGTGCTCAGCTTCTGTGGATGAAGCAAACAATCAAGGACTATGGCATTCATCTGAAGCAAGTGCCACTTTACTGCGACAACGAAAGCGCCATCAAGATTGCCAACAACCCAGTTCAGCACTCGAAGACAAAGCACATAGAAATTCGTCATCACTTTCTCAGAGATCATGTTGTGAAGGAAGACATTGATATCATACACGTCAACACTGAAGAGCAATTGGCAGATATCTTCACCAAGCCCTTGGATGAGAAGAGGTTTTGCAAGTTACGGTGTGAGCTAAATATCCTGGAATCCTCAAATGTCCTGTGATCAGGCACACATCCTAACCCTTATGCATATTGATGACTTAGATGTGCAACACACGAAGTGAAGTATATCTTCAATCAATGAAGACATACATTCTAAGTTTGAATACATTAATGTGGAATTTGACTTCGGAGCGCCACGATAATTGTGCGCCGTGTCTGGGTCTAATACTTCCTATACGGTGGGTAATGCCACCACCAAACGTTCTATTTTGAAGTGTTTCTCTCATGGCATTACCTTGCAATGTCTTCACATTTGGTTTGGCTTCGAACTCAACATATTTTCATGATTATCTTCACTATGTTGACTATATATATATATATATATATATATGTCCTCTACAACATTCACTTATAGCTATGTCTTCGTGTTGAATCTTTTGAACTAAGTGAATGTGATCGGACCCCAAACTTCTCTATGCTTTCTATCTCAAACTCTATCTCTCTAAGTCATATGCATTCTATTGAAACTGTCGAATGTCTTCACTGCGTCCTTGTCAGCAGAAGATATAGAGACAACCATAAAGTCCGTTTTCAATGCTCATTCCTCCACATAAAATCCGCAGAAGCAGGAACGACCACCCGACAATCCAGGCGTGCGTGGGACGTGGAACAAACCCCAAACTTCCGCAAACTGGCCACGCGTTCCTCAGATGCGAATCGCCAGGGGCACCTATGTAATAGCACAGTGCCGCCCTTGTGCCTATAAATACACACTCACAACAGTAACTATCTCTTCTTCCACCCTCGCACGAACCCTAGCACCACCGCTAGCTCTCGACGACGCCGGCGACGAAGCGCTTCGCTGCCGCAACCTCTTCGACGCCGTCTTCATGCCGACCGCGGACATCGTCCTCTCCGCCGTCGCTGTAGGTCTCCTCCGTCGCCAAGTTAGGGCATGGACGAGTGAACTGCTCGGCCTCATCTCTCGCTCCGTCTAGCAGTTCTCAGTGTGGTAAATAAAACTGCCTTTTTACAGCACCGTTGATCCTATTGATCTGTCACTTTCTACCACAAGAAGTTTCTGTTCACACAAGCTAGATCTCTCTCAAACTGCATCTCATAACATGCCTAGTATATTTACTTGTGCTTCGCAAAGTAGTTAGATTCCTCACTTGTACTGATCTGTGGATTCGTACAAATCTGGAACCAACTTCTTATCTATGAGTGAATGTCCTCGCACGATGAGGTCAATGTCTTCTAAACTGATTTATCTTCAAAATCTTCTGAGAATGCATATGACCTCTTCCCCTTCCCTCGCACCTTAATGCTGTCACAGGTACATGTCTGTGGGAGAATCCTTTGGTTCTCATAGTCTGCATTCATTTGCAGAATTCTTACAACATCACATAAATTCTCCTGAAGCCAGTTCCTGTTGGTCCAGCAAGAGAAAGCCTTTGAAGCCTTTGAACGCCTTGAAGCCTTTCAAGTTAAAGTTTATGGCTTCAGAGAAAGCAGCAAGGAAGGGGGCAGACAACGTCGTGGCGGAACATCCAAAGATCTGCCTGATGAACTCGCAGAAATGTATAAGACAGATCCTGAAGAGGATTATGGTCAGCGCAAGACCCGAATCCAATGGATTCGACGCTATTGGGCAGAACAATGGTTCAAGTACCGCTTCACAACCCAAGAGTATGCTGAGAAAAGCGCCATCAAAAGACCGTGGGGAGACATCTTATACAAGAATCTTCAACCCAAGTCCAGAGATGAAGCTATTGCCCAAAGCTTCTATCCATGCATGGTTCGTGGGCCACAGCCTGATGATGCACATCCATCGTCACTACTCTGGTGTCGTGACGACAATCTGTTCAAGCGCAACTTCCAGTTTGCCCAAAACTCAGCGAAGCAGAACAAGAAGAATTTGGGTTAGACTTCAACCCTGGTCCCTCAGCACCAAGGGCAGATGGCACACGAGAAGTAGAACCCAATGTCATCGGTCCGTATGCCAACCTTGAAGGCCTCATCACCTACATCTTGGTTCAAGGGACTGCAGTGAATGAGCCTGCAGCTGACACTGAGTCTGATGAAGCGCCTGCAGTGCCTGCAGTGCCGAAGCCGAAGCAGTTGAAGAAGCCAAAAGCTTCAAAGCCAGCCCCTTCACCAAAAATCTCAAAGGCAAAGCCATTGGCGACTGCACCTCCTGAAGACAGTGTGCAGTCTGAAGACTTATCACGCGTCTCAAGGCACCAGAAGGCCAAGATGCCTCTGTCTCACACTGGCAAAGAGCTCACATCTGCTGCCATCCTGCGCAGTGAAGCCATTGATCTGTCAAGTGATGAAGATCTTGGAGATGACGCTCTTGAGCAACTCATCAAGAGCAAAGAAGAAGCATAAATCTTCAACAATCTGCCTCTCTTTGATGTCGCCATCATCCACAACTTCATTGACGAGTGGTTTGCCACACCAAACATCAGCTTTGAAGATCTACAGCTGCCCGTTGGCCTCAACGTCGCGTTCCAAGGCGCTATTGCTTCAGAACTTGCTATTGCCTAGTGCATTGTTGAACTGAAGCAGAAAATTGATCATGAAAAGGCTCAGTTCAAGAAGCATATGGACAAGCTCAGCGTGCAAGAAGTGAAGAGCTTCAAGATCATGTTGCATGAGCTAAAGGAAAACTTTCTGAAGAAGCGTACAGAAGCTCAAGGTTCACGTGAGCGGATGAAGACTCTGGCTGACAGATGTGTGCAAGCCTACAATGAGGCTGAGAAGCGCAAGGCACTTGGGCGTCCTGGCATCGACCCCAAGATGGCCGCAAAGAAAAAGAAGAAGACTGTTCCAGCTAAACCAGAGGCACCAAGGCAGGAAGCAGTTCCGCTTATCTTCCCAACTGCAACGACTGGCTCGAAGCCAAAGAGCTGGTCAACCGCTTCAGAGCTCAAAAAGACGAGAACTGCAGAGGCTGAAGCCAGGAAGAGGAAACACTCTGAAGCCTCTCCTTCTGCCCCCACTCAGAAAAAGCGAAAGATCAAGAAAGCTCGGGCTGCTCTCACAGAGCCCTTGATAGTTGAACCTATTTCTATGGTTCACCCTGACGCAGAACGTCAACTGACGGTTCATGAGCCTGCTTCCACAGAGGATCCTGAAGCTGAAGACATTCCAGCAGCTGATCCCATCGCTGCTGAAGACATTGGTCATCGTGACAATGTAGAAGATGATGCAGCCCTTCCTCAGTTAGAACACAGCGAACTCATTAGCATTGGTCGTCCACTAACGCCAATTGCACAGGATGCTTCATGGGCGGATCGCCCTCAAGGGGAAGAAGACTATGAGGCCCAGCCCACTCCAACCCCACAGGCGTCGTCTGCATTCCGCAGGCTTTGCAAAGGTCCAAGGCCTCAAGTCTATGCTGAAGACATTCCGGCTGCATCAGCCGCAGAAGAAGCACCACAAGAGCCCACTCCTCTGCTCCACCAAGAAGCAGTTCTCCAGGAGAACGTGCTTGTGACCGACCCTCCAGCTAGTCAAGCGGAGGATGAAAATCTTGAGGCTGCCACGACCAACAACGAAGCTAATGTGGAGCCCTCCCCAGCAAAAGCTTCAGAAGACAGCGAAGCCACTGAACCCACAACTTCTGTTCCTGAGTCTGCTGCAGGTCCCCAATTCAACTATCATGTTGAGCACAGGCCTCAGGTCCAGAAGCCAATCCCCAGACTGCCAAGGTTTCCAGGTCCTGCATCAGCACCTGGCTCCTTCAACATCAATGGCTTCAGGGCAGACAACACGTTCTTCGATAGCTCCAAGAACCCCTACTCAAGAGAAAGGATATCATCTGATCGGTTCTGGAGCTATCCTCAGCGAAGCTACTACTCTTGCATTCTTTACAACCAAGGTCGCATCTTTCCACACAAGCGCCTTGATGTTGAAGCTATAGCTGGTCTGCCCTGTCTAGAAGAAGCGTTGGATTGCTTCAAGCAAGTGGGTCTGCTGCAGTTTGTCACTGATGAAGAGCATTGGAATGATGAGCTACTACTACAATTCTATGCCACCCTTCACATCAAAGGATACAGCAGAGATCCGAAGACTTGGATCCTGGAGTGGATGACTGGCAACGTCCATCATGAAGCCAATGTATTTGACATCATTGAGCTCACTGGCTTGCCCACTCCAGGCGATCTTTTTGAGCAAGGCTGTCAACTGCATGCTGAAGCTATTGAGAGCATCTTTCAGTGGCCAGAACCTAATATGAGCCAAATGCTCAGCATGATGAAGCCATTGCCCCCAGATGCTGCGTATCCCACAAAGTTCTTCATTGAAGACCTTGAGTACCTTCCCAGAACCATCTATCACATCATCCGGCGGACTCTCTGGCCTATCAAAGGGCACTCTCCAAATGCCAAGCTTCAGGGTGCAATGAAGACTTTAGTCTTCAACATACTTCATGGCAAATGCTTCAATGCACAAGACTTCTTCATACGCCAACTTGCTGCATCAGGCATGGATTTGTTTGGTTTGAAATTCTACGCCCCTTGGGTCATGCGGCTGATCAAGCTACACTCCGCCATCAAGTATCAGCCCTCAGCCCGCAACCATCGGATCTTCCTGCCTGACGTGGACATGTCAACTGAAGCCATATATTCTGAGCCTGGCAAGCAACCTCTAAGTCTTCAAAATGCAGAACATCAGAGCTTCACTCAGAATGTTGAAGGCGTTGAAGCAGTTTCTCGGGTGTATCCTTTGGCTGGCACTACACGTGCACCACACCCTGCTTCAACTGAAGCCACTGACAGTGCCACTGCTTCAAGACCCAAGAAGCACACTCGCGTTCTTAACGACCGAGAGCTTCTTGTGGCCCTTCATCAGAAACAAGATAGGCATCATGAATGGCTGAAGCGTCAGATGAAAAGCCTCTTGGTGGATGTTAATCGCACTCGAAATCTTGCCACCAAGAATGCTTTCGTTGCCCATGAAACCTGTCGCCGCACATGGAAAGGGCTAATGATGATGCTTTCTGAAGCTGATCTTCAAGAGGATGGCTTCACTGAGAGATTCAAATTTGACTCCACACCTCCTCAAAGAGCTGTGCTGCTGGGGACTCCATCTCTTGAAGACTCTGAGTTTTCTTCCTCTGCTGCCACAGTCACTGCCAGAATCATTGAGGAAGAAGACGATGCTACTTCACCACCATCTGCTTCAGCACCTCCAAGCTCTTCTGCATCGCCAAACAACATCAACAACCCTGCTACTTCATCTACTCCTCATGGGAACGAGTAGAGGCTCTATGTCTTCAAACCTTTTTGGTCATTACTGACAAAAGGGGGAGAAGCATATGAGATTGATAGTCTTCAAGCGGGTTCATATGGGCGGGTGCCTTATATTTTGCTTCGTGCTTACAACTCTCGTTTTTGCTACATTTGGTTCTTATGAGTTGTAACACTTAAACCAGATGGTCGTTTGCTACTTGTTTGCCACCCTGTTTTGCGAAGATAAATTCCGCATGTGCGACGATAAATTCCGCACTTATCTCATTCTGCAGACGTCCATTTTCCATTATTCATGCCATTATCTTCATATACTTTCACATGCATAGTGGATTGTCATCATAAGCTGAAGTGGATCTCCACAAGTACAACCTGCCATGTGCATTTGCATTCCAAAAGAAAATTAACTTATATGCACATCTTCAGGGGGAGCCCTTGCAACTTATGAAGACAATTCCTTATCCTTTACAATTTCACTGACTATATTCCCCGTTGAAAACCTCAACTAGTTTGTCATCAATCACCAAAAAGGGGGAGATTGTAAGTGCATCTAGTGCCACCCCTAGTTGGTTTTGGAGTATTGACGACAAACCTAGTTGAGGGACTAATGTGTTTGTGAGAATTGCAGGATAACACAGGTAGAAGTCCCTCATTTATTCGGTTTTACTACCAGAGATGACCCCTAAAAATGTATGAAGACATTGAAGTCAAAGGTGGTATATGAAGATATTCACATTGAAGACTATGAAAAAAGAAGACACGATATGAAGCCTATGGAGCTCGAAGACTTAGATCTTTCGTAGTTCTTTTTCTTTTGTGTTGAGTCATAGGAACCACCATACTGTTAAGTGGGGTCCAGGAGAAACAGTTAGAATGACTGAAGTGATGCCTAAACCAAAAACCTATGTCTTCGAGTGAAGACAATGAGAGCGAATCTTGTCCAGAGCCGGACAAGTCAGCTTTGCTTGTAGCTCAAGTAAAGTTGCCATGAGAGTTTGAAATCTGACTGTTGAGACACGTGTTAGTTCCTTAGTGACCCAGGGTCATTTCGAACAAATCAGGTCGGGTTGCCAAGTGGCTATAAATAGCCCACCCCCTACAACCATAAACGGTTGGCTGCTCAAATTGAGAGTACGGCTTTTGTCATTTGAGAGCAACCCACCTCGAAGCCTTTGAGAGAGAATTCCTTGCGAGGATAAATCCCTAACCACCAGAGCCAGAGAGAATTGGGCATCACTTAAGTCTTCTTGTCTGTGTGATCTGAAGACTTATTACGCTTGAGGACTGTGCATCCTCCAGACGGTTAGGCGTCGCGTTCAGAGCATCCAAGAGACATTGTGGATTGCCAGTGAACGAAGTCTGTGAAGGTTTGGGAGTCTACCTTGAAGACTTACCAGAGTGATTGGGCGAGGACTATGTGACCTTAGCTCAAGGAGAATACGGTGAGGACTTGGTGTCCTGAGCTGCGTGTTCAGGACTGGGTGTCCGCGACTATGTGTCCTAAGGTTTAAATACCTAGCCGCTCCAACCAGACGTACAGTTGTCACAGCAACTGGAACTGGTCCAACACATCATTGTCTTCAACGAGTCACTGGTTTCATCTTCACTTCCTTTTACTTACTGATTACTCATTGTGAAGTCATTGCATGTCTGTTCTATCTTTTGTCTTCACAATGTGAGTGAATGATCTATTTGGCTTCATAACATTTTCCTACCTGATCCTTATTACACTACAGCTATTTGTCACTATGCTTTCACTCTGTTGATACTTGACCATGGCTTGCCTAGTGTAGTCTACCTTCCGCTGCATAGTAATAGGCATATCTCTACTGTTTGTCTTCATAACTTCCACGTTTTGAAGACTTTCATAAAAATCGCCTATTCACCCCCCTCTAGTCGATATAACGCACTTTCGTAGCCGTACATCGACGTTTGTGCATATACTTGTACTGTAAGTTAGGAACAAGGAGGGACCAACCCGGATACGAGTATGAACCGGTGTTGGGACTCTCTGAACCGGCGGGCGTCACCCGTGTATATAAGGGGGCGACCTGGCGGCGGTTCGGGCACGACAGACAACAACTCGAGACATAGGCGAAGCTTGTTTGCTCCCTAGTCATCGAAACCCCATCAATTCCATCACAACTAGACGTAGGCTTTTACCTTACTTGAAGGGGCCGAACTAGTATAAACTCTCTTGCGTCCTTGTGTCCGCTTTAACCCCTTCAAGCTAACCCGTCGCGATGGCTCCACGACTAAGTCCTTTCTCTAGGACATCTGCCGTGACAAAACCACGACAGTTGGCGCCCACCGTGGGGCTATCGTATGATGGTTTCCAGTTCTTGGAGGGCCGCTTTGAAGGACTCGAGGGCTATGCTGTAGGCCGAATGACTAAGAGTCATCACGGCAGGCTCTACATCGACGACGCAGGCTAGGGCCCCGAGGCCGGCTCAGTTGAGTACGGGTACCGGGTCCTCTTTGGTAGCATTCACATTTTCATTGGTAAGATCGGTGAACCGGGCCCTGAGCCGGACATCTGCACCGACCTCGTCGAGACGGCTCAGCGTGCGCAATCCGCCCGGGTTAAACCGGCCATGAAGCGTGCCTTCGTGGGAGTCATCCATGGAGGAAGTCATGAGGACGGATCAGGATTTCGCGGGGCGACTGTCATTTGTTCCGGTGACGAATCTTCGACCGGAGAAACCGAATCTCTTTATCAGCTACAAGATGGCCGGATTGGGAGCTGTTCCGATGGCGACAGTATTTCGGACCCCTCTGATCTGCCCAACCGGGTTGGAATATTCATGGCCGGAACACAAGCAGCGCTTCATTCTTCGTCAGCTGCGGCAACAATTTCCGGTTCAGCAACAGTGACGGCCGCCGGGGCAGGAGGCCTTGTGCGCCCGCCGGCTCAGGTTCTATCAGAGCTATTTGATGCGTTGGCTGTGCTTATGGCGGAAGTTAATCCGCCAGATCAGGACGTTCACAATACGGAGATTGCAAGGGTAAAGGAACAGATCACCCAGGCCAAAGCGGATCTGGCGGCTGAGGACACCAGGATGGCCGCAGAGCGGGCTGCTTTAGACACACAGGCCTACAGGCTTATGTTAGACCAGAGCGCATCACATGAAGTCACGAGAAGGAAGCACCGATCCCGCTTACCTCCGGTTTTCGAGGCCAGAGACCTTTTCAACACTCCAGGGCCAAGAGTCGGCAATCCGCTGGAGGGGAACAGGGCAGAAGCCCCTGGGACCGGAGCACCGGTTCAGCCTCGTCAGATCGACCCGCCTCGTCAAAACACCGTTGTACCTCAGGCTGCTTTAACACCCCCGGGTCACTACTCCAACCCAATGGACAATCTTGTTGCCGCTGCTGCACGGCTGGAGGCCATTCCAATTAAAGGTGACTCGCCGCAGGCAATAGAGACACGGCGGGTCAAGGAACTTCTAAGGACCGCTTTGGCCCAACAGGAAGCATACTCGTACAGCCACGACCGGATCCACTCGACCCCTCGTCCAAGCCGGAGCTATAACAGACATATGGATGAACCGGCAGTGTCGAGTAATGAACGACGTGGGGCACCCCGGGACAACAACCCAGCGGGTGGTGCTGATGACGCTCAGGGAGTGGTGGACCGGGCTCGCGCATGCAGGGAGGCCGGGTTAGCCGCACAACATCAGGCTCGGCAGCTCACGCCAGTTCATCCAACCACCTTGACTGAACCTGGTGTTACTTCCAGTTCTTTGGGGGTGCCATGCCTTATCCTCGCTTTACGTAACATGCGCCTGCCAAAGGATTTCAAAGGCCCACGCAAGGTACCAAATTACATGGCGGATCAACCTCCAGAGACATGGGTGGAGAGCTATGAGATGGCCATGGAGATGCTCGATGTGGATGACGCGGCATGTGCAAAATACTTCACCATGATGCTCGAAGGAACGGCCCGTACTTGGTTAAAAAGCTTACCGGCTAATTCTATCAGTTCATGGGCCCAATTACAGGCCCGGTTTATCAACAATTTCAAAGATACCTGTAAACAGCCTATGTCGATAGTGGACTTAGCTGCATGCGTCCAGGAGGAAGGAGAATCAACGACTCATTGGGTGCGCCGGGTTTCACAAGTGTTGCACTCCTCAGATCGCATCAACGCTGACACCGCAGTATTAACCTTAGAGGGCAACTACCGGTTTGGACCCCTGAAGCTGAAGTTGGGACGGATGAAGCGTCATTGCACTGACATGGGGACTCTCATGGCCGCTTTGGTGAAATATGCTAATTTTGATAGTACCAAGGATCCCGAATCTGATGATGACAAGACAGGGAAGGGAAAGAAGAACAGCAGCTCCAAAGGTCAGCAGCATCATTGGGTAGGCAATGGCGGAGGAGGCAAGCGTAAAGCGGACGGTAACATGGACTTTGTGGCTAATACCAACGCACAGAACAATGGCCAGCGATGCAAGGGTAGGCCAAGAAATCGTAGTGGGGCGCCCAACCCTAACCCAAACCGCCTAAACTATCTGCTAAGCCAGCCCTGTCCAAAACATGGGACGAAGGAGGAACCAGCAAACCACCTTTGGAAGGATTGCTTTATTATGCAGGAGTTCAAGAATTCTAATAATTTCCGGTATGATCACGAATTTGGCGATGGCTCAGGGTCCGGGCCGGGCTACGGTGGAGGAAGTTCTGGTTCAGGGTTTAATGGTAATCCGGGCAGAAATAATGGTCAAAATAATCGGAACAACCAGGGTGGTTACAACCAACAGCAGCAGCAGCAGCAGTCGGGTTACCAGAACAACCCAAAGCAGTTGAGTGGTGGACAGTACCATGTCTTTACCACTAGCTTGGACAAGCGAGACCGGAAGGTTCAGAGGCGGGCAGTCAACTCTGTTGAACTGGCCATACCCCGTTATCTACGTTGGTCTGAACAGCCGATCATATGGAGCAGAGAAGATCACCCACCCCAGGTCGATAATCTGGGTCAGTTGGCTCTGGTGGTGGCGCCTCAGGTGGGAGGTTATAAGTTTACCAAGGTGCTCATGGATGGAGGGAGCAGTATTAACATCCTGTACTATGAGACCTTCCGACGTATGGGGCTAACATATAAGAATCTCAAACCGTCTAATACAGTATTCCACGGTGTAGTGCCTGGCAGATCAGCATATCCCGTTGGTAAGATAGCTCTGGAAGTGGCCTTTGGGGATGATCATGATTCCAGGTCGGAGACATTGACGTTTGAGGTGGTGAAAATCCAAAGTCCATATCATGCCCTGTTTGGGCGACCGGCATACGCCAAGTTTATGGCTCGGCCCTGTTATGTATATTTGAAGCTCAAGATGCCGGGTCACAAGGGGACAATAACGGTTCATGGAATCCACGAAATCGCTTTGGAATGCGAGGAAGGAGATGCGGCTTATGCAGAGTTGGTTTGTGCCACCGAGGAGTTGAAGTACTATAAAGACAATGTTGATCCGGTGGACATGACTCCGTTGAAGAAGCCAACTACGGAGCATGATCCGGCCCTGAAGTTCAAATTGGCAGCAGAGACTAAGCTTGTTGATTTCGTACCTAGCGATTCATCCAAGCAGTTTAGCATCAGTGCCAACTTGGATCCGAAATAGGAAGGCACGCTCATCGAGTTCATCCGTGAGAATCGGGACATTTTCGCATGGAAACCCTCTGACATGCCTGGTGTACCGAGGCAACTCGCTGAGCACACACTTAATGTGGATCCTAAATACAAACCGGTGAAATAGTTCCTCCGCCGGTTTAACAAAGAAAGGCGCAAGGCGATTGGAGAAGAGGTAGCCAGGCTCTTAACAACTGGCTTTATTATTGAAGTTTTTCACCCTGAGTGGCTTGCCAATCCGGTGCTGGTCCTCAAGAAAAACGGCACCTGGCGCATGTGTGTGGATTACACAGATCTTAATAAGGCTTGTCCAGCAGATCCTTTTGCCCTCCCCCGTATTGATCAAATTATTGATGCTACGGCGGGTTGTGAGCGTCTAAGTTTTTTGGATGCGTATTCTGGCTATCATCAGATCAAAATGGCAGTTAAGGACCAGGAGAAGACAACATTTATAACTCCCTTTGGAGCCTTCTGCTATGTGTCTATGCCCTTCGAGCTCAAGAGTGCCCAGGCAACTTACCAACGGTGTGTACAAAATTGTCTTCACAAGCAGATTGGCCGTAATGTACATGCTTACGTGGATGATATCGTGGTTAAATCCAGGGAGAAGGAGACTCTGATTGATGATTTGAAAGAAACCTTTGATAATCTGAGAACATACAAGATGATGCTTAATCCGGACAAGTGTGTTTTTGGTTTACCGGCAGACAAGCTATTGGGTTTTCTAGTGTCCAACAGGGGAATTGAGGCTAATCCAGAGAAGATCACATCTATCACCTCCCTGGCTAAACCGAAGTGTATCAACGATGTTCAACGCCTGGCAGGCAGGATTGCTGCGCTAAGCCAGTTTATCAGTCGCCTGGGTGAGAAGGCAATCCCTTTGTATCAGATGTTGAAAAAGAAGGATCAGTTTGTCTGGAGTTCTGCTGCTGATGAAGCGTTTGAGGACTTAAAGCGACAATTGGCCAATCCGCCTGTGCTCGCCGCTCCCGTTGATAAGGAGCCGTTACTGCTATATGTTGCTGCTAATGTTCGAGCGGTCAGTGTAGCTATTGTGCTAGAGCGAAAGGAGGCAGGTAAGGAGCATCCGGTTCAACGTCCGGTTTATTACATCAGGGAGGTGCTCATTGAGTCCAAGCAAAGGTATCCGCATTGGCAGAAGCTGGTGTATGGAGTCTTTATGGCAAGCCGGAAGCTTAAACAATATTTCCAAGGGAACTCAATTACGATGGTCAGTTCTACTCCTTTGGGAGATATCATCCAGAACCGGGAAGCAACTGGCCGGATTGCAAAGTGGGCCATAGAGCTGGGGCCGCACGGTTTGAAGTATGTGCCTTGGACAGCGGTTAAGTCTCAAGAACTTGTTGATTTCATGAATGATTGGACGGAAATGCAAGCACCTAAAGAAAAGCCGGATCATACGTATTGGACCATCCATTTTGACAGATCCAGGCAGTTGGAAGGCTCGGGGGCTGGAGTCGTATTAACTTCCCCACGAGGTGATAAGTTTTGTTATGTTCTCCGTTTAATGTTCCCTTGTACTAACAATGCGGCTGAGTATGAAGCCTTGCTCCATGGTCTCCGGATGGCTAAGGAGATGAATCTAAGTCGAGTTAAGTGCTTCAGTGACTCGGACCTTGTGGCCCAGCAAGTGTCTGGCACTTGGGACTCCAAGGACCCACTCATGGCAGCATATCGTCGTGAGGTGGATACTGTCGCAGGTTATTTCAAGGGCTATCAGGTGGATCACGTGGACCGGCGGAAAAATGAAGCGGCAGACGCTTTAAGCCGGCTGGGCTCTCAGCGCAAACCGGTCCCACCCAATGTTTTTCTGGATGTGCTGCACAACCCGTCAGTCAAGATCCTTGGTGAAGAGGATTTGGCTATTCCTGATCCGGATGCTCGATTGGTGGCGGCTCTTCATGTTATTCCGGATTGGACGCTTCCTTACCTGGCGTACAAGAACCGGGGTGAGTTGCCAGAGGATGAAATTCTAGCAAGGCAGATAATCCGGCGATCCAAGTCCATGGCTATCATCAACGGCGAGTTGCATCATTGCAGTATATCAGGGGCTTTCCAACGTTGTGTGTCTCCTGAAGAAGGCCGTGAAATCTTGCGTGAGATCCACGAAGGAGATTGTGGTCACCACGCCGGTTCAAAGTCTCTAGTGGCTAAAGCGTTTTGCCATGGTTTTTATTGGTTAATTTCTCATGCTGATGCGGAGGATCTGGTCAGACGGTGTGATGGTTGCCAAAGGTTTTCAAGGCGCGCTCATGTACCGGCTCAAGAATTGAGAATGATTCCGATTACTTGGCCGTTTGCGACTTGGGGGCTGGATATGGTTGGTCCTTTCAAAAGGTCCAAAGATAAGAAGACCCACCTCCTGGTGGCGGTTGACAAGTTTACAAAGTGGGTGGAGGCAGAACCTGTTAGCAAGTGTGATGCGGCCACGGCGGTTCAGTTCATCAAAAAGGTGATTTTCCGGTTTGGCTTTCCGCACAGTATTATCACAGATAATGGTACCAATTTATCCAAAGGTGCTATGAAGGAGTTCTGCGAACGAGAGCACATCCGGCTCGACGTTTCAGCAGTGGCACATCCACAGTCCAATGGTCAAGCAGAAAGAGCTAATCAAGAGATCTTGAGAGGCATCAAGCCCTGGCTCATGGTTCCTTTGCAGAGAACGCCGGGTTGTTGGGTAGAAGAATTACCATCTGTGCTATGGAGTATCAATACAACACCCAACAGATCAACAGGATACACATCGTTCTTCATGGTTTATGGAGCGGAGGCGGTTCTCCCCAGTGATATCCGACATGATTCACCTCATGCCACAGCTTATATTGAAGCGGACAACGAGACAGCACGGCAAGATGCTTTGGACCGGTTGGATGAAGAGCGTGACATCGCAGCCGCCCGATCGGCGATTTACCAGCAGGATCTGCATCGTTATCATAGTCGCCGGATCAGAACCAGAACCTTTCAGGAAGGAGATTTGGTGCTTCGGCTCATCCAAGATCAGACTAACATGCATAAGCTATCCCCACCTTGGGAGGGGCCTTTCGTGGTCAGCAAGAATCTGCACAACGGGTCGTACTATTTATCGATATTCGAGAGCATAAGGACTCACGTACATCAGAGGAGGAGACTAACAGGCCGTGGAATATAGCTCATCTTCGGCCTTACTACACCTGAGCCATTGGCTATACTTATGTACATATTACGACAATGTATATATTATGATTAAATATAATAAACCGGAACCTCAGCTAAAGCGGGGTATCTGTTCTTTTACATCATGTGAGGTTACACGAAGTTGCTCTAAAGCGGCCTCCGGTTTACCCCTTGAGTTCGCTTTGCTAAAAGCATCGTGTTATATCACTTGGAGGATTGGTCGTGTCCAGACCAATACCATGCCTCTTGATAGGCGAAAGCCACCAGATCACTTGGGGACTTGGTCATGTCTGAACCAGTCATGCCTCTTGGTCGGCCTAAGGCCACAGAATCACTTGGGGGCTTGGTCGAACCTGAACCATGACCACGCCATTTGGTCAGCATAAATGCCACGGTTTCATCTGGGGACCTGGCTGATTAGAACCATAGTTACACCTAACGGGAACTTGGTCGTGTTTAGCCATGGTAACACCATTTGATCAGCTTAAATAAAACTTTTCTTTTGCTTCACACTTTTCTTTGAAGGTTTTTTTTTTGCTTTTCATTGTGTTTCTTAAACCGACAATTTTTTTTTCAATTGACGGAACACAGTTCACGTCAATCCGGAGGCTATTTGACCGGTTTGATCCGTATTGTTAACATCCTCTTATGGAGTAACACGGTGTTTATTATAACCCGGCACGGTTTACATGGTAAACCAGCGTCATATATATATACAGGAGCTGTTATCTCCTCCAACAGTATGGGTTTGCAAAACTCCACTTCAAGATTGGCCAAGCCAACTTCACGCTCAATGACGGCAGGTATCATGTATCTCAAAATTTGGTCATACTTAAAATTTTGTTTTCATATATGCAGACATCATATTCCGCCTGACGGTACAACCGCGGTGGCACTTGACGAATTTTTCATTTCAGAAAGTGTTTTGGAAAGTTCATTGCCACAGGAAGAACAAATTATGCACGAAGGCATATCAACATCAAAGGTATCAGCTAGCCTATTACAAGGCAACATGGTGCCCATAATAATATAATTGTTTTTCACGAAGAAGAGGCGGTTTTAAACTGGCATCCGGTTCAAGCTTGGTCATCAGCTTGGCCTGATGGTTGTGGGTCGTCCTGCGCCGCTTCAGCCTCCGTATCCCTACCCAGTGGCTGGAAATCCATAGTTGTCCAGTCGATTCCCATTAATGCTTGAAAAACAGCTTCATCGTGGATCAGCAAGGACGGGTCAATATCGGGAGCATAAGTATGCTTACGGATTGGAGGAATCAGATTTTCCGATTCATGGATTGGTGCAGCTATTCGCTTGTTCTGACTGTCATATTGCGCTTGATAACGAGACAAGTCTGCTTCCTCAGCCAACTGACAAGCTAGTGGACGCACCTCCCGGTTTATTGCTCGCAGATCCGCTTCACCGAATTCTGATCCATCTTCCTTCAAGCTGGGATAGCCCTGAGCCGCTTCAACAGGATCAAAATCCGGCACCCAGGCTTTTGCCCGGATTAAAGCATTGATTGCGCCGGTTCGAGCAGCAGATTTCTTTAGCTCTTCAATCCGGACAGGAAGCACTGACAGTTTCATCAGAGTATCTTGAATCAAAGTAGGCGCCGGTTTGTTATGAGAGGCGGTACAGATGATCTGCTGGGCACCAGTATACAATTGTTCAACCAATGTATAGGCGACTTTTAGCTTCTTCCGTACATCTGACCCCAAGTGACCAATGCGTGTCCCTGAAATACCATAAAGGGTTAATAAACCGGCGACTTTGTCAGAAGGCAGAGCCAATTCAGTAGGAAAACTGGCTTACCAAAGATAGTAGCAGTCATGGCATGCACATGCCGCTTTATGCTGGTCAGTTCATCTGCCACTGGTTTTAGTGCAGCCTCAACATCCTCTGCTCGTTTGATCAAAGCGGATTTCTCAGTGGCCCAGTCCGCCAGTTTATTCTTGAAGTTCTCCTTAAGTTGTTCCATGGCGCTTAAAGCACTGGCCAATTCCTCTTTTGCTTTGGAGGTTTCAGCTTGTTGGGTTTTCAGGGCTTCTTGAAGATCGATGACTTGGTTCTCTTTCGTCTTCAGCTCCGCCTGCATGCATACAGATATATGCTTCAACAAATTGGTAGAAGGATTCAAGTACCAACCACATAACAAGTTATGCGCCTAGTACTTGGGGGCTAATGCATATTTGATCTAAAGCGGCCTCCGGTTTACCCCTTTCATCTTTCGATTGTTTACAAAGTCCCAAGATCAATACAAGTATTCAACTTGGCACTTGGGGGCTAATGGCTACCTGATCATATAGATTCTGAAACGACAGTTTCAATTACTTAAAGTACCGGTTTAACTACGCTAAAGTTGAACCGGCCCTTAGGGGATACATCAGCAAATTTCAAAGCAACAATATTTATATTATTTAAGTCCCGGTTTGAAATAATATTCCAAACCAGCCCTTGGGGGCTAGGAGAGTCAGGAATAGAAGCATACAAGCAGGAAGGAGCATATGGAAATTACCTCATATTTGTCTTTCATCATGTTGACCAGACCGGCTTCATAGTCACGGCTAGTATACAGCCGATTCAGATAGCCGGAATGGATATCTTGGGCGTTCAGAGCAGCGTAAGTCATCAGATCAGCGTTCCACTTGCCTTTACCAAAGGCAGCAAGTTCTTCCTTGGCAGAATGTTTGGATAAAGCAACAGGATTGTTTGGCTCAGTATGGCCAGTACCAGTAATGACAACCTCATCATCTTTGGTACCGCCGGTTTGCATTGGAGCTGTTGGCTTATCAGTAGGCTTTGCTGGACCGGTGGAGCTTTCAATCCAGATGGAACCTGTAGGCTGATGGGTAGGACCTGAGGTGTCAGTAGGTCTCTCTTCTGCAATAAGATCATCATCTTGCTGCGGTGGATCGTTGGGAATATCCTCAGGAATAGCCGTTTCAGCATTGGGTGTCTTGTCCGCTTCAAGAACGACATCCTCTTCGGCCGCTTTGTCCAGGCGGGCCTTCTTGCTTGGCCTAGGTTTGGCTCTGAGAAGGATAACAAAATCAAATACAGAATATGTTCTAAGGCAATGTACTGCAAACATCACAATAAGTATAGCTTACCCAAACACCATTTTGAGCGGTGGGAGCTGAGTAGCCGATGACTCGCCAGAAGATGAGTGGGAAGTAACCTGATAATTGGAGTCAGACGGAGTAAGAGGTTGACGGAAGCAGCACGCTTTAGGACAAGCACTGACAAGCAAATTAGAGACCTCGGAATGACGTTTCCGAACCGGACTGTTCGGTAAACCGGCGGAGGTAACTACCTGACCGTTGTGCCGAGTGGTGCGGCGAGCTTCGTGTTGTTGGGTCTTCATAAGAAGTTTAGGATCCAAATAAGCAAGAGGATGAGAAAATTTAACTTTCCGGTTTACCTGACGGATTTTTTGTGAAGGCAAAGTTTCTGAATCGGAAGAGAGAATAATTACCTCGGCAACATCCGCGTGGCTAGCTTCGACATCATCCTGACAAATATCATCATCAATAAGACGCATGAAAAATAAACCAAGTGAGTCAAGCTCTACCTCAAAGTCCGGGTTATCAACCTCATCGTCAGGAGCCGGATTAGAAGAGGCAGTGGTTCTTTTCCTATGGGCGGTCTTCTTCACAACTTTAGTCTTTTGCCGGGTTGCTCTTTCCGGTTTGTCTGGTTTTTCTAGCTTCTCCCGCGGCAGTTTTTTGCTCCAAAATGGATCATCGCCCTGATTATGCAGACACTGATATTAAAAACAATGACCAGACATATCAATAACAAATTTAGTAAAGGGAAAAGTCAAAGTCTTACAGCTGGCGGTTTGTTGGTAGCACAGAAGGGAAGCAGGCCGGTTCTCGCGCAGATGTGTTCCGGTTCATTTAGTATCTTACGCATAGCCTCTGTGATTTCTTCACCAGAGAGCTGGAGTCTTGAGTGTCGCAGTGGGTCATCAACACGGTCAGTATACTGGCACATCAAACTGGAGCGCAAACTAAGAGGCAGTATGCTCCATGATATCCAACAGCGAGCAAGGTCAACCCCTGTTAAACTGTTGGCCATAAAAGCTCTGAGCTTTGATAGCTGAGGAGCATATTTACTTCTCTCCTATGCAGTCAATCTTTGTGGAGAAGGGTGTGTGTTGCTGAGCCGCTCCGGTTGAAAGCCAGGCAAGGGATTTTCACCAGCAGGGGAGGTGTCTTTGCAGTAGAACCATGTCTGATTCCATTCTTTGGGGTGGCTATGCAGTTTTGCGTGAGGGTATGTGACCTCTTTCCTTTTCTGAATCGCCACGCCACCCAACTCCATATTGGAGCCGTCAGTAAATTCAGTACAACGGTTTAGATGGAATAGGTCTCTGAATAGTTCCACTGTGGGCTCCTCTTGAAAGAACACTTCACAGAGCACTTGGAAGTGACACATATTTGTAACAGAGTTGGGGCCAGTATCTTGTGGATGGAGCTGGAAATCGGCTAAGACATCCCGGTAAAATTTAGAACCGGGCGGCTTAAAGCCCCGGGCTAAGTGATCTATGAAAACAACAACCTCTCCTTCTCGAGGTGTGGGAGGGCATTCTTTGCCAGGAGCCCTCCAATGGATTGTATCCTTACTGCCTAAAGCACCAATCAGGACTAAATCGTCCAGTTCAGCCTCTGTGACGCGAGAAGGAACCCAATTGCACTCATACACTTGCTTGGCCATGATGGAATCTACAAGGTAAAAGATCTCGGTTCAAAAATGCATTGATTAAAATGCACTGGTATGTACAATGTTAAACCGGAAATAGCCCTATCTAAACCGGAGTTTCATGAAGCAACCTACATCTGGCGGTTCAATAAGGGGACTAATGGCATATACCGGTTTGGAAAATTTTCTATAAGGTTAAACCGCCTGACCTAAACATTGAAGCAATTGAGATTGCGGATGATTAAGTATGCAGAAACAGGTTTCACAAGATCTTATTACGGCGTTGGATCTGAAGCAAGTTCAGAAAATAAGAAAAATAGTCGAAGATCAAAGTAGAACAATATTGAATCAATGAGCAGAAGTATATGTGAGATCTATGGTTTTGGGCAGGAAACTAGCGGCGGATACTGAAAGTTACCGCTACACAAAGCAAGGGTTCACATGTGCATCTAGGAGCTAGTACATGAGTATGAACTGAATACCACAAGAACACGAAGCCCTAGATCAGATCTATGTTGAGAAGAACATAAGACCTACCAGAGCTGAGGAAGACGCGGAAGGTCGCCGCAGCTTTCTGGTGCGTTCAAGTTGATGCAGCGGCCAAGGGTGATGCAGAAGACGACGGCGGCGGCGGAGCTCTAAGACTGGCGATGCGAGGAAGACGAAGAAGAAGGGCACGAAGGGAAGAAAAGAAATGACCCTTCGGGCCTATTTATAAGGCAAGGGACATGTCTCAGGCGCGGGAATCAAGGGACCGCAGATTTTGGAAGTGGGGCGGTCACCTCAGTCATTGCAAATCTATTAAACAAGAGGATATCACGGATGTTTTCTTTATGACAGATGACGTCACGGCGGTTCAACAACTACAAGAAGATGTTGAAAACGGAGATTTTTGCTAAGGATTGACATGAACCTGTTCAAATCAATCTGGGGCCTAATGTTGGGGATATTACTACTGGGCATAAACCGGCCTACCTGGGCCGGATTAACTTCATCAGTAGATCAAAGGTGTTAAAGCCTAAAGAAGCAGATAAAGGCCCAGGGCCTATAGTCGGTTTACAACCTGTAGCCATACATCGACGTTTGTGCATATACTTGTATTGTAAGTTAGGAACAAGGAGGGACCAACCCGGATACGAGTATGAACCAGTGTTGGGACTCTCTGAACCGGCGAGCGTTACTCGTGTATATAAGGGGGCGACCTGGCAGCGGTTCGGGCACGACAGACAACAACTCGAGACATAGGCGAAGCTTGTTTGCTCCCTAGTCATTGAAACCCCATAAATTCCATCACAACTAGACGTAGGTTTTTACCTTCCTTGAAGGGGCCGAACTAGTATAAACTTTCTTGCGTCCTTGTGTCCACTTTAACCCCTTCAAGCTAACCCGTCACGATGGCTCCACGACTAAGTCCTTTCTCTAGGACATCTGCCGTGACAAAACCACGACATACGTGGAGCCGGATACTTAGCCGCGGATATCGCGCACCGGCTGCCAGCTGCGGGGGAGGTCGTCCCTACCCCGGAACCTCATGAAAGGGTGGTTTTCCTCCCCCATTTCATCCGCAGATTGGGGTTTCCCCTCCATCCATTTGTCCGCGGCCTCATGTTCTATTACGGGCTGGACTTCCATGATCTGGCCCCGAATTTCATCCTCAACATCTCGGCGTTCATCGTCGTGTGCGAGGCTTTCCTCTGCATCCGGCCCCACTTTGTCCTATGGCTGAAGACCTTCAACATCAAGCCGAAGGTAGTAGGCGGCCAACAAGCGGAATGCGGCGGAGCCATGGTGGGCAAAATGCCCAACGTTACATGGCTCGAGGGCTCCTTCGTGGAGACCGTAAAGGGGTGGCAATCGGGGTGGTTCTACATCACCGAGCCGCGCGACACCAACTGGGTGGCGGCCCCCGAGTTTCGATCTGGAATCCCCACGCGGCTCACTTCCTGGAAGGAGAAGGGCCTGTCTTGGGGCTCTTCGGTGGAGCTGGACGGACTCCAGAAGTGTATCCGGAACATGACAAGCAAGAAACTTAAGCTTGTCAACATAGTCCAGGTCATGCTCTTCCACCGGATCCTCTCGTGTCAACAACGGGCTTTCAACTTATGGGAGTTCGACCCGGCCCAGCACCAGACTCTATGCGAGCTCTTCGACACGATGCATAAGGACGTCTGGAAGGTGCTGTTCAAGGGCGCCGAGGTCCCTCCTTCTCTTACCGAGGACCACGGGCTAAGCGTGAAGCGCCCTGCGAATCCGGTAAGTACTATACATCTGGTAGGGTATTTATTTCCCATAGCTTAACCATGTGCGGGGTCTGAGCTCCCATGCCTTTGACAGGACTGGGTGGAGACATCGGAGCAGATTAACTGTCCGGCCCCTCTTCCCAAAGACCCTGCGGACGCTCTCCTGACGGAGATGCGGAATCCGGATCCTTATGAGGTGCCGGAGAAGACCAAGAAGAAGGCCAAGGGAACCCGAAAGAGTTCCCGGCGCCAGGTGGTATCGGACTCATCGTCCGATAACTCCGAGACGCACTCCTCCCGTGAAAACAAGGAGAAGGAAGATGAAGATTCTCCCCCTCTAGCCGGGGGAGACAAGAAAAGGAAGGCCGCCCCAACCGGGGAGGCCGAAGGGTCCAAGAAAGGAAGGATTCTCCTTCCAGACTGCTCCACTACTACCGCCGACGGCGAAGACGAGTGGCTGCTCAGGGTCAAGCCCCTGGCGAAGTCGTAAGTATTCGGATACCAGAGTAACTCATAGCATACTTTTGTTGCACTGCCTCTCCTAACGTCGAATATGATTATGCAGTCCGCCCCGAGCCCGTATTGACGTATCTTCGTCGGACGGTTCCTTGGACTCGTCGGATATGGATAGCGATCCGCTTCCATCCGCCTCCTCCCCTCGCCCTATGGACAATGCCGAAGTATTGTTCTCAAGGGGTACCGACCCGGGGGGAGGTAGTCCCGGAGGCGCCTCAAGGTGACCTTCCGGACTCCAGGAGCAAAGGGAGCAAGGCTCCCCAGGACTCCAAGTTCGGCCCTCAGCCGAACACTGCGCCGGAACCTCCAGTGGTTCCGGACTCGGGCAGGCGGCCCCCTTTCAAGAGGGGCAAGCCGTCCGTGCCGGTGACCTCTGTCCAACCAGAGGCACCGGACGACCTGCTGGGAGCGCTTCGCGGCGCTTCCATCGACGAGGAGCACTGCGCTATTATGAGTGCGGTGATCAAGAAGGTTTAGTCCGCCAAGAGCGGACTGACTGAAGCCTATGCCAGCCTTCTAACAGGCTTTGAGGTAAGTATTTAAAATATAGGAAAAATATTACCGCATAGACAGTAGCCCCTGATGCTTTGTTTGGTGTTCACAAAGAAAAGCTGAATAGAGGATCAATAATATCTGCAGGAGACTAATATAAGTATGTCTGTATGCGTATGCAGGCTTCACTGCTGACCTCTGCCGCACTGACTGCGGAGGTCGCCGCACTGAAGCAGGACCTCGAGCGGTCCGAGAAATAGCTCGACCTTGCCAAGAGGCAGCTCGAGGAGAACAAAGGTAAGTAATACCTTGTCTATATAAGAAAAAAAGAAAATGTGGTTGCGAACTAACAAGATCATCATGAATGTGCTAGGGGCCACGACCGAAGTGGCGACCCTGAAGCAATTGTTGTCCGAGGCCGAAAACAAAGCGGCCAAGGAGCGCACCGAGCGGGAGAAACAAGAGGCACGGGTGGGCGAGGTGCAGCAAGAGCTCCAGGCTCTCGTGAAGAAGCACGAGGCTTTGGAGCTTGACTCGAAGACGCGAGAGTCCGAGCTTGCCGCGACCTTCGAGAGCACAAAGCATGCCAAGGCTGAAGCCCAAAAGTCCCTTCAGGAACTTGAGGCGATGAGGAAGATAGCGGCGGGTAAGGCCTTCAATATGCAAAGCAAGCATGTGAAAGTAAATTACTTGTTACTTACCCGAGTCCGGAGCTCTCCAGGAGCATTCACAGATTTGCCCCGCCGTGTGTCGGATGCCGCGAAGTATTACCAGGACGAGGAGGGAAGCTCGACGGAGAAGTTGTTCTAGTCTGAGTATACTAGGACCGAACACCTGGTGCCTGTGAGCGACCAGCTGAAGCAACTGGTCGAGCTGCACAAGGCGGCTGAACAGGCCATGAGGGGTCTTATAGTCCGGATATGGCCTGGCGATTCCCTTCCCAATAGCTACTTCGGCCTGGTGAGGCGGCTTGTGGATGCCTACCCACGGCTGGAAGTCATTAAGCGGTCCGTTTGCATCGAAGGTGCACATCGGGCTTTTGCCCGTGCGAAGGTGCACTGGGCCAAGATGGACACCGAGAAGCTGGTGAAGGAGGGGCTGCCGCAGGGCAAGGAGCATCGCCACCCCGAAATGTATTATGAGGGTGTCCTGAAGGGTTCCCATCTTGTGGCGGACGAGTGTGCGAAGGATGTAATTTTTGAATGAACTTGCTCGTGTGATCCTGTATTATGAAAACTTGTTCATATGCGCTATGCAACACTTGTTTGAATTTAAAATATTACCTTCTGTGCGGCTGTTTGTTAAATCTGAGAGATGGCGAGTCGTCGACTTCTGCCCCCATGCCACGAGTGCTGGGGTGTTCGGGATAAATCTGAGCACTCTTTTTCCCATTGTTGGGTCCATCGAGGGAGGTGCTCAGTGCAACGAACAAGGCAATCAGACTATAATGCTTTATCACTCTCACTTAGACATAGAAGTCTACAATTTTAAATTTTGGCGAAGCCCCTAGTATTCGGAAGGCCGAATTCGGGGCGCTATACACGCCTTAAGCCGGACTAAGCCGACTCCTCGCTCTAAGCGGCATAAGTCTTTAGGGACTCGAGACCTCTCAAACAGTGACCAGGTCTTGCCTTATCATGACAGTCAGTTTTAGCTTTCTCTACTGAGATGCTTAGCCCAAATGAACCGGGGCACAATCGCAGTAGTTCTCCCAGTGCTACCTTAGCCGATATAGTGGAACGTAAGGTACCAAAACATGGGAGCCGGGCAAACCCAACTATTGACCCAAGACATGATTCGGAGCTGATGCATATAATGCTATAAGTTCGGGGTGCCGCACTATCGAAAGTGTTCGGACTTCTCATGCCGTATTATGGGGTACACTTAAGCCCCTGGCGTATTGGCCGTACCAGAGTGTACGGGTGCTGAATGTCATGAATGAACATATATATATATATATATAAAGAAAGAATAGAGAATGCGGTAATAGTCTAGTGCTATGCATTGTTTATTCAAAAAGGTGCGTCGAAATAGAATGATACAAGTAGTGCGATAAGAAAAAAGTAGGACTATTTGACATGTCCCCTCCAAGGGCAAGCTGAGGAATGGTATTTAAAGTAAGTATTTCACTCGTTATCGGAGACCACCTGGGAGTTCCGTGGTGCGACGTGGCTTTTTGCCTCCTTGGTTGTTGCATCGTGTGTCCGGCAATCGTACTGTCGGACAGGGTTTCCAGAGATTAAAGTCCTGAAAGAGAGAAAAGTAATAAAGCAGGAAGCCCCTAGTGCGGTTGAGCCGCGTCTTGGGGCGTGACGTAGTCGTGCCCCCTCCCCACTTGTGCCCATGGTATTTCCAATGCGTAATTATGTACGCGTGGCACGGATTTCGTTGTTTGGCTGGGACTGGGGTGGGGGCCGCATTGCTATGCGAGCTCGGAACGTGCCAGGCGGTCTTGTTGCCGATTACTCCGGGCGCGCTTGAAGGTGTCCGGGTCTTTAATCGCCGAACTGGTGGATTGCCTTGAGAGGCTGCTTTGCGCTTCTGCTGCGAGGGCTGCAGTGTGCTCCTCCATGCAGATAGAGCGCTATGTGTTTCCATTGACTGTGATGACCCCACGAGGTCCTGGCATCTTGAGCTTGAGATATGCATAGTGCGGTACCGCGTTGAATCTCGCAAATGCGGTTCGCCCGAGCAGTGCATGATAGCCGCTGCGGAACGGGACTATATCGAAGATTAACTCCTCGCTTCGGAAGTTATCCGGGGATCCGAAGACCACTTCCAGTGTGACTAAGCCTGTGCAATGGGCCTCTACACCTGGTATGACGCCTTTGAAGGTCGTTTTTGTGGGTTTGATCCTTGAGGGGTCTATACCCATTTTGTGCACTGTGTCCTGATAAAGCAGGTTCAGGCTGCTGCTGCTGTCCATGAGGACTCGAGTGAGGTGAAATCCGTCGATGATTGGGTCTAGGACCAGTGCGGCAAATCCGCCATGACGGATACTAGTGGGATGGTCCCTGTGATCGAAGGTGATCGGACAGGAGGACCATGGGTTGAACTTTGGGGCGACTGGCTCCAACGCGTATACATCCCTTAACGCACGCTTCCGCTCCCTCTTGGGGATGTGGGTTGCGTATATCATGTTCACCATCCGCACTTGTGGGGGGAACCTCTTCTGCCCTCCGGTGTTCGGCTGCCGGGGCTCCTCCTCATCATCGCTATGTAGCCCCTTATCTTTGTCTTCGGCGCTTAACTTGCCGGCTTGCTTGAACACCCAACATTCCCTGTTGGTGTGGTTGGCTGGCTTGTCGGGGGTGCCATGTATTTGGCATGAGCGATCGAGTATACGGTCCAAACTGGACGGGCCCGGAGTGCTTCTTTTGAATGGTTTTTTCCGTTGACCGGGTTTATAGCCTCTGAATCCGGCATTGACTGCCGTATCCTCGGTATTGTCGCTATTGACGCGGCACTTATGTTTGTTGCGACGTGACCTGCCATTGCTATCCTTGGTATCTGAAGTACCGCGGTTCTTTGATATGTTATTGCTACGAGCCAGCCAGCCGTCTTCTCCCGCGCAAAAGCGGGTCATGAGTGTTGTGAGGGCTGCCATGGATTTCGGCCTTTCCTGGCCAAAGTGCCGGGCGAGCCACTCGTCGTGGATGTTGTGCTTAAAAGCTGCTAGAGCCTCTGCATCCGGACAGTCAACGATTTGATTTTTCTTTGTCAGGAACCGTGTCCAGAATTGCCTGGCCGATTCCTCTGACTGATGAATTATGTGGCTCAAGTCATCGGCATCTGGTGGTCGCACATAAGTGCCCTGGAAGTTGTTGAGGAATGCGGCTTCCAGATCTTCCCAACAGCCAATGGATTCTGCTGGCAGGCTATTGAGCCAATGCCGAGCTGGTCCTTTGAGTTTAAGTGTGAGGTATTTGATGGCATGTAGATCATCACCGCGGGCCATGTGGATGTGCAGGAGGAAGTCCTCGATCCATACCGCAGGATCTGTTGTGCCACCGTATGATTCTATATTTACGGGTTTGAAACCCTCTGGGATTTGGTGATACATTACTTCGTCTGTGAAGCATAGGGGGTGTGCGGCGCCTCTGTACTGGGCTATGTCGCGACGCAGCTCAAATGAGTCTTGTCCGCTGTGTTCGGCCCGGCCGGATTTACTTTTACTGTATCCGGCGTGACGGTTATCGTCCCGCGTGGTGGCGCGCCCTCATGATCCGTAGATCGATCTTGTGTGTTTTGCTTTGTCCTCCAATACGTCTCGCAGGTCTAGCGTGTTTCCCCGTGCCTTGACATTTTTATTTGAGTGGCGTCGGGGTGCGGGCTGAGCTTTTGGCTGAAATGCCTCTCTGTCGCGGCCACGAGGTGGCCGATCAGCCGCGTCATACGCTGGAGATGTAGGTTTTAATGCTTCCTCCTGCAGTCGGGGTAGCAACCTGCGCTTTGGGTAACTCTTGGAGGGGCGTTCGAGTTCATATTCCTCGGCCGCAAGGACATCAGTCCATCTATCAGCTAGCAAATCTTGATCAGCTTGAAGCTGCTGCTGCTTTTTCTTAAGGCTATTTGCCGTGGCTATAAGCCGGCGCTTGAAGCGCTCTTGCTCGATGGGATACTCAGGCACGACAAATTCGTCATCGTCGAGGCTTGCCTCATCTTCGGAGGGAGGCATGTAATTATCATCCTCCGCCTCTCCATCTGCCGCTCTCTCGGGAGGGCTGGCTTCTCCATCCTCCTGCTCTAAATCTTGCTGGAGGGAATTGTTGTTGTCTTCTGTACTGTCTGGAGTGCTATTATCTCCTGTGCCGGTGTCACCGCTTTTGCTTTGACGAGACTTAGAGCGGCGCCGCTGACCTTGGCGCTTGGGTTGTTTCTTGGAGGGGTCATCCTCCGCTGCCTCGTCGCCATTGCCTTCTTTGGGTGTGTCCACCATGTATATATCATATGATGAGGTGGCTGCCCAGTTCCCTGTGGGTAGTGGTTCCTCTTCGTCTCCCGCATCTTCGTCCATACCGTCGATGTCTTCGGAGTCGAAGTCGAGCATGTCAGTCAAATTGTCGACAGTGGCTACTAAGTGGGTGGTGGGTGGGCGGCGAATTTCTTCGTCATCCGCATCCCAATCCTGCCGAACATAGTTCGGCTAGGACTCTCTTGATAGGGAGAGAGACCTTAATGAGTTTAGTATGTCTCCGAAGGGCGAGTGCTGAAAGATATCCGCGGAGGTGAACTCCATGGTCGGCGCCCAGTCAGATTCGATAGGCACGGGCGCAGGCGGTTCGGAGTCCGTGGCCGTAGAAGTATCCGGTAGTTCGGCGTCACGGCTCCCGTGAAGGGTAAGGTCGATATTCGGCTCGATCGCCGCTGAGAATACGGCCTCCATGGCGGGGTCTATCCACCCGTCCATGGATGGCGCAATTGGCTCTGAATTGAGGGTCGGAGCGGTCGCCGGTGCGGTCTCCTGAACACTGTTCGATGGTAGAGCTAAATCATGCTCATCGTGACCGTGCGACGCACTCGGCAGGGGCTCGAATCCGTCGAAGATCAAGTCGCCGCGGATGTCGGCCGTGTATTTTAAGATTCCAAACCTGACCTGGTGGCCAGGGGCGTAACTCTCGATCTGCTCCAGATGGCCAAGCGAGTTGGCCCGTTGTGCGAAGCCGCCGAATACAAAGATCTGTTCGGGGAGAAAAGTCTCACCCTGGACCGCATCACTATCGATGATCGAAGGAGCCATCATGCCTAACGGTGATGACACAGAGGAACTCTCAATGAAAGGACCAATGTCGGTGTTAAAACCGGCGGATCTCGGGTAGGGGATCCCGAACTGTGCGTCTAAGGCGGATGGTAACAGGATGCAGGGGACACGATGTTTTACCCAGGTTCGGGCCCTCTTGATGGAGGTAAAACCCTACGTCCTGCTTGATTATTCTTGATAATATGAGTAGTACAAGAGTTGATCTACCACAAGATCAGAGAGGCTAAACCCTAGAAGCTAGCCTATGGTATGAATGTATGTTGTCATACGGACTAAAACCCTCTGGTTTATATAGACATCGGAGGGGGCTAGGGTTACACAAGGTCGGCTACAAAGGAGGAGATATACATATCCGTATTGCCTAGCTTGCCTTCCACGCCAAGTAGAGTCCCATCCGGACATGGGACGAAGTCTTCAATCTTGTATCTTCATAGCCCAACAGTCCGGCCAAAGGATATAATTCGGCTGTCCAGATACCCCCTAATCCAGGACTCCCTCAGCGGTATTGTTGGATGAAGCGGCCCGGACCGACATTACGCGTACGCTTACGCGAGAGTGGTTCTACCGACGTGCTCTACACACAGGTGGCTGGTGTTGGGGAACGTTGCAGAAAACAAAAAATTTCCTACGTTTCACCAAGATCAATCTATGGAGTCAACTAGCAACGAGAGGAGAGTGCATCTACATACCCTTGTATATCACGAGTGGAAGCGTTCAAGAGAACGTGGATGATGGAGTCGTACTCGCCGTGATCCAAATCACCGATGACCAAGTGCCGAACAGACGACACCTCCGTGTTCAACACACATACAGAGCGGATGACGTCTCCTCCTTCTTGATCCAGCAAGGGGGAAGGAGAGGTTGATGAAGATCCAGCAGCACGACGGCGTGGTGGTGGATGCAGCAGTGATCGCAGCAGGGCTTCGTCGAGCTTCTGCGAGAGGGAGAGGTGTAGCAGGGGAGAGGGAGGCGCCAAGACTTGAGGTCCGGCTGCCCTCCCTCCCCCCTTTATATAGGCCCCCTGGGGGGGGGGGCGCCGGCCTTGGAGATGGGATCTCCCAAGGGGGGCGGCGGCCAAGGGGGGTGGAGTGCCCCCCAAGGCAAGTGGAGGCGCCCCCACCCTAGGGTTTCCAACCCTAGGCGCAGGGGGGACCAAGGGGGGGGCGCACCAGCCCACTATGGGCTGGTTCCCCTCCCCACTTCAGCCCATGGGGCCCTCCAGGATGGGTGGCCCCACCAGGTGGACCCCCGGGACCCATTCGGTGGTCCCGGTACAATACCGGTGACCCCGAATCTTTCCCGATGGCCGAAACTACACTTCCTATATATAATTCTTCACATCCGGACCATTCCGGTACTCCTCGTGACGTCCAGGATCTCATCCGGGACTCCGAACAACTTTTGGATTACTGCATACTCATATCTCTACAACCCTAGTGTCAGCAAACCTTAAGTGTGTAGGCCCTATGGGTTCAGGAGACACGTAGACATGACCGAGATGGCTCTCCGGCCAATAACCAACAGCGGGATCTGGATACCCATGTTGGATTCCACATGCTCCTCGATGATCTCATTGGATGAACCACGATGTCGAGGACTTAATCAATCCCGTATTCAATTCCCTTTGTCAATCGGTACGTTACTTGCCCGAGACTCGATCGTCGGTATCCCAATACCTTGTTCAGTCTCGTTACCGGCAAGTCACTTTACTCGTACCGTAATGCATGATCCCATGATCAACCACTTGATCACATTGAGCTCATTATGATGATGCATTATCGAGTGGGCCCAGAGATACCTCTCCGTCATACCGAGTGACAAATCCCAGTCTCGATTCGTGCCAACCCAACAGACACTTTTGGAGACACCTGTAATGTACCTTTATAGTCACCCAGTTACGTTGTGACATTTGGCACACCCAAAGCATTCCTACGGTATCCGGGAGTTGCACAATCTCATGGTCTAAGGAAATGATACTTGACATTCAGAAAAGCTACAGCAAACGAACTACACAATCTTTGAGCTAAGCTTAGGATTGGGTCTTGTCCATCACATCATTCTCCTAATGATGTGATCCCGTTATCAATGACATCCCCATGTCCATAGCCAGGAAACCATGACTATCTGTTGATCAACGAGCTAGTCAACTAGAGGCTCACTAGGGACACATTGTGGTCTATGTATTCACACATGTATTACGATTTCCGGATAATACAATTACAACATGAATAATAGACAATTATCATGAACAGGGAAATATAATAATCATTTTATTATTGCCTCTAGGGCATATTTCCAACAGTCTCCCACTTGCACTAGAGTCAATCATCTAGTTACATTGTGATGAATCGAACACCCATGGAATTCTGGTGTTGATCATGTTTTGCTCTAGGGAGAGGTTTAGTCAACGGATCTGCTACATTCAGGTCCGTATGTACTTTACAAATTTCTATGTCTCCATTTTGAACACTTTCACGAATGGAGTTGAAGCGACGCTTGATATGCCTGGTCTTCCTATGAAACCTGGGCTCCTTGGCAAGGGCAATAGCTCCAGTGTTGTCACATAAGAGAGTCATCGGCCCCGACGCATTGGGTATGACTCCTAGGTCGGTAATGTACTCCTTCACCCAGACTGCTTCGTGTGCTGCCTCCAAGGCTGCCATGTACTCCCCTTCACATGTAGATCCCGCCACAATGCTTTGCTTGCAACTGCACCAGCTTACTGCCCCACCATTCAAAATATACACGTATCCGGTTTGTGACTTAGAGTCATCCAGATTTATGTCGAAGCTAGCATCGACGTAACCCTTTATGACGAGCTCTTCATCACGTCCATAAATGAGAAACATTTCCTTGGTCCTTTTCAGGTACTTCAAGATATTCTTGACCGCTGTCCAGTGTTCCATGCCGGGATTACTTTGGTACCTTCCTACCAAACTCACGGCAAGGTTTACATCAGGTCTGGTACACAGCATAGCATACATGATAGACCCTATGGCCGAGGCATAGGGGACGACACTCATCTTTTCTCTATCTTCTGCCGTGGTCGGGCATTGAGCCATGCTCAATCTCGTACCTTGCAATACAGGCAAGAACCCCTTCTTTGACTGATCCATTTTGAACTTCTTCAATATCTTGTCAAGGTACGTACTCTGTGAAAGACCAATGAGGCGTCTCGATCTATCTCTATAGATCTTGATGCCTAATATATAAGCATCTTCTCCAAGGTCCTTCATTGAAAAACACTTGTTCAAATAGGCCTTTATGCTTTCCAAGAATTCTATATCATTTCCCATCAACACTATGTCATCAACATACAATATGAGAAATGCTATAGAGCTCCCACTCACTTTCTTGTAAATGCAGGCTTCTCGATAAGTCTGCATAAACCCAAACGCTTTGATCATCTCATCAAAGCTAATGTTCCAACTCCGAGATGCTTGCACCAGCCCATAAATCGAGCATTGAAGCTTGCACACCTTGTCAGCATTCTTAGGATCGACAAAACCTTCCGGCTGCATCATATACAATTCTTCCTTAAGGAAACCATTAAGGAATGCCGTTTTGACGTCCATTTTCCATATCTCATAATCATAGAATGCGGCAATTTCTAACATGATTCGGACGGACTTCAGCTTTGCTACGGGTGAGAAAGTCTCATCATAGTCAACCCCTTGAACTTGTCGATAACCCTTAGCGACAAGCCGAGCTTTATAGATGGTCACATTACCATCCGCGTCTGTCTTCGTCTTAAAGATCCATTTATTTTCTATGGCTCGCCGATCAACGGGCAAGTCAGTCAAAGTCCATACTTCGTTTTCATACATGGATCCTATCTCGAATTTCATGGCTTCCAGCCATTTGTCGGAATCCGGGCCCGCCATCGCTTCTTCATAGCTCGAAGCTTCACCGTTGTCTAACAACATGATTTCCAAGACAGGGTAGCCGTACCACTCTGGTGCAGAACATGTCCTTGTGGACCTACAAAGTTCAGTAGCAACTTGATTTGAAGTTTCATGATCATCATCATCAACTTCCTCTTCTAGTCGGTGCAGGCACCTCAGGAACATTTTCTTGAGCTGCGCCACTTACCGGTTCAAGAGGTAATACTTCATCAAGTTCTACCTTCCTCCCACTTATTTCTTTCGAGAGAAACTCTTTCTCTAGAAAGGACCCATTCTTGGCAACAAAGATCTTGCCTTCGGATCTGAGGTAGAAGGTATACCCAACAGTTTCTTTAGGGTATCCTATGAAGACGCATTTTTCCGACTTGGGTTCGAGCTTTTCAGGTTGAAGTTTCTTGACATAAGCATCGCATCCCCAAACTTTTAGAAACGACAGCTTAGGTTTCTTCCCAAACCATAATTCATACGGTGTCGTCTCAACGGATTTCGACGGAGCCCTATTTAAAGTGAATGCGGCAGTCTCTAAAGCATAGCCCCAAAATGATAGCGGTAAATTGGTAAGAGACATCATAGATCGCACCATATCTAATAGAGTGCGATTACGATGTTCAGACACACCATTACGCTGAGGTGTTCCAGGCGGCGTGAGTTGTGAAACTATTCCACATTTTCTTAAGTGTGTGCCAAATTCGTGACTCAAGTATTCTCCCCCACGATCTGATCGCAAGAACTTGATTTTCCTGTCACGTTGATTCTCAACCTCACTCTGAAATTCCTTGAACTTTTCAAAGGTCTCAGATTTGTGTTTCATTAAGTAGACATACCCATATCTACTCAAGTCATCAGTGAGGGTGAGAACATAACGATAGCCACCGCGAGCCTCAACACTCATTGGACCACACACATCAGTATGTATGATTTCCAATAAGTTGGTTGCTCTCTCCATTGTTCCTGAGAACGGAGTCTTGGTCATCTTACCCATGAGGCATGGTTCGCACGTGTCAAATGATTCGTAATCAAGAGACTCTAAAAGTCCATCTGCATGGAGCTTCTTCATGTGTTTGACACCTATGTGACCAAGGCGGCAGTGCCACAAGTATGTGGGACTATCATTATCAACCTTACATCTTTTGGTATTCACACTATGAATATGTGTAGCATTACGCTCGAGATTCATTAAGAATAAACCATTCACCATCGGAGCATGACCATAAAACATATCTCTCATATAAATAGAACAACCATTATTCTCGGATTTAAATGAGTAGCCATCTCGTATTAAACGAGATCCTGATACAATGTTCATGCTCAAAGCTGGCACTAAATAACAATTATTGAGGTTTAAAACTAATCCCGTAGGTAAATGTAGAGGTAGCGTGCCGACGGCGATCACATCGACCTTGGAACCATTCCCGACACGCATCATCACCTCGTCCTTCGCCAGTCTCCGTTTATTCTGCAGCTCCTGCTTTGAGTTACAAATGTGAGCAACCGCACCGGTATCAAATACCCAGGAGCTACTACGAGTACTGGTAAGGTACACATCAATTACATGTATATCACATATACCTTTCGTGATGCCGGCCTTCTTGTCCGCTAAGTATTTGGGGCAGTTCCGCTTCTAGTGACCACTTCCCTTGCAATAAAAACACTCACTCTCGGGCTTGGGTCCATTCTTTGGCTTCTTCCCGGCAGCTTGCTTACCGGGCGCGGCAACTCCCTTGCCGTCCTTCTTGAAGTTCTTCTTACCCTTGCCTTTCTTGAACTTAGTGGTTTTATTCACCATCAACACTTGATGTTCCTTTTTGACTTCTACCTCTGCTTATTTCAGCATTGCAAATACTTCAGGAATGGTCTTTTCTATCCCCTGCATATTGAAGTTCATCACAAAGCTCTTGTAGCTCGATGGAAGCGACTGAAGGATTCTGTCAATGACCGCGTCATCCGGGAGATTAACTCCCAGCTGAGTCAAGCGGTTATGCAACCCAGACATTTTGAGTATGTGCTCACTGACAGAACTATTTTCCTCCATCTTACAGCTGAAGAACTTGTCAGAGACTTCATATCTCTCGACCCAGGCATGAGCCTGGAAAACCATTTTCAGCTCTTCGAACATCTCATATGCTCCGTGTCACTCAAAACGCTTTTGGAGCCCCGGTTCTAAGCTGTAAAGCATGCCGCTGAACGAGGGAGTAATCATCAGCACGTGTCTGCCAAGCATTCATAACGTCTTGGTTCTGTGGGACGGGTGCGTCACCTAGCGGTGCTTCTAGGACATAATCTTTCTTGGCATCTATGAGGTTGATCCTCAGGTTCCGGACCCAGTCCGTATAGTTGCTGCCATCGTCTTTCAGCTTGGTTTTCTCTAGGAACGTGTTGAAGTTGAGGACAACGTTGGCCATTTGATCTACAAGACATATTGTAAAGATTTTAGACTAAGATCATGATAATTAAGTTCATCTAATCAAATTATTCAATGAACTCCCACTTAGATAGACATCCCTCCAGTCATCTAAGTATAACATGATCTGAGTTGACTAGGCCGTGTCCGATCATCACGTGAGATGGACTAGTCAACATCGGTGAACGTCTTCATGTTGATCGTATCTTCTATACGACTCATGCTCGACCTTTCGGTCTTTTGTGTTCCGAGGCCATGTCTGTACATGCTAGGCTCGTCAAGTCAACCTAAGTGTATTGCGTGTGTAAATCTGTCTTACACCCGTTGTATGTGAACGTTGGAATCTATCACACCCGATCATCACGTGGTGCTTCGAAACAACGAACTGTCGCAATGGCGCACAGTTAGGGGGAACACTTTCTTGAAATTATTATGAGGGATCATCTTATTTACTACCGTCGTTCTAAGTAAACAAGATGCAAAAACATGATAAACATCACATGCAATCAAATAATAGTGACATGATATGGCCAATATCATATAGCTCCTTTGATCTCCATCTTGGGGCTCCATGATCATCTTGTCATCGGCATGACACCATGATCTCCATCATCGTGTCTCCATGAAGTTGCTCACCAGCTATTACTTCTACTACTATGGCTAACACGTTTAGAAATAAATTAAAGTAATTTACATGGCGTTTCTCAATGACACGCAGGTCATACAAAAAAATAAAGACAACTCCTATGGCTCCTGCCGGTTGTCATACTCATCGACATGCAAGTCGTGATTCCTATTACAAGAACATGATCAATCTCATACATCACATATATCATTCATAATTCATCACAACCTTTGGCCATATCACATCACAAAACACTTGCTGCAAAAACAAGTTAGACGTCCTCTAATTGTTGTTGCAAGTTTTTACGTGGCTGCTATAAGTTTCTAGCAAGAACGTTTCTTACCTACGCCAAAACCACAACGTGAATTGCCAATTTCTATTTACCCTTCATAAGGACCCTGTTCATCGAATCTGATCCGAGTAAAGTGGGAGAGACAGACACCCGCCAGCCACCTTATGCAACTAGTGCATGTCAGTCGGTGGAACCGGTCTCACGTAAGCGTACGTGTAAGGTTGGTCCGGGCCGCTTCATCCCACGATGCTGCAGAATCAAGATAAGACTAGTAACGGCAAGCAAATTGACAATATCGACGCCCACAACTACTTTGTGTTCTACTCGTGCATAGTAACTACGCATAGACCTAGCTCTGATGCCACTGTCGGGGAACGTTGCAGAAAACAAATTTTTTTCCTACGTTTCACTAAGATCAATCTATGGAGTCAACTAGCAACGAGAGGAGAGTGCATCTACATACCCTTGTAGATCACGAGCGGAAGCGTTCAAGAGAACGTGGATGATGGAGTCGTACTCGCCGTGATCCAAATCACCGATGACCAAGTGCCGAACGGACGACACCTTCGCGTTCAACACACGTACGGAGTGGATGCCGTCTCCTCCTTCTTGATCCAGCAAGGGGGAAGATGAGGTTGATGAAGATCCAGCAGCACGACGGTGTGGTGGTGGATGCAGCAGTGATCGCAGCAGGGCTTTGCCGAGCTTCTGCGAGAGGGAGAGGTGTAGCAGGGGAGAGGGAGGCGCCAAGACTTGAGGTCCAGCTGCCCTCCCTCCCCCCTTTATATAGGCCCCCTGGGGGGGCGCCGGCCCTAGAGATGGGATCTCCCAAGGGGGGTGACGGCCAAGGGGGGTGGAGTGCCCCCCAAGGCAAGTGGAGGCGCCCCCACCCTATGGTTTCCAACCCTAGGCGCAGGAAGGCCCAAGGGGGGCGCACCAGCCCACTATGGGCTGGTTCCCCTCCCCACTTCAGCCCATGGGGCCCTCCGGGATGGGTGGCCCCACCCGGTGGACCCCCGGGACCCATCCGGTGGTCCCGGTACAATACCGGTGACCCCGAATCTTTCCCGATGGCCGAAACTACACTTCCTATATATAATTCTTCACCTCCGGACCATTCCGGAACTCCTCGTGACGTCCAGAATCTCATCCGGGACTCCGAACAACTTTCGGATTACTGCATACTCATATCTCTACAACCCTAGCGTCACCGAACCTTAAGTGTGTAGACCCTACGGGTTCGGGAGGCACGTAGACATAACCGAGACGGCTCTCTGGCCAATAACCAACAGCGGGATCTGGATACCCATGTTGGCTCCCACATGCTCCTCAATGATCTCATCGGATGAGCCACGATGTCGGGGACTTAATCAATCCCGTATTCAATTCCCTTTGTCAATCGGTACGTTACTTGCCCGAGCCTCGATCGTCGGTATCCCAATACCTTGTTCAGTCTCGTTATCGGAAAGTCACTTTACTCGTACCGTAATGCATGATCCCGTGATCAACCACTTGATCACATTGAGCTCATTATGATGATGCATTACCGAGTGGGCCCAGAGATACCTCTCCATCATACGGAGTGACAAATCCCAGTCTCGATTCGTGCCAACCCAACATACACTTTCGTACCTTTATAGTCACCCAGTTACGTTGTGACGTTTGGCACACCCAAAGCACTCTTACGGTATCCGGGAGTTGCACAATCTCATGGTCTAAGGAAATGATACTTGACATTCAGAAAAGCTACAACAAACGAACTACACGATCTTTGAGCTAAGCTTAGGATTGGGTCTTGTCCATCACATCATTCTCCTAATGATGTGGTCCCGTTATCAATGACATCCCCATGTCCATAGCCAAGAAACCATGACTATCTGTTGATCAACGAGCTAGTCAACTAGAGGCTCACTAGGGACACATTGTGGTCTATGTATTCACACATGTATTACGATTTCCGGATAATACAATTACAACATGAATAATAGACAATTATCAAGAACAAGGAAATATAATAATCATTTTATTATTGCCTCTAGGGCATATTTCCAACAGCTGGCGGGTGTCAGTTTCTCCAACTTTAGTTGAACTGAGTGTGGCTACGCCCGGTCCTTGAGAAGGTTAAAACATCAGTAACTTGACAAACTATCGTTGTGGTTTTGATGCATAGGTAAGAACAGTTCTTGCTCAGCCCGTAGCAGCCACGTAAAACTTGCAACAACAAAGTAGAGGACGTCTAACTTGTTTTTGCAGGGCATGTTATGATGTGATATGGTCAAGACGTGATGAGATATATTTTCTTGTATGAGATGATCATGTTTTGTTGAAATTAGCGGCAACTGGCAGAAGCCTTATGGTTGTCTCTTTATTGCATAAGATGCAAGCGCCAAACAATTGCTTTACTTTATCGCTATGCGATAGCAATAGTTGCAAGAGCAATAGTTGGCGATACGACCATGTGACGACACGTTGATAAAAGATCAAGATGATGGAGATCATGGTGTCATGCCGGTAACAATGGAGATCATGACAGTACTTTGGAGATGGAGATCAGAAGCACAAGATGATGATGGCCATATCATGTCACATATTTTGATTGCATGTGATGTTTATATTTTATTCATCTTATTTTGCTTAGTTCGACATTAGCTTTATAAGATGATCTCTCACTAAATTTCAAGGTAAAAGTGTTCTCCCTCAGTATGCACCGTTGCCAAAGTTCGTCGTGCCGAGACACCACGTGATGATCGGGTGTGATAAGCTCAACGTTCATCTACAACGGGTGTAAGACAGTTTTGCACACACAGAATACTCGGGTTAAACTTGACGAGCCTAGCATATACAAATATGGCCTCGGAACACTGAGACCGAAAGGTCGAGCGTGAATCATATAGTAGATATGATCAACATAGTGATGTTCACCATTGAAAACTACTCCATCTCACGTGATGATCGGACATGGTTTAGTTGATATGGATCACGTGATCACTTAGATGATTAGAGGGATGTCTATCTAAGTGGGAGTTCTTAAGTAATATGATTAATTGAACTTTAATTTATCATGAACTTAGTCCTGATAGTATTTGCATATCTATGTTGTAGATCAATAACTCACACATAGCTTCCCCATTTATTTTTGATATGTTCCTAGAGAAAAATAAATTGACAGATGTTAGTAGCAATGATGCGGATTGGATCCGTGATCTGAGGATTATCCTTATTGCTGCATAGAAGAATTATGTCCTTGATGCACCGCTAGGTGACGGACCTATTGCAGGAGAATATGCAGATGTTATGAACGTTTGGCAAAGCTCGGTATGATGACTACTTGATAGTTTAGTGCACCATGCTTTACGGCTTAGAACCGGGACTCCAAAAATGTTTTGAACGCCACGGAGCATATCAGATGTTCGAAGAGTTGAAATTAGTATTTCATACTCATGCCCGTGTCGAGAGGTAGGAGACCTCTAACAGTACTTTGGCTACAAAATGGAGGAGAATAGCTCAGCTAGTGAGCATGTGCTCAGAATGTCTGAGTACTACAATCACTTGAATCAAGTGGGAGTTAATATTCCAGATTTGATAGTGATTGACAGAATTCTCTAGTCACTATCAGCAAGTTACTAGAACTTCGTGATGAACTATAATATGCAAGGGGTAACGGAAACGATTCCCAAGCTCTTCGTGATGCTGAAATCGACGAAGGTAGAAATCAAGAAAAGCATCAAGTGTTGATGGTTGACAAGACCACTAGTTTCAAGAAAAGGGCAAAGGGAAGAAGGGGAACTTCAAGAATAATGACAAGCAAGTTGCTGCTCAAGTGAAGAAGCCCAAGTCTAGAACTAAGCCTAAGACTAAGTGCTTCTACTACAAAGGGACTGGTCACTAGAAGCAGAACTGCCCCAAGTATTTGGCGGATAAGAAGGATGGCAAAGTGAACAAATGTATATTTGATATACATGTTATTGATGTGTACTTTACTAGTGTTTATAGCAACCCCTCAGTATTTGATACTAGTTCAGTTGCTAAGATTAGTAACTCGAAATGGGAGTTGCAGAATGAACATAGACTAGTTAAGGGTGAAGTGACGATGTGTGTTGGAAGTGGTTCCAAAATTGATATTATCATCATCGCACACCCCCTATACTTTTGGGATTAGTGTTGAACCTAAATAAATGTTATTTGGTGTTTGCGTTAAGCATGAATATGATTTGATCATGTTTATTGCAATATAGTTATTCATTTAAATTCAGAGAATAATTGTTGTTCTGTCTGCATGAATAAAACCTTCAATGGTCATACACCGAAGGTGAATGGTTTATTGAATCTCGATTGTAGTGATACACATATTCATAATATTGAAGCCAAAATATGCAAAGTTAATAATGATAGTGCAACTTATTTGTGGCACTGTCGTTTAGGTCATACTGGTGTAAAGCACATGAAGAAAATCCATGCTGATGGGTTTTTGGAATCACTTGATTATGAATCAGTTGATGCTTGCGAACCATGCCTCATGGGCAAGATGACTAAGACTCCATTCTCCGGAACAATGGAGCGATCAACTGACTTATTGGAAATAATACATACTGATGTATGCGGTCCAATGAGTGTTAAGGCTCGCGGCGAGTATCGTTATTTTCTGACCTTCACAGATGATTTGAGCAGATATGGGTATATCTACTTGATGAAACATAAGTCTAAAACATTTGAAAAGTTCAAAGAATTTCAGAGTGAAGTGGAAAATCATCGTAACAAGAAAATAAAGTTTCCGCGATCTAATCGTGGAGGAGAATATTTGAGTTATGAGTTTGGTCTTCATTTGAAACAGTGCGAAATAGTTTCACAACTCACGCCACCTGGAACACCACAGCGTAATGGTGTGTGCGAACGTCATAACCGTACTATATTAGATATGGTGCAATCTATGATGTCTCTTACCGATTTACCACTATCGTTTTGGGGTTATGCATTAGAGACAGTGCATTCACGTTAAATAGGGCACCATCTAAATCCGTTGAGACGATGCCATATGAACTGTCATTTGGCAAGAAACCAAAGTTGTCGTTTCTTAAAGTTTGGGGTTGCGATGCTTATGTGAAAAAGCTTCATCCTGAGCTCAAACCCAGATCGGAGAAAAGTGTCTTCATAGGATACCCAAAGGAGACAGTTGGGTACACCTTCTATCACATATCCGAAGGCAAGACATTTGTTGCTAAGAATGGATCCTTTCTAGAGAAGGAGTTTCTCTCGAAAGAAGTGAGTGGGAGGAAAGTAGAACTTGATGAGGTAACTGTACCTGCTCCCTTATTGGAAAGTAGTTCATCACAGAAATCTGTTCCTGTGACTACTACACCAATTAGTGAGGAAGCTAATGATGATGATCATGTAACTTCAGATCAAGTTACTACCGAACCTCGTAGGTAAACCGGAGTGAGATCCGCACAAGAGTGGTACGGTAATCATGTTCTGGAGGTCATGTTACTTGACCATGACGAACCTACGAACTATGAGGAAGCGATGATTAGCCTAGATTCCACGAAATGGCTTGAGGCCATGAAATCCGAGATGATATCCATGTATAAGAACAAAGTATGGACTTTGATTGACTTGCCCAAAGATCGGCGAGCCATTGAGATTAAATGGATCTTCAAGAGGAAGACGGACGATGATAGTAGTGTTACTATCTACAAAGCTCGAATTGTCACAAAAATGTTTTCGACAAGTTCAAGGTGTTGACTACGATGAGATTTTCTCACTCGTATCGATGCTTAAAAGTTTGCCCGAATCATGTTAGCAGTTGCCGCATTTTATGAAATCTGGCAAATGGATGTCAAAACTATATTCCTTCATGGATTTCTTAAAAGAAGAGTTGTATATGATGCAACCAGAAGGTTTTGGCAATCCTAAAGGTGTCAACAAAGTATGCAAGCTTCAGCGATCCATCTATGGACTGGTGCAATTATCTCGGAGTTGGAGTATATAATTTGATAAAGTGATCAAATCATATGGTTTTATATAGACTTGCGGTGAAGCTTGTATTTACAAGAAAGTAAGTGGGAGCACTACAACATTTCTGATAAGTATATGTGAATGACATATTGTTGATCGAAAATAATGTAGAATTTTCTGAAAGCATAAAGGAGTGTTTGAAAAGAGTTTTTTTCAAAGAAAGACCTCGATGAAGCTGCTTATACATTGAGCATCAAGATCTATAGAGATAGATCAAGACGCTTGATAAGTTTTTTTAGTGAGTACATACCTTGACAAGATATTGAAGTAATTCAAAATGGAACAGTCAAATAAGTAGTTCTTTCCTGTGTTGCAAGGTGTGAAGTTGAGTAAAGACTCAAAAACCCGACACAACAGAAAATAGAAAGAGAATGAAAAGTCATTCCCTATGCCTCAGTCATAGGTTCTATAAAGTATGCTATGTTGTTTACTAGTCCTATTGTATACCTTAGCATGATTTTGGCAAGGGAGTACAATAGTGATCTAGGAGTAGATCACTGGACAACGGTCAAAATTATCCTTAGAGGACTAAGGAAATATTTCTCGGTTATGGAGGTTGTCGGTGTCAAAACCGGCGGATCTCGGGTAGGGGGTCCCGAACTATGCGTCTAGGCCGGATGGTAACAGGAGGCAAGGGACATGAAGTTTTACCCAGGTTCGGGCCCTCTCGATGGAGGTAAAACCCTACGTCCTACTTGATTAATATTGATGATATGGGTAGTACAAGAGTAGATCTACCACGAGATCAGAGAGGCTAAACCCTAGAAGCTAGCCTATGGTATGATTGTTGTTGAGTATGTTGTCCTATGGACTGAAACCCTCCGGTTTATATAGACACTGGAGAGGGTTAGGGTTACACAAAGTTGGTTACAATGGTAGGAGATCTACATATCCGTATCGCCAAGCTTGCCTTCCACGCCAAGGAAAGTCCCTTCCGGGCACGGGACGGAGTCTTCAATCTTGTATCTTCATAGTCCAGGAGTCCGGCTGAAGGTATAGTCGGGCCATCCGGACACCCCCTAATACAGGACTCCCTCAGTAGCCCCCGAACCAGGCTTCAATGACGATGAGTCCGGCGCACAGATTGTCTTTGGCATTGCAAGGCGGGTTCTCCTCCAAATTTCGTGTACCTGTTGAATAAAGTCCAGTTTCTTGTAGATGTTGCGCTCCTTGGCTTCTACGCCCAATAATGGCCGCTTCCCACGTGTCAAACGAATATGAAAAGTCTGAGTGTTTTTACATTCACACCTCTAGCCGTGTAAATGAGCTGACCTATTTAAGGGGACGAGGATTTAGATCCAAACCACATCTTCCCCCCTTCGCGAGTGTTCATCAGAGCGCATCCGACAAAGGTCCATTCCACCATGGCCAGCCGTCGCGACTCCTCCTCTCGCCCTTCCAGCCCTCAACCTGGATATTGGGAGAGATGCTCCATCCCGCATAGCGAGCTAGTGACGCTCCAGACCAAGGGATTTCTCCCCCCGGCCTATATGGTCCCGGTTCGAGCCGGCCTTGCCATCTATAATGGAGGAGAGCAAGCGGAGAGTGCCCCTAATCCCTCCAAAGGAGAGCGGGTGTGCCTCGTCCCTTATTTAATAAGGGGGCTCGAATTTCCAATCCATCCATTTCTCCGGGGGCTCCTGGAGTTCTATGGCCTCCAGCTACACAATCTCATGCCTGCCTCCGTATTGCATATCGCGGGCTTCGTAGCCCTCTGCGAGCTGTTTTTGGGTATCGAGGCTCATTTCGGGCTATGGAAAAGGTTATTCTGCCTTGTGCCCCGCTCTAAGGAGGGGTCAATGTATCAAGTGGGCAGAGCCAAAGTGTGGCGCATCGCCGGGACCGGATATCTGTCCGGAACCCCAAAGAAGGCGTCCGAAGACTGGCCCTCAGAATGGTTTTATATAGAAGACGTCCCGCTGCCGGATCCTATCCGGATCGGCCTCCCTGAATTCGACAGTGCTCCCTTAAAGAAGCGCCTAAGCTGGCGTCCACGGAGCCCTCAGAGGGAAAGTGACAGGGACATCATTTACCTGACGGGCCGAATAAGATTGTTAGCCCATTCCAGACTAACCATGATCAGGGTTATGGCCGAATGCATTATGCGAGGGGTGCAACCACTTCAGTATAGAAGCCACCCCATGTGGGACTTCAACGGGGAGGACGACGCCACCCGCTACGGCCGTAAGGGGCCGGATTCAGCTGCCGCTCTACTAAAGATCTTGTCCACTTTGTATAAGGGAGAAGAGGAGGAATTTCTCCGCGTCAACCCACAGGGTGGATTCTCTATGCACAATCCCCCAAGCTGGGTAAGTGATCATATTCTTGCCCATCCATTTTGTATTCCCATTGTTAAATATTCGGTCTGACGACTTCAACGCAGGAACTGCGCCGGGCTGTTAAGGAAATAAGCAGCCCTCCTCCACAACCCGAGGACCCAGGACGGTCCCTCAAACCGGCCTCTCAAGAGGATCCAGACATATCTGTGGAGCTGATTGATGGGGTGTTCCATCAATTGAGCAAGGACAATGCCTTGGTGGCCATTACGGCCGATTACCCAGGGCTAATCCCGGCCTCCCAGGTAACTGAGATCGAAGTCCCAGTACCCTGAATAGGTGTCCGCCCTCTCGTGTTTTCAGTTTCCTGATTACAACCGAACTTTGTAGGGGAGGTTTTTAAGGCGGAAGGCCGAACCTGCGGCGACAAGCCAAGGAGGGGCCGCAGGGCCTTGTGGGCAGAAAAGAAGTGCAATCCGGACCGAGGCGTCAGCGCAAAGGTATGGCGCCCCCCCTTATCCTAGGTGTTATACCTTCGAGGCACATTGACACTCGTGCTCTCTTCAGGACAAAGAGACCTTGCCGGACTATATCCGGAGAGGCTGCCAATCGCGCCTCCACCAGCCAGGCTCCAAAGCCTGGTCTGGAGGCGGAGGCGAACGCAAGGCGCGCGCCAGACGCTCCTCCAATGGAGGATGTGGACGGGTTGTCTGCCACCAACTCTGAGGTGGAGAGTGCCATGAACCATAGGCGTTGCCGGACAATTCTTTGCGACGCTTGTTTCTCCCAAGGGGCTTTAGATGCCTTCAACTCGGGAGATGCGTACCTTCGTGCCGCTCAAAATGGTCTAGCCAGAGCCATGGAGCAATATGTAAAAGACATACGGGTAAGAAAATTTTGGTAATTATATATATATACAAGTAGCCCCCGAGACTTGAAACAGTTAGAATAACTGATTTAAGGAACATTTGTTATGCAGGTTCTTACAGAAAAGAATTCCATACTATCCAAGGAGCTGGAAGAGTGCAAAGCCCAAGTTGAGGCCGCACTAGCCGCGGCAGGGGAGCCCAAGGAGACCCCCTCTGGTAATATGCACTTCGAAAGATAAGTATTTTGCGAAGCACGGTATGGGTGCGAATCTGTCAAATGAAATTGCAGATGGCGCCGGATTGAATCCGGAAAGGCAACACCTCCTACGCCAGCTAAAGGCTGGTGAGAAGGTGCTGACAAAGGTGAGGCGGGAGAAGAATGATCTCCAGGATGCCAACACCAAGCTAGGCGTCGAGCTGAAAGATGTTCGTGCCCAGCTGTCAGACTCCGTGAAGGAGAATCAGCGGCTTCGGCGCGGCATATTTAGTAAGTGCTTGAATGAACCTTTGAAAGAAAGTTCGGCGGGGAAGTCGACTAACAGAGCAATGTCTGTAGGTGTGCTAACAGGTCGTCCTGCAGAGGAGATGCCCGGTTCTACGGGTGACCTTCTTCCCGAGCTCTCGCAATTGCTCGATCGAGTTCGGCAGGCGATGCAAGGCATCGCCCAGGCCCTGTGGCCATCCGTCTCCATGCCCGAAGGTCTTGGAGAGCTTGCGGAGAAGCTAAAGGGAGCGCGACGGCGCTTCCGATTGTGGAAGATATCGGCCTGCCGTCAAGGTGCTAGGGAGGCCTGGGCCATGGTGAAGACGCGGTACACAAAGGCTGACCCCAACCACATGGCCGAGGTCGGTCCTGTAGGGCCCGATGGGAAGGAGATCCCTGTAAGCTTAGTATACGACCAAGTAGAGTTGGCCGCAAAGTATTCCCAGCAGGACTATAAATTAGACAGCCTGTTAGATGGTATTGAAGAGGAATATAATCAGTCAAAATGACTATGTAATTTAATTTTCCCAGCAGGACTATAAATTAGACAGCCTGTTAGATGGTATTGAAGAGGAATACAATCAGTCAAAATGACTATGTAATTTAATTGACATCTATAATGCCTTCTAGCCAGATTGTAGATCATTTGTCATGGCCGACCTTTTTGCTTCAGCCTCGGGACCTGACGGTCCGGAGTGTGTCCGAATTCCCATGCGGTTATATAGGAACCGGGGAATGCATGGAGACCAGGCGTAGGGGTCATTAGTGCGTGAACAGACAAGTGCCCGACTAGTTATGTTATATTACATGGTTAGTAAGAAACATCTTCCAGGGAGAATAGTTCTGTTAGGGGTTCCTTTCCCTGGGAGGCATGCCCTAAGGTGCATGTCCATGCTGCGAAAAGAAACGCAGGAAAAACATCTGGGGGCGTATAGATAAAAATAAAAAAAGATCATCTTTAGTTCACCGACCGAATATTCCCTTAAGAACGCTAGCTTTCGGCTTCACCCAGTCTGAGGTACACGTCCGGCTAACCCGGCAGTAACAATCGTAGAGGTGCTCGCTTTACCACCTAGCCGAACAATCGGGAACGTAGGGGTAAGAACAGGAGCCAGGCAACCGAGCTTGGCCAAAACTTAACTCATATCGATGCATATAATGGTGAATAAAAGGTACATGTGGAAGTGTGACACATGTGTTGGGCATGAAGCCCGTATGAATAAGCTTCTGTTTAAAGAAGCCCCCAGGTTTAATGAGCGCGGATAGCGCGTCACTTTATGAGCCTTTAAAGGCTATAAGAGAGAGAGGGAGAGAAGAAGAGAAATGTAAGACAAAAAATATATAAAAAATGGACAGAGGAAGGAGACGAACACAGAGTCCGGCGCTAGGCATAGAATCTTCGGAGATGGGCTGCGTTCATTGGGTTCGGCTCGAGTCGGTTATCCGAGGCATCCCGCAGGCGGTACGCTCCAGCAGTCAGGACTTGGTCAATTATGAAGGGACCTTCCCACTTGGGCTTGAGTTTGTCCTTTTTCTTGTCCGGTAGTCGTAGAACTAATTCGCCAACATTGTAATTTTTGGCCCGTACTTCTCTGCTTTGGTATCTTCGAGCCTGCTGTTGATAGAATGCGGAACGGGCTTTTGCCACGTCACGCTCCTCCTCCAATGCGTCCAAGTTGTCCTGCCGATCAAGCTCGGCTTCTCTTTCTTCGTACATGCGCACTCGAGGTGAGTCATGAATTATGTCGCAAGGAAAAACTGCCTCTGCGCCGTACACCATAAAGAATGGTGTGTATCCGGTGGTGCGATTCGGCATGGTCCACAGCCCCCAGAGTACGGAGTCGAGCTCCTCTACCCAGTGCATGTTAGATTCCTTGAGGGACCGCACTAATCTAGGTTTGATGCCGCTCATGATAAGACCATTTGCACGTTCGACCTGGCCGTTAGTTTGTGGGTGATAGACGGAAGCATAATCGAGCTTGATGCCCATGTTTTTGCACCAGAGTTTTACCTTGTCGGCCATGAAGTTCGTGCCATTATCAGTTGTGATGCTGTGGGGGATGCCGTAATGGTGTACAACCCCGGATATAAAGTCTATCATCGGTCTGGATTCGGCCGTCTTAACAGGCTTGGCTTCTATCCATTTGGTGAACTTATCCACCATGACCAGTAAGTATTTTTGCTTGTGGGTTCCGCCTTTAAGGGGTCCAACCATGTCAAGCCCCCAGACCGCGAAGGGCCAAGTAATGGGGATAGTTTGGAGGGCGATGGGTGGCATATGGCTTTGGTTTGCAAAGAGCTGGCAACTGGTGCATCATTGGACTAAGTCCTTAGCGTCTGCCCGGGCCGTCGGCCAATAAAAGCCTATACGGAAGGCCTTGCTTACAAGGGACCGAGCTGCAGCATGATGACCGCCGAGTCCGGCATGAATTTCAGCCAGGAGGTTCCACCCCTCCTCTTCGGAGATGCACCTTTGAAGGACTCCGGTAGTGCTTTTCTTATAAAGCTCTCCCTCGTGGACTCTGTAGGCTTTGGATCGCCGCACTATGCAGCGTGCCTCATTTTGGTCCTCGGGGAGTTCCTGCCTAGTAAGGTAGGCGAGGAATGGTTCTGTCCACGGGGCGATGACGACCATTATTACGTGGGCTGAAGGTGTTATTTCATTGGCAGAGCCT